>NC_036857.1:23188489-23413489 GCF_002910315.2 Salvelinus sp. IW2-2015 | reverse complement strand
CTCCCGGCCCTTGATCATGGGGCCTGCCAGGGGATGGACTTAGTGACAGTGACATTAACAAGGCCATGCTGAGGGGGCCAGGCCAGCTTAGTGCCCAATAACAGACACTCGTTAGCACCATTAGGCAACATATGCTTTAAATCACAGTTCCACGACCAAAGGGCCAATCAACCATTGATTTTAGAGGGTTTTTTTCTGTTTCCAGCCACTCAGCACTGGTGAGGAAAAACAAACCTGGCAGTTTGAAAAAGAACACCAACAACTGGAACTCTAGAAAATACTGTTAGACTTCTGACAGGATCAATGCTTTTATAATTACAGAGAGAATGTTTCAAAGGTACCGTATATGCTCTGAGAACAGCTTTATACACACTATCAAACTAATAAATACAGTGGAGACTATCAGCACACTTTTTGAACAACCAATGCATTTTGCATTGTGTTCTATTTGCCTCCAATAGTTTAGGTTGCCATGTAGGTTGCTATTCAATTCCCCTGTGATATCACTCTGTCTCCCTTCCCAAACCCCGTCAACTTTCCTAATGAGTGTTCTCTCTAGGAATATTGACCACCGCTAATCGGACACATTCTATCCAGATCCTCTGAGAAAACGGCACTATTATGAGATTCAGGATCTGATCTTTTCTGCCACTTCTGAGGTAATCAAGTGGGGGTCTTTATCAATCATGAGCAGACATGAATTAATGCGTAAATCATTTTAGAAAAAAGCACAACGTTTCCACTATTTACCGACGTTTCTGTAGTTGGAACAGGTAAACAAACAACACCCAATGTGCGCAAATGTTTGGTAGATCTCGTGTGGGATTTGTGTATCGGTTTCTCATACCAAACAAAAATACACATTTCTATGCGTATGTTAATACATTGTGAGAGTAAGGAGGAGAGCAAGCTGGTGTTAACACACCTGACCATTTGATGTGATGTCATGTGACCTTTGAGTAAGTGACTCTTCTATGACATTTGACTCCTTGGAAAAATACTGTGATACTGAAACTCTTTGAAATAGCAACAAGCCACAGTGAGATTAAATACATCACAGGAGTTTAGGTTTGACTGAGAGGAATTGAAGTTTAGCCAAACCTAGGGCTCGTCGGCAGGGCAATCAATCATTCTTGAACTTTCCGCCAATTGCAATTGGCTTAAGCCCCTGAAGCCTGATTATGAGGCATTAGTGTCCACACACTGCCTGAGTAGAACTGACTGCCGCCTTGGAAGCAGCAAGGCTACTAATGGATATCTCAACACATCCTGCATTAGAACTTTCTCATTTTACCTACAGAGCAATAATGATAAAGTAATCTGATGATATATGATATATTATGATATTATTATGATATATATTAATAATGTAAATCGGGGACAAAAGCACTCTGCAGTGTAACTGCAGTAGATTTACCTCAGCTTTGTTTCCCTCCTGTTTATGTTCTGACTGGGGGAGGAGGAGAAGGTCAATACTGTTTTTCTTTAGCAAATGACTGTTTTAATCAATACTGCTGCTGTGCCTTTGCCCGGCGCTAAGCATGGCATGCCATCTTGGGCAAGAGGAGATGGGATGAGCTATTTTTGAGCACTGACTCACATTAGCATCTCTCTTTGTACGTACAGAGGGAGTTAGACAGAGAGGCGAGGAAGAGGAGAGGAGAAGAGGATGAGAGGGAGGCGAGGAAGAGGAGAGGAGGCATAGCATAGGGAGAGACACAGGCAACACTTAGCATCCCTCTTGTACGTAGGCTACGAAGGCGAGGAGGCACCGTGGGGGGAAGGCGAGGAGGCACCGTGGGGGCGAAGCGAGGAGGCACCCTGGGAGAGAAGGCGAGGAGGCTCGCTGGGGGGAAGGCGAGGAGGCACGCTGGGGGCAAGGCGAGGAGGCACGCTGGGGGAAGGCGAGGAGGCGTCCTGGGGGGAAGGCGAGGAGGCACGCTGGGGGCAAGGCGAGGAGGGACCCTGGGGGAAGGCGAGGAGGCAAGCTGGCGGGAAGGCGAGGAGGCACGCTGGGGGGATTGGCGAGGAGGCACCCTGGGGGCAAGGCGAAGAGGCACGCTGGGGGTAAGGCGAGAGGCACGCTGAGGGGAAGGTGAGGAGGCACGCTGGGGGGAAGGCGAGAGGCACCCTGGGTGGAAGGCGAGGAGGCACGCTGGGGGGATGGCGAGGAGGCACCCTGGGGGCAAGGCGAAGAGGCACGCTGGGGGTAAGGCGAGGAGGCACACTGAGGGGAAGGTGAGGAGGCACGCTGGGGGGAAGGCGAGGAAGCACGCTGGGGGAAGATGAGAATGCAATGCAGAGGCACAGACAGACGACACGTCCAGCCCAGTTCACGCCATGTATGCCCCTTTTCATGGAACACTGAGTGAAGAGCGGACGAAGGCGGAGTGGAGCTGCTACTGCACTGATTAGTCCTCTGTCCAATTTGTGCTCCAGTCCTCCTCCTACTTCTATTTCCAGACACAGACACACTTGAGGAGGGAGTTGAGGAAATTGTATAGCCGACAGACAGACAGAGAGCAGCTGAATCACACGCTATCAGTCAGTCTGATGATAGAAATCACATGGCCACGTATACTTTTCAAAGATATGGACACAACCCCTCCTTTGATTGAGACTCTTTCCCCTTATATTACTGTAGGCCTACAAAGTACACCACAGCCTAGATACAGCGCACCTGACCTATATAGGCAGGCCAGCAATATGGTATGGTGTTCTGGGTTGCTAACACAGTATTAGGACAACTGTGTGTGTGAAACAATCCCTTCCAGGGTTAATCTATTTTCACATTAACCTCTTAGCTACGACACTTGACCTGCAAGGCTCCCATAAAACCTTCTACATGTCAACAAATAGATTCATGTGTCAATCGGCTGCAGTGAAGCAGAGCTGAGCAATATCGTCCCTGCTGATTGTAGGAGTGATGTGGTCACACGCCGTGACTAGAGGAGCACCAGGTACCAGGGGACTGGGGACATTGGCATGGCCATGCTACAGGGCTCCTTACTGGGTAATAAATCACTGACATGACAGCCCTGGTGGCCTTTATATCATGATACACTGACACACACTGGCTGTAGGCCTACACCTGAGCTACACTGGCTAACCAGCGCACATAAAAGCTGTATGGCCTATAGCGATCATCCTCATTCCACTGTGAAAAGGTGTACATGTATAGTACTTAATGTAACAAATTACATTTCCATCCGAGTGTGTAGAATACAGAGTTTGAGAAGCAGTAAAATATTCAAATGTACCTAGATCCTGTTCATACGACCTTACACCTGCTGGAGATGTGGCTTAAGGTTGCAATATCTGGCTGCTGTTGTTATGATTGATGTCGCAGACAAAACAAATCAATACTCCATACCATTTGATCCACGGAGATGCCATATCTAATCAAAACAATCAATCCTAGACGTTCCAGCTGGACTCCTCCAATTACCAACCAGGGCAGGGAAGCCTTAGGGCCATTAGAGCTAGTGAGCTAGGAGAGCAGATTGACTTTAACACTGTATAGCGGTTTGGCCAGACCTAACGGCACGGCTGGATGAATCTGTGTGAGTGTCTGAGAGAGTGTGTGTGTGTGTGTGTGTGTGTGTGTGTGTGTCGTGATGGGTGTGTGGTGTGTGTGTGTGTGTGTGTGTGTGTGTGTGTGTTGTGTGTGTGTGTGTGTGTGTGTGTGTGTGTGTGTGTGGTGTGTGGTGTGTGTGTGTGTGTGTGTGTGTGTGTGTGTGTGTGTGTGTGTGTGTGTGTGTGTGTGTGTGTGTGTGTGTGTGTGTTGTGTGTGTGTGTGTGTGTTGTGTGGTCAAATGACACGCCACGGCAGGATGAATGGCAGGGCTGTGGCGCCAGTAAAACATGAACACACTAATGGGCCTTGGCAAATGGGCCAGGTCTGTGGGCTGGCGGGCTGCGTGAGGTGGGCGGCTTGGGGTCAGGGCGGGCCTGTGCTCTGAACCACGGCCGGGCCCATTTCACGGTGTCTGCCTGGGACCCCAGCACACTCACTCACCCAGATGGAGAGCTCCTGGTGGAGTTAGGACTGATGTGAGGAGCAGGGAGCACCATTTGAGAAATAGTTTGCAACATCGACCGTCCGGGAACAGTAGACAGGGAACAGGGGATCTCCTGATGTGAAGCGAGGGCCATTAGGGGAACATTCTGGAGCAGAGAATCCAGGATACGGGACAGGGGGGACGGTGGATGAGGGCAGCTCCCTCCGCTGATCCTTTAAAAGCCAGATGATTTCATCTCTCCATCACCAACGGACATGTCGCTCCCCAGGGGTGGGTCGTGTTAGAGCACAGGGCCTCTGTGATTTTAGATACACACTGATTATAGGAAGATATAATATCAGGATTCATTTTCCACACAGTAAATACAAGTGCATTTCAACAGTTTGGAGGAATTTCAAAATGTAACTAGTAAGAAGTGTCCTTTATGTTCATATAAGAGAGCAGAGACATCTTGAGAATGTTCTATCTACTTTCTGTTTACCAGAATGCTCAGCATATATTTTGTTTTTGAGAGTATACTTCTATCCTAGCTGAACTTTGTTAATAGATCATGTTTGTTTTTCAGATTCATAACTCTTATTTTCTCTAATATCGCTTAGTAGTAGATGTTCTAAAAGCCATTTCAACTTGGATGTACATTTCCCTTGTTGAAAGTCAAAATAAGGGCCTTCCGAGTGGCGCAGCAGTCTAAGGCACTGCATCACAGAACTTGAGACGTCACAACAGACTTGATCCCAGGTCATGTCATAGCCAGCCGTGACTGGGAGACCCTTGAGGTGGTGCACAATTGGCCCAGCGTCGTCCGAGTTAGGGGAGGGTCTGGCCAGCCGGGATTTCCTTGTCCCATCGCGCTCTTGTAACTCCTTGTAGCAGGCCGGATGCCTGCCTGCAAGCTGACTTTGGTTGCCAGCTGGATGGTGTTTTCTCCGACACATTGGTGCGGCTGGCTTCCGGGTTAAGCGATCAGTATGTCAAGAAACAGTGGGGCTTGGCAGGGTTGTGTTTAGAAGGACGCATGGCTCTCGAACTTCACCTCTCCCGAGTTGCAGCGATGGGACAAGACTGTAACTACCAATTTGATATCACAACATTTTCAAGAGAAAGGGCAAATATTGTTATTCATGTCAAAGAAAGATAATCTTGTTATACGCCTGTATAGCTTTATTGGTTTTGGTAAGTAATTCATTCATATTATAAATCAAATCAAATTGTATTTGTCACATACACATGGTTAGCAGATGTTAATGCGGGTGTAGCGAAATGCTTGTGCTTCTAGTTCCGACCATGCTGTAATATCTAACAAGTAATCTAACAATTTCACAACAACTACCTTATACACACAAGTGTAAAGGAATTAATAAGAATATGTACATACAAATATATGAGCGATGGCCGAACGGCATAGGCAAGATGCAGTAGATGGTATAGAGTACAGTATATACATATGAGATGAGTGATGTAGGGTATGTAAACATTATATAAAGTGGCATTGTTTAAAGTGGCTAGTGATACATTTATTACATTTATTACTCTATCCACCGGATGTGTACCAAACTCACTAAAAGTGGCAGTAATAAAGCCTCTCTTGAAAAAGCCAAACCTTGACCCAGAAAATATAAAAAACTATCGGCCTATATCGAATCTTCCATTCCTCTCAAAAAAAATTGAAAAAGCTGTTGCGCAGCAACTCACTGCCTTCCTGAAGACAAACAATGTATACGAAATGCTTCAGTCTGGTTTTAGACCCCATCATAGAACTGAGACTGCACTTGTGAAGGTGGTAAATGACCTTTTAATGGCGTCAGACCGAGGCTCTGCATCTGTCCTCGTGCTACTAGACCTTAGTGCTGCCTTTGATACCATCGATCACCACATTCTTTTGGAGAGACTGGAAACCCAAATTGGTCTACACGGACAAGTTCTGGCCTGGTTTAGATCTTATCTGTCGGAAAGATATTCGTTTGTCTCTGTGAATGGTTTGTCCTCTGACAAATCAACTGTACATTTCGGTGTTCCTCAAGGTTCCGTTTTAGGACCACTATTGTTTTCACTATATATTTTACCTCTTGGGGATGTCATTCGAAAACATAATGTTAACTTTCACTGCTATGCGGATGACACACAGCTGTACATTTCAATGAAACATGGTGAAGCCCCAAAATTGCCCTCGCTAGAAGCCTGTGTTTCAGACATAAGGAAGTGGATGGCTGAAAACTTTCTACTTTTAAACTCGGACAAAACAGAGATGCTTGTTCTAGGTCCCAAGAAACAAAGAGATATTCTGTTAAATCTGACAATTAATCTTGATGGTTGTAAAGTCGTCTCAAATAAAACTGTGAAGGACCTCGGCGTTACTCTGGCCCATGATCTCTCTTTTGACGAACATATCAAGACTGTTTCAAGTACAGCTTTTTTCCATCTACGTAACATTGCAAAAATCAGAAATTTTCTGTCCAAAAATGATGCAGAAAAATTAATCCATGCTTTTGTTACTTCTAGGTTAGACTTCTGCAATGCTCTATTTTCCGGCTACCCGGATAAAGCACTAAATAAACTTCAGTTAGTGCTAAATACGGCTGCTAGAATCCTGACTAGAACCAAGAAATTTGATCATATTACTCCAGTGCTAGCTTCCCTACACTGGCTTCCTGTTAAGGCAAGGGCTGATTTCAAAGTTTTACTGTTAACCTATAAAGCGTTACATGGGCTTGCTCCTATCTATCTTTCCGATTTGGTCCAGCCATACATACCTAAACGTACGGTATGGTCACAAGACGCAGGCCTCCTAATTGTCCCTAGAATTTCTAAGCAAACAGCTGGAGGCAGGGCTTTCTCCTATAGAGCTCAATTTTTATGGAATGGTCTGCCTACCCATGTGAGAGACGAAGACTCGGTCTCAACCTTTAAGTCTTTATTGAAGACTCATCTCTTCAGTAGGTCCTATGATTGAGTGTAGTCTGGCCCAGGAGTGTGAAGGTGAACGGAAAGGCACTGGAGCAACGAACCGCCCTTGCTGTCTCTGCCTGGCCGGTTCCCCTCTCTCCACTGGGATTCTCTGCCTCTAACCCTATTACAGGGCCTGAGTCACTGGCTTACTGGTGCTCTTCCATGCTGTCCCTAGGAGGGGTGCGTCACCTGAGTGGGTTGAGTCACTGACGTGGTCTTCCTGTCTGGGTTGGCGCCCCCCCCTTGGGTTATGCCGTGGCGGAGATCTTTGTGGTCTATACTCGGCCTTGTCTCAGGATGGTAAGTTGGTGGTTGAAGATATCCCTCTAGTGGTGTGGGGGCTGTGCTTTGGCAAAGTGGGTGGGGTTAAATCCTGCCTGTTTGGCCCTGTCCGGGGGTATCATCGGATGGGGCCACAGTGTCTCCTGACCTCTCCTGTCTCAGCCTCCAGTATTTATGCTGCAGTAGTTTATTTGTCGGGGGGCTAGGGTCAGTTGGTTATATCTGCAGTACTTCTCCTGTCTTATCCGGTGTCCTGTGTGAATTTAAGTATGCTCTCTCTAATTCTCTCCTTCTCTCTTTCTTTCTCTCTCTCTGAGGACCTGAGCCCTAGGACCATGCGTCAGGACTACCGGGCATGATGACTCCTTGCTGTCCCCAGTCCACCTGGCCTTGCTGCTGTTCCAGTTTCAACTGTTCTGCCTGCGGCTATGGAACCCTGACCTGTCCACCGGAYGTGCTACCTGTCCCACACCTGCTGTTTTCAACTCTCTAGAGACCGCAGGAGCGGTAGAGATACTCTTAAGGATCGGCTATGAAAAGCCAACTGACATTTACTCCTGATTATTATTTGACCATGCTGGTCATTTATGAACATTTGAACATCTTGGCCATGTTCTGTTATAATCTCCACCCGGCACAGCCAGAAGAGGACTGGCCACCCCTCATAGCCTGGTTCCTCTCTGAGTTTCTTCCTAGGTTTTGGCCTTTCTAGGGAGTTTTTCCTAGCCGCCGTGCTTCTACGCCTGCATTGCTTGCTGTTTGGGGTTTTAGGCTGGGTTTCTGTACAGCACTTCGAGATATTAGCTGATGTACGAAGGGCTATATAAAATAAACTTGATTTGATTTGATGATTACATCCAATTTTTAATTATTAAAGTGGCTAGAGATTTGAGTCAGTATGTTGGCAGCAGCCACTCAATGTTAGTGATGGCTGTTTAAAAGTCTGATGGCCTTGAGATAGAAGCTGTTTTTCAATCTCTCGGTCCCAGCTTTGATGCACCTGTACTGACCTCGCCTTCTGGATGGGCGGCGTATACCGTATTTGTGTGTGTTAAACATATCAAAATATTACATCCAAGTGTCTAGTTCCAATTTCAGTAGAGTTAAATGCTGGACCATGATTATACTGAAGTTAAGCATCTAAACTCATAGATCAAACCATGAGTCAGCCACAATGAGCCATAATTCAGAGTCATTCAGCTGTACAAGTAGTCCTACCAATAGACCAGAACCCTAATTATATTCCTTCTTCCAAAGATCTCCCTCCTTTTGTGTCTCTTGCATTCTTTTTTCTTGGCGTTCACTCCTTCATACCTGCGAGGAAAGACAGCAGGCTAGTTCTGCCCAAGCCCCCAATGGTTAACCTGAGGGACTGAGTACCAATCAAATCAAGAAGCAGATGGGGCTTGCAGGGGCAGGAAAAGGCCAGGCTCTGAGCCCTATAAATGACAAATATCAATGTAGGGAAGATTAATGTACAAAGAAACACTAAGATATTGTACTGTGAAGTCCATAAATCTATCAGAAAGAGCAGAGGGCTCTTCACCTGGCATTAATCATGCTGGGAGGAGAGAGAGGTGGCACAACAAGGCAGTGAAAGCAGACCATTGGGCGGCAAAATAGCTATTTCTCTTTCTACACTCTGATCTGTGTTCGCAGGACTGAGGACTCTGTGAAATTACACACATCTGTCCCATGTCCGTAACTACATATGAGGTACAGTACGTGACATTTCTGATTTGAAAAAATACAAAAATATATATTTCGTTTACAATAAAGAATATCATTTATGGGTCAACATCTGAATATTTCTCCCAGTGTTGGTCAAAGCTCAGAATGCGTATATTCGTGATCTGACTGAGTTCTAATTACGCCTGCTTCTTTTTGCGAATTAGTGGAACCATGAACAGTGGTTGTTCGTTACGTTTTCCTGCGCGCCCTGGATCTGGCAGGGCCTGAGACGTGAAACGAACTACCCCAGCTCGAAGTCGACTCACTAGAGAAGTAGGCAAAACTAGAGGCGCTGCTGACAGTGTGTTTGCGAGACGCCAGACAAAAGGTAATTTTAAAACCATCCCTCGACTCCTGCTGGGTGTCTACAGACATCCCCCCAAACAAACAAAAACCGAGACTACTATTGCAGTAACGTTGAAGGGTTCTGGCTAGTATTACTTTGCCAGCTAGAAGGATGAAGTAAGAAGCTAACGTTAAACGGAGCCTACCTCAGCAGAAGCAAAAAATACCCTACTTTATATGCTTTCTAGAGAGTAGCGCTCAGTGGTGAGGCTGAGGCAGTCTGCAATGCATGCAGGAGGAAGCAGAGGAGACAGAGAGAGATAGAGCAAGCAAGCAGAGAGAGAGGTTAGTACAGTGGTTCCTATACCTGGGGTCGTGGCCACATGTGTGCTCCCCTCAGAAAATCTGTACTAATCTTATCAAACAAGTTTATGAACTTGCAAAGAATATGATATGTTTCAATATGAACATTTTCCCTAAAGTTCTACATTAAAATGCAATCAACATGCAAATAATACAGTTCTTAAAATGTCCTACATGTTCATTTATATATATTTATATCGTTCACTATATCGTCTTATCCATTACACACCAGTTTTTTACTACTACGTCACTGATATCAATACAGAATTGTAAGTACTATTCTAATAGTTCATGTGAATGTGATAGTACGATCATCTCCGTGCTTCGTTGATGTCTGTTTGTGCGAAGCTTGATTAGTAATGCCTGGGAATACAAATGTGAACGCTATGTCATTTGAGAAAAGCGATATGTATGTGAAGAGTTGATCATTTGCAGTGATGTGCAATTCCTTAGCAGTCGCTGCAGCTACGTGCCAGTGTGAATCCCCCCGTCAGGGGTATAACGTTACAATTGTATAGCTAATAGGCTATGTGTTTGTAGATCGACTGAGATGAATCAACCTGCAGCAGCCAAGGTGATAATGGATGGGGTCTTTTTTTTTCTTTTTTTTTTCTGTTCTCTAAATAGCATTTTAACGTTTTTAATTGTATAGAAACAGCTCACAAAGGACCTCACAAATACTCAAACCCTGGTTACGGCTCTGATCTATCCCTGTTATATCTCTAAATATATTTATTTCACAGCACTGGGGACGTCGGTCGGTCACAGGGATGTTGCTCTGCAGTCACACGTTGCCTTTCTATTTCCTCCTGGCTAAGGGGAGAGAGTTCTCGTTCTATGTCTCTGTCATGGTGTTTTATCCATAAGAGTGTTGCTCATGGCAAATTTTCTCATTCTTAAATGAAATAACGAATCCCATTCAAAAAGTAAATTGAAGTTGAGTATTGTTTGTCCTCTGTGATAATGTTTTGATATTCTGGTCTTCTTTAAATCATTCCATTAGTGCCGTGGTTTCAGTCAATGTAATGTTGATGGGATTTACTGTAACATTGGCTGGAAATACATCTAACCAGACGCAGTGCTGTATCTGTCAAGGGGACTCCACATCATCAAATAACTCTTTTTTTGGATAAGCTGATCTCTTCTCTCCCCAGCTGTCCTGCAGTAAACACATGGGTCCATGGAAATACTGCCTCGTGCGGTGTGAAAGCGTTTGCTTACTTATCGCCTTCTGTCTGGGGACGTCCTGGTAAAGCGTGTGTTGTTCACATTTAATCTGACTGAACACCGGCTTTATGTGACATGATCCACAATGCTGTTCAAATACAACTCCCCCCTCTACCACACACTCCTCAACCCCCATAAAAAAGCAGTGCACACTATGCATTTCAAAACATATTCCAGAACCTCAGTGGATGGCTGTGTTTTTATCCCTGGTGCTGCCTTCTGCATGGCTGCATGTCTAGCCCGCTTCGATTTGCTCTTAAGGAGGTGTAAACCAACCCAATTACAGCTGGTCCACGCTGCGAGAGGAGAGGAGAGGAGGGGAGGGGAGACACTTTCTTTCTGTAGAATGAATAAACCTCTTAGCATGTACAGTGCCTTCAGAAAGTATTGATACCCCTTGACTTATTCCACATTGTGTTCTTACAGCCTGAGTTCAACATGGATTATATCGATTTTTCTCTCACCCATCTACAGTACACACAATCTTCTATAATGACAGGTGAAAACATGTTACTAGAAATGTCAGCACATTTTTGGAAAACTTAATACAGAAATATCTCATTTACGTAAGTATTCGCACCCCTGATTCAATACATGTTAGAATCACCTTGGCAGTGACTACAGCTGTGAGTCTTTCTGGGTAAATGTCTAAGAGCTTTGCACACCTGGATTGTCAAATATTATTCAAACTCTGTCAAGTTGGTTGTTGATCATTGCTAGACAGACATTTTCAGGTCTTGCCATAGATTTTTAAACCGATTATGTCAAAAGATTTAAGTCAAAACTGTAACTCGGCCACTCAGGAACATTTACTGTTGTCTTGGTAAGCAACTCCAGTGTTTATTTGCCCTTGGGGTGTAGGTTATTGTGCTGCTGAATGGTGAATTTGTCTCCCAGTGTCTGTTGGAAAGCAGATTGAACCAGGTTTTTCTCTAGGATTTTGCCTCTGCTTAGCTCCCAAAAAAAATAATCCCTATCATACCCATTACCTTGCCGATGACAAGCATACCCATAACATTATGCATCCACCACCATGCTTGAAAATATGTAGAGTTGTGTTGGATTTGTCCCAAACACAAGGCTTTATATTCAGGACATAAAGTTAATTTCATTGCCAATGTTTTTAGTAGTTGTACTTTAGTGCATTATTGGAAACAAGATGCATGTTTTGGAATATTTTTTTTCTGTACAGGCTTCCTTCTTTTCACTCTGTCAATTAGGTTAGTATTGTGGTGTACCTTCAACAATTTTCTCCTATCACAGCCATTCAACTCTGTAACTGTTTTAAAGTCAGCATTGGCCGTGAAATCTCTGAGCGATTTCCTTCCTCTCCGGCAACTGAGTTAGGAAGGATGCCTGTACCTTTGTAGTGACTGGGTGTATTAATACACCATTCACAGTGTAATTAATAACTCCACCATGCTCAATGGGACATTCAATGTCTGCTTTTTGTGTTTTTTACCCATCGACTAATAGGTGCCCTTCTTTTCGAGGCATTGGAAAATCTCCCTGGTCTTTGTGATGGATCTGTGTTTGAAATTCACTGCTCGACAGAGGGACCTTACAGATAATTGTATGTGTGGGGTACAGAGATGAGGTAGTCATTCATGTTAAACACTAATATCGCACACAGAGTGAGTCCATGCAACTTATTATGTGACTTGTTAAGCACATTTGTACTCCTGCACTTATTTGGCTTGCCATAACAAAGGGGTTGAATACTTATTGACTCAAGACATTTTGTTTTACATTTTGTATTAATTTGTAAACATTTCTAAAAACTAAATTCCACTTTGACATTATGGGGTATTGTGTGTAGGCCAGTAACACAACAATCAATTTTAAATTCCAGTTGTAACACAACAAAATGTGGTAAAAGTCAAGGTGTGTGAACACTTACTGAAGGCACTGTATTGGCTAAGAGTTGTGCTGCCGTGACAGGGGAGTGTAAATGCACTATCATAATGGCAGGGTGCAGGCGGGTGTCAGGCTCAGGAAAAGGGCACCGGCTCCCATCTGATCTGCTATCCATCATTGATCTGTCAAACAAATGATGCACCTTGGCTTCCCATTGTTCTGGCTGCACTATTGAAACAATGGTTGGTTCCTGTTATCTGCGTTGCGCTGGGGAAGAGGAGTGGCCCACTAGAAGACAAAAGCCAGTCGAGATGGATACCAGACCAGAGCAGAGCAGAGGATAATGATCCAGCCAATCCCTTGAATCTGGAGCTATAGAACCATAGAACACTGAAATTCCATTCCCAGCATGGAATCATCTGGCTAATCAGATAGAATCAGTTAATTCATTCAGAAGTCCTGATAAAGGTGGCCCATTCATCTGAACACTCAGATGGCTCAAAGCATTCAGAAAATGATTATCCAAGATATGAAAATGATTCAAATGCTTTAGCATAGAAGCATTTCTTAATAAAACTGCACAAATGTAGCTATAATTATTTGGATTTGCACAACATGTTAGAGATGTGCTTTCTGTGCAAAACGACACATTAGGGGTAACGACTAGCTATAGAGTAGACATCCAGTGATGTTTCATTGGATGTAAAGGTATAGTGTGTCACATACAGTGCCGTTTCATTCACATGACTAAAGGGAATGTACGTATCAGAAAGCCATGATCCATCTTGTATTCGTTTTGGCTTGGAGCAAATCCATATCCCGGCAGGCTTTTGTGGTAATTTCATTCATAGCCTTAATAATCTGTTTCTTACAGCGATCACCATAAAATTGATTAATGTAAAAACATAGTGGCAAGCTGTTGTTGTGTCTGGACTATCATTAAATGTGAAGACTGTTATTTTATCAAATCAATTATCTATGTGTAATTATTATTACGTGATTAAACTAATCATGTCAACTTTAATTAACTAGGAAGTCGGGGCACCACGGGAAAATGTTTATGGAGTCTGTATTTCCCGAATCGACTCTTCAGATATTTTCATATCTTATCAAAACAGTCGCTTATTAATGAATTGTACCTCATCAGTTCTCATTACTGAACATTGCAAACCCTTGGATATCTGCACGAACCAAAATACATAAACAAACAATATAGTTATTGGTTACTAACACAATGCATTGATAAGTCCCTAGTGGGCTACACCGGTACGACGGCTTGGTAGACAATGGAAAGGGGTGGGAGATGATAATTATGATAATATATTAATTGAAATGCTAATCCTTTGCACATGAACGGCCGCTCATTCGAAAATAATTGTAATGTATATATTTACACCCGTATGTCGTTGTGGTCTTCTCTGTTGGAATCACCGGTCCATCTGCTGGAGAGTCAGTTCATCAGAGAGTCTCTGGTTAACTTCCCCAGAAGTCACAATGTCCTTCGTAGTTGTCACTTTCTCAGCGGCTTTGGATAGTGTCTATTGTAATGGATACATCAGGCGTACAGATGCTCGTTGCATAGAATAGATGCTTCCACGGTTGTCGGTATTCTCGTACTAGACTTAATCTCAGAGTTTAACCATTTCCAGCCTTGTAGCCAACAATACACGCTGTCTGGTCTCCTGGGCCTATAGAGTCGTAGTTAACCATTTCAACATGTAGCGTCAGCTCCATCTTTTCTAGTCTAATCTAAATTTCATCAGGAGAGGGTTTTATACACTTCTGAGAAAAGGCGGTCCATGATGCCGACGTAATGTCTATGCTCACGTGGGCGTGGCCACCGATTTGTTTAACTTTATATGAAAACCCATATTTTCTCATTTCAAAGGTTAACATCACATTTTTCACAAATAGTTTAATGTTTAATCACATACGTTTCACAATATTTAGATGTAAACCCCATCATTTTTCAAGTGTACACAACCAAAGACACAGTAATGAGTGTTTCCAGTCCTTCATGAGATCACCAAATGAAACACACTCAACATGACTGTCCCTTAAGTGTCCACGGACCACTCCCACATTCTCAAAAATAGAATTATTGTTTAATTCTCCCATTTTGGGGATTAGGAGTTTTGTTAAGAGAAGCTCTTTGATCTCCATAGACTCTCTCCCTCAATACTGCATGGCAGTTTCTACCAGGTATTTATGACTGTTGTAAAACCTGATGTGGGAGAGAGAGTGAGAGAGGGGGGTAGCCACGATATACACCAAAAAAGGACCACGCGTGACACTTTCAAGACATAGGCCTACAAATTAAATCCATGTGATCCATTCGGCATTTATCCCTGTGGTCTTTCAATATCAATAAGGACTGGGTTTGATATAAAATACAACTGACAGCGTGTATTTGTTATTCCACATAATGCTTTTAGAAATGGATGAAAGTAGGTAGGCTACATTTGTTTGAGTTTAGGGGGGAAAGAATGTTGAATGTCCGTAAGATGACATTTAGAAATGGCGTTGGCACTACGGTCCAGAGGAGCTCCACTAAACAAAACATTAGAGAATTTGAATAATACAGTTCTGACCTTCACAGTCTGTTTTCTATTTCTTTATTTTCTTTCTTGTCTCTTTCACATAGAGCTTGAAACCAGAATACTTCAATTTGTTGTTTTTAGAATGGAAATGGAATTTAGAATTAAGGACCCACAGTACCCACAGTACCTTGGAATTATGGAAACACTGTACCTTGGAATTAAGGAACCACAATACCTTGGAATTATGGAAACAGAGTACCTTGGAATTAAGGAAACACAGTACCTTGGAATTATGGAAACACAGTAACTTGGAATTATGGAAATACTGTACCTTGGAATTAAGGAACCAGAGTACCTTGGAATTATGGAACCACAGTACCTTGGAATTATGTAAACACTGTACCTTGGAATTAAGGAACCAGAGTACCTTGGAATTATGGAAACACTGTACCTTGGAATTATGGAAACACTGTACCTTGGAATGGGTTATTGTCCTGCTGAATGGTGAATTTGTCTCCCAGTACCTTGGAATTATTTAAACACAGTGTCTTGGAAATATGGAACCACAGTACCTTGGAATTATGGAAACACAGTAATTTGGAATTATGGAACCACAATACCTTGAGGTTACGTTGTGAAACCAACAGGCAAGTTATGTTCTAACAGCACTAATACTTAGAGCTTGAAACAAGAATACTTAAATGTGTTTTTTTTAGAATGGAAATGGAATTTAGAACTAAGGACCCACAGTACCTTGGAATTATGGAAACACTGCACTTTGTAGTTATGGAAACACAGTATCTGGGAAAATATGGAATCTCAGTACCTTGGAATAGGTTATTGTCCTGCTGAATGGGGAATCTGTCTCCCAGCACCTTGGAATTAATTAAGGAACCATAGTACCTTGGAAATATGGAACCACAGTACCTTGGAATTATGGAAACAGTACTTTGGAATTAAGGAAACACAGTACTTTGGAATTATGGAACCACAGTGCCTTGGAATTATGGAACCACAGTACCTTGGAATTATGGAACCACCGTACCTTGGAATTATGGAAACACAGTACCTTGGAATTATGGAACCACAGTACCTTGGAATTATGGAACCACAGTACCTTGAGGTTACATGGAGAAACCAACGGGCAAATTGGGTTCTAACACTAATACTGCTATTCTGTAGCTATTATTTCTCATAACCATGGCTAAATAACATAAATAATTTAGCCTGCTTGTCTTCAGTAGCATAAAAAAGCTGATGTCTCTACTTAGCGCTGATCTGGTTGGCTGTGCTGCTCTCTCTAAGTGAGATGGATGAGGCAGGGCCCAAACTGCTGAGGGGTGAAGAGAATTAGGCCCACATTACTGGCCTACACTTTACCATTACACACAATGTAGAGGGGGCGGAATTTATTCCCCAGCTGAAATAGCCTAAAGCCCATACCTCAGTAGTGACAAAATGCATAAGGATAAAACTGTTTTAATGACACCAGTGAGGGAAGTTTTTTTTATATATTTAAAAATGATAAAAAGTTTGATGGGGTTGGGTGGGAGGAATTAAGTCTAGGAATAAATTAAGCAACATTTGTATAACAAATTCTCTCGCATTGGAAATGGCTCTTAGATGGAGGCTTTTAACTTAATGAAACAATCTAAAACTCCACTTATTTTTCACTTAAATCAGGATTGTCATCGTTAATTTCTTTGCCGTCAGCTAATTAATATGTGTAGTTAATGTGCTTACTGTACATATTAGACTTAACCAGAATTAATTAACTACCGTAAAGTAAATCAAACATCTTGGAGATACAGTAATTCCTTTCCTGCCATGTCCGAGATAATATTGTCTTCTCCAAGCTGTGTGATTACCTCTTGTCGTAGAGCAAAGAAATGTAGATGTAATCTATCAAATGTATTGCTGATTACGTTGCGTCTAGATTTAGTGTGAATTGAACGTGTCATAGTGCGAACAGAAACGTTGAGATATTGAACAAACATGCAGACACGTGGACCTCCACTTTACATCTCTACATCACGCTAACACTTGTACACACGCACACACACTTATACACACACGTGCGAGTGTACTCTGCACACACACAATAATTGTGGCAATTTGCTTGGATACTTATCTTGCACAAGAAGATACACAACTAGCGGTGACTAACGTGTGTAGAGTGAACAATTGATCTAAACGAGAATAGCAGCAGCTTCTGTCCTCACCAAGTGAATTACCATTATCAAATACTGTGGATTAGAAGAGATATAAGGCAGAAAAGAACAGAAAGCCATTTGACACTAAACCAACTTTGGTGACAAAATGTCACAATGTCAACGGTGTTCTAAAACTTGTCCCTTTTCTAAAAGCCTACTTTGATACTTTCTAAATGTATGACGGCATTTCAGTGGAACAGCGACGTGAAAGCATTGGCCAGCATTTTAAAAACATCTCCTGACCTTTCCACTGCAGCGGTAATTGCTAATGCCAGACAAGGAGAGAATAGAAGTATCTTATGAGTCACTGCTTAGATTTGGTCCTGGTGGTCTGTTAGAAGGATGTGTGTGCGCGTGTGCGTACGTCTAGAGTACTTATACCAGTACGGTGACAACAGCTAGCTGTCTCTGGAGAGAGTCTCTCTGACTCATTCAGCTGAAGGAAACGGATTCTTTCCAGTAATAAACTCATCATAATCACCCACACAGAACAAACTGATGCCTTAGAACTGATAAGGAAAATAAACTCCCCATCATATAATATTTCAAAAAGAAACAACGGCTCCCTGAGGTCTCCGCAGGATTCAAGTATAATTTTCTTTACATTTTTGGGGGGGACGTCTGGGGGCTCAAAGGTGATGGTGACGGTGACGATGTGACAACAAATCCTTTCCTCTTCTTTCATTTCCATCTCTAAGAAGCCCCGTGAGGCGCTGCGGTGGTAGAGAGACGGATCAGAGACGAAATTAAAGAAACACAGAGATAACTCGAAGAGTTAAGAAAACCCACTTTGAGGAAGAAGAGAAAAGAATGGCTCACTCCAGAGTACTGTCAGGAAGGAAACTTCTAAAGCATTTCACCAGTGAACATGTCAGAAACAATTCATCACTGGGAATAGAAATAAAGCTCCTTTCATATCGAATTATTAAGACTTAAGATTTCCCTCACAGCATGTACCTCTTCATGATGAAATATCAAAGTGTGTATGGCATGGAGAACACTTACATTGCATGGTTGTTCCCCATGCATTTAACCTTTTAACCCTTCACCACTACTATCAGTCATCATTAAAGCTCAAACAAACTCTATGCAGAAAGTAATGATTCTTAGAAAGGGTAATAAAATCCCTAAAGAGCTTGGTTTTCCATTCCATCTAGCCATACCAAAATGTTGCCCTCTGTTTTTGTCTACTGAAAGAGACAGCTAGTTCCACAATATACACCACAGGAGATTGCATGTTTTGAAGTTTAATAGTCAACTACATCTGTGGTATTCTGTTTACAAAAGCAACGATTTTACAAGTGCCCAAAGGCCAAGTTGTAGTCATTTTCATAGGTTGTGTAAAGCAGCAAGACTCAGAGCTAAGTATAAACAGGTGTAGGCTATGTTTCACTAGCAGCACAGCACCATGTGTTTGCTAAAAATCTCATGACATTACCCATTGTGTGAGATCCTACTGCTGCCACCGATCACCAGTGTTCAACTGCAGCCCTTCTGGCTTTATAGAGGAGGGGGACGTTCATCTCATCACCCCATTCCATTGTTGGCTCCACCAGTCACAACCGGAGGACACATTATGTGGTTTGGAGGGAAACGGATGCCGTTGTTGGTCCCTGGAACAGAGCTTAAGCAGGTGTTCCGTATCTGTGCCATCGCCCCAGCAGCCCGGCCAGTAGCACACAGTCAGTGCCCATTCACATTAGCCGCAGGCCAAAGAGACAGCTTGAGAGGCGCTGGCCCCTGATCCCAGCACATTAGTTTAAATGCAGAGATCTGTGGAACGGTTTCTCACTCACTCTGCCTGGCCTTGGCCCTGCGTCCAAGGTGGCTGAGCCAGAGAGACAGACATCAGACAGCCCTCTTCTCTTGTACATGCCATGCTGCCATTCAGATATGCAAAACAGCTGTTTAGAATTGTATCTGCTTTGAGTTCAAATTCATTTTTTCTAGTGTCTGTTTATTGGCAACAGCAACCCCAGCTGTGTAGCAAGGCAAAGAACATAATTTTAGTAATATTTTATAAGAGGGCTAAATGTATACACTGCATTGCAAAATGGCTCAAACCGTGCCTCGGTGTACTATGTTTCAGATACATTTGGAGATGTCGTGAGTTATACTCTAACAAGTATTACACAGATGATAATGCACGTGTGTACAGTATACCAAAATATAGGATGTGCCACCATTAATATAAGCAGGTTCTGGGATGACCAATCCCATCCTCGTCTGCATCATCAGACGGAGACCAAGGGCAACCCGCACCCATCTGTCTGTCTGTCAGTGGCCATGTTCAGTACTTAGGAGGAAAGACAGTCTCTCAGTTGAAACTTCTGCCAGGGGAGAGAGAGAGGGCGAGAGAAGAGAGAGAGAAGATGGAGAGAGAAAGAGAAGGAGAGAGAAAGAAAGAGAGGAGAAGACGAGAGAGAGAGAGAGAGAGAGAGGAGAGAGAGAGAGAGAGGAGAGAGAGAGAGGAGAGAGAGAGAGAGAGAGAGAGAGAGAGAGATAGGAGAGAGAAAGAGAGAGAGAGAAAGAGACAGAGAAGAAGAAGAAGAAGGGAGAGAGAGAGAGAGGGAGAGGGGAGAGGGAGAGAGAGAGAGAGAGAGAGAGAGAGAGAGAGAGAGGAGGAGAGAGAGAGGGAGAGGGAGAGGGGAGAAGGAAGAGAGAGAGAGCAGAGAGAGAGAGAGAGAGAGAGAGAGAGAGAGAGAGAGAGAGAGAGAGAGAGAGGGAGAGTGAGTGACAAAATAAACAGCTGCATGTGTGTTTTAATATCATAACTTCACAGTATTGAGCTACACACTGCACATCTTAGCCGTTGGATTTGAGTCTGACAAAGTCAAGGCCATCATCTGGTTGTGGTGACATGTTCCCTCTGTCCTACTTCTCTCAGTTCCTACTGGTGAGAGTCAAAGATTATTGACAGGTGTGGGCTCTGGAGGGGACTGGAAAAATTGGGCTGTGCTGTCCGGATCTCTGTAGACTAGAGAGAGAGAGAGAGAAGAGAGAGGAGAGAGAGAGAGAGAAGAGACAATTATTGCTGGCATTTTTTATTTTAAGTCGACAGTTTGTGAGATGAGTGGTGATGGGGTACAGCATGCTTCTCTGACGGCAGTAGTGGATTGTGGTGAACTTCTACATAACTTCATCAAATCATAAATGGAGGTAAATATGGAAAGCAAAGGACAGCTTCTCCATATAATAAAGGGAATTGGCTCAGGTACAAGCTGTAGTGTAATAATAGGTGGTAGGACAGTTAATACCAAAATAAGGAACACCCAATAGAGTGTCTTATGGCGTTGGCATCACAAAGAACAACCTCAATGCACTTCGGCATAGATTCTACAAGTGTCTGGAATGCTATTGGAGGATGCCAACACCATTTCTCCAAACCAGAAATTACATGGTTTAGTGTTTTGCTGATGTGGTGGAAAACGCTGTCTAGAATCTCCATAAGTGTTCAATTGGGTTGGGACCTTGGTGATGAGACACACACACACACACACACACACACACACACACACACACACACACACACACACACACACACACGGACCCTTCAAATCCCCCACGCTACATTGAGACCTCTTTTAAACTCACTGAGATCTCTTCTTCTAGACATGGTAGCCAAAATAATGGGCAACTGGGCGTTTTTATACATGACCCTAAGCATGGGATTTTAATTGCTTAATTGCTCAGGAACCACACCTGTGTGGAAGCACAGCTTTCAATATACACTGAAATTTATCAAACATTAGGAACAACCTCAATTCGTTGGGGCATGGACTCTACAAGGGGTGGAAAGCATTCCACAGGGATGCTGGCCCATGTTGACTCCAAGTTGGCTGGATTTCCTTTGGGTGGTGGACCATTTTTGATACAAACAGGAAACTGTTGAGCGTGATAAACCCAGCAGCGTTGCAGTTCTTGACACAAACCGGTGCGCTTGGCATCTACTACCATACCCTGTTCAAAGGCACTTAAATCTTTTGTGTTGCCCATTCACCTTCCGAATGGCACAAAAACCTTCCTTAACCTGTCTCCACCCCTTCATCTACACTGATTGAAGTGGATTTTACAAGTGACATTAATAAGGGAGCATAGCTTTCACCTGGATTCACCTGGTCAGTCTGTGTCATGGAAAGAGCAGGTGTTCCTAATGTTTTGTATACCCAGTGTACCGTATGTATCTGTCATTTACTCAAGTGTTTCCATATTTTGGCAGTTACCTGTATTGCTGAATATCCTTTAGAAAAATGTATCTATATTGGAAAATAAATGTAAATTGTCCAACCAGAGTCATTTTGTTTTAGGACAATAACACCACAACGATAACAGCTTGCTGTACTGACCATTACTGCATACATTTTCAGAAATGTATGTTAGATGGATACATTGTGTACAAAATTGCCCAATATTGCAATAGTCAATTGAATTTAGTTATTGACCATTTTCAAAATATGAATTCATCTCACATCATTTTTTATATCTGGCTGTCATGGCTTAACATTTACCTGGGAATGGAATGAGTTGTCTGGCTGTCTAGATTGGGGACTTAAACATTTAAGTGGAAGAGTACCATGATGGATATCATGCATTTGTGATACATAACTGAAAATTGACATTTTATTACATTTTTTATGAATTAATTTGTTCATTGCGGAAACCATGTACGTTTAATTTTAAGTTACATTTCTTTGCACCAAAGAAAACAAGTGATAGACAACAATACAGATAAAAAACAACCACAGCAAAAACGGTGTGCAGGTGTGGTTGGAAGTCCAGGGGCTTACAGTATATGAACCCCACCACAAAAAAAACAATATACAATACATGAATACAAAGAAAAATATTTGTAAAAACAGATAACAAAACCTACTAACTATAAATGTATAAATTCATTGATTAGTAATCACAACAAAAATATATATGCACGTTTTGTTTAAACATGTGTATGCACGTGTGGATGTGAGTGTGTGAGAGTTAGGCTATATGGAAGAGATTACTGAGTAGTTTGGTTCATCAGGCTGACCTCCAGTCTTCACTTGAAGTTATTGAGGGATGATGAGGTTTTGGCAATGTGAAGACAAGAATTCCAGAGTATGGTACCTCTGTATCTGATAGAGAATTGACTATGTGAGGTGAGGCAGAGCGGAGGGTGAAGGCTATCGCAATGTCTTGTGTTATATAGATGGATTTCAGAATGAACCTGGAAGAATCCATTGAATGGTTTAGGTAAACTGTCTGGGGGGTGCAGTATGAGTACTTGTATATGAAAGTGCATAATTGGCATACATCAATGTCGTAAATAGACAAGATATTGAGTTTCTTAAAGCAAAGGTGCAGATAGAGCCAGTTAATTAGAGGAGGTGGCTAGTCTTGCAAATGTATTTTGTATGATGAGTAATTCGTGTAGGTAGGAGGCACACAGTGAGATCAATGACATATGGGTAAATGAAGCTATAGTAGAGAGTTAGGAAGCAAGCCTGATGAAGCAAACCACTAATCTTTCTGAAGATACCAACAGATTTCATCACTTTTCTGCAGACAAATTGAATACAATCTTTCCAGGATAACTTTTCATCAATTAGAACTCCTAGGAATCTAGTGGAGTTCATTCCCACCAATTGAGATGCTGTCTCTTTTTCTTTTTTACAATATTTCTTATTCTTATTAGTGAATACAACGAATTTGGATTTTTTTTCACATTTAAAGATAATTTGTTGATCTGGAACCATTCAGAAAATCTGGCCATGCCTGAGTTGGCTTCATTAATTAGTGAAGCAAAACGATTGAGTGATAAAATCTAATTAGTACTGTATCCTCAGCAAAGAGAATGGGAAGTATGGTAGAAGACCGAGCAGCAAGGTCATTGATATAGATCAGGCATAACAAAGGTCCAATTATCGAACCCTGTGGCACGCCACAGTATATCTTGGCCCTTGTATATGTTTATCCATTTGCAAGAAACAATTGTTCTCTATCATAAACATTATTTATTTCTCTCAAATTATGTACGCAAATTTGTTTGCATCCCTGTTAGCGAGCATTTCTCATTTGCCAAGATAATCCATCCACCTGACAGGTGTGGCATATCAAGAAGCTGATTAAACAGCATTATCATTACACAGGTGCACCTTGTGCTGGGAACAATCAAAGGCCACTCTAAATTGTGCAGTTTTGTCACACAACACAATGCCACAGATGTTTTATGTTTTGAGGGAGTGTGCAATTGGCATGCTGACTGCAGGAATGTCCACCAGAGCTGTTGCCAGAGCATTGAATGTTAATTTCTCTACAATAAGCTGCCTCCTACGTCGTTTTAGAGAATTTGGAAGTACATCTAACCGGCCTCACAACCGCAGACAACGTGTATGGCGTCGTGTGGGTGAGCGGTTTGCTGATGCTAATGGTGTGAACAGAGTGCCCCATGGTTACGGTGGGGTTATGGTATTGGCACGCATAAGCTACGCACAACGAACACAATTGCATTTTATCAATGGCAATTTGAATGCACAGAAATATAGTGACAAGATCCTGAGGCCCATTGTGAGGCCCTCTTTTTTTAAGGTATCTGTGACCAACAGATGCATATCTGTATTCCCATGTGAAATCCATAGATTAGGGCCGAATGAATTTATTTCAATTGACTTATTTCCTCACATGAACTGTAACTCAGTATAATCTTTGTAATTGTTGCATTTTGCGTTTATATTTTTGTTCAGTACATAGAGTATGTTTAATAATGAAAACCGTAATCATGCAATTTAGAAAGTAATATTTCATGATCAACCATGTCAAACGCTTTAGATAAATCTTTAGGAACAATACCAGTTTACATAGATTTGGTGAATGTTTTCATTAGAGGCTCAGTAATCGAGGAATACACCGATTTCACCAAAGAGACACCAATCTCATCATGACATCTGATATCTTTATGTTACCAATTACCTCCATCACCTCCATTACATCAGCGGGATCAAACTGAAGCAGAGAAGGGAAATGTCCCTTGATGTAATCCAAGGGATTCCCATTCGCTTTCTCTATTTTCTTGGACAGAGAGGAACCCACATTCACAAAAAAAGTATTAAATTCACATTTAATTACATCAGGATCACTATAGGTCTTATTTCCAACAATACATTGAGATGAGATCATTGTAGATGCTTCTTTCTTATTCATCAGTTGGTTGATGAATTTCCAAGTTTACTTATTATTTCAGGATTCTTGGAATGTATTAGTAAAATATATTTTTGGGAGATATCCGAAGTAGGTGAGTAAATTTGTTCTTAAACTTTTGGTAATTTGAAGAATTCAGGGGAGAGGGATTGTTGATAAACTTTTTATACAACTTGTTTTTTAACTGAGGATTTTTTGAGACCGGTTGTAAACCAAAGTTTCCAGAACTCTTCTGCTGCTCTCTTGCATAATTTAACTAAGGAAGAACTGTAATGTTGTCTGTGTGTAGCTGGTGTAGAGGAGTCAGGCGCAGGACAGCAGATATGAGTAAATAAACTTATTTTACTCAAAATAGCCAAATACAATACAAAATAAGCGAGCCCACAATAAACGGACCGTATTACATAAAAACCATCACTCAAAAACAAACATGGGGGAACAGAGGGTTAAATAATGAACAAGTAATTGGGGGATTGAAACCAGGTGTGTAAGACAAAGACAAAACAAATGGAAAATGAAAAGTGGATCGGGGATGGCGAGAAGGCCGGTGACGTCGCCCGAACAAGGAGAGGGACTTCGGTGTAAGTCGTGACAAGAACAGTGGTGAAATACAGAATTGAAAGACGTGAGCAAAGGCCTGATTAGAAACATGTTCCCATAAAATATCATCAATCAACATCTTAAAGCGCTCACAATTAGTTTTGTTAAATATTCTACCTTTAACGCTACTAATCATTCCCATCTGTTCATTTCCAGCTGCCAAAGAGAAGTGGAAAATTGGAAGGTGGTCAGAAATGTCAGTATAAAGTATACCAGTATCAGTCACATTAGTCCAAAAATGATCAATATTATCAATGTGGGCTTATAGATGAGGGGATACAGATATCTGGAGAATAAAGCATTCAGAAAATCAGATGTCAGTAATGTAATAAAGATCTCTTTAAAATTCCTCCTTCTAATTCCAATCATACAAACCATTACATGCTATGAATGCGTAATAACAGATTGATGAATAGTACCAAATTCAATTCACATCTTTTAAAAGTCCCCTAATGAAAGACATTAGTTAGAGAAATGCCTGACCAGTAAAGCTGACTGTCCTTTCGACATGAGCCCCATTGTTAGTCATGTGTGTTCTCTGTGAAGGATTGGCAGCAGGAACTGCACTATGGAGGGACAAAGCAGCCCAAGAAGAGGGGAAAATAGAACAGAACAGAGCAGACAGTTGTAGGGTGAGGTAAGGGTTCATTAACATTCTAGCTGGTGCTCTCCAACACCGTGTGTGTGTGTGTGTGTGTGTGTGTGTGTGTGTGTGTGTGTGTGTGTGTGTGTGTGTGTGTGTGTGTGTGTGTGTGTGTGTGTGTGTGTGTGTGNTGTGTGTGTGCACGCGTGCACGCGTGTGTGTGTGTGTGTGCACGCACGCGTGTGTGTGTCTGTGTGTTTATATCTCAGAGGGCCTTTGTCACACCCATTCTGTCAGTACGTAGGTGATTTAACATCCAAATCCATCCTCTATATACACACCTCCAATATTTATTGCAGTGAGCGTTTCAGAGGCGTGTCTGTGAGCCACTGTTGTCTCTTGTCCAATTGATCACCACCACATTGTTTGTGGTTGAAAAATAAAGTGACAAGGTCCCTTGGCCATCAGTTTAGTTGGCCAGGCCTTCCCTTAGGCCTTCACTGAGGACAACTGGCTTCACGCACCACCTGCCAATAACATTAACCAGGAAGCAGAGCAGCGTGATGATGTGGCTCTTTCAGCACTGAGGGATAGCCGGCGGTAATGGGGATTTCTCTCTTTCTCACATATGGACTGATTGGCCCTGCAGCTCAGAGCACAGCTTGGGTTCTAGAGTACAGCCTGGAGAGTCAACAGCCATCCCACGCATCATGTCCTCCGACCGTTTAGCTTTGTTGTGTGTTGGAGCACCTGGACCATTCTGCATTCACCGCTGAAAAGGTGGGTAAAACCAACAATAACAAAGGCTTTAATAATCAAATCAAATCAAATCCAATGTTATTTGTCACACAATACAACAAGTGTAGACCTTACAGTGAAATGCTTACTTACAAGCCCTTAACCAACAATGCAGTTTTAAGAAAACACCTAAAACAAAGTAAGAGAAGACAGTAACAAGTAATTAAAGAGCAGCAGTAAATAACAATAGTGAGGCTATATACAGGAGGTACCGGTACAGAGTCAATGTGCGGGGGCACCGGTGTCGAGGTAAATGAGGTAATATGTACATGTAGGTAGAGTTATTAAAGTGACGGTAGCCATTTGATTAGATGTCCAGGAGTCTATTGGCTTGGGGGTAGAAGCTGTTTAGAAGCCTCTTGGACCTAGACTTGGCGGTCCGGTACCGCTTGCCATGCGGTTGCAGAGAGAACAGTCTACGACTAAGCTGGCTGGAGTCTTTAACCATTTTTAGGGCCTTCTTCTTACATCGCCTGGTATAGAGGTCCTAGATGGCAGGAAGCTTGGCCCCGGTGATGTATTGGGCCGTATGCACCACCCTCTGTAGTGCCTTGCAGTTGCCATACCAGGCAGTGATGCAACCCGTTAGGATGCTCTTGATGGTGCAGCTGTAAAATCTTTTCAGTCTCCTGAAGGGGAATAGGTTTTGTTGTGCCCTCTTCACGGCTCTCTTGGTGTGCTTGGACCATGTTAGTTTGTTAGTGATGTGGACGCCAAGAACCTTGAAGCTCTCAACCTGCTCCACTACAGCACCATCGATGAGAATGGGAGCGTGCTCGGTCCTTCTTTTCCTGTAGTCAACAATCATCTCCTTAGTCTTGGTCACGTTGAGGGAGAGGTTGTTGTCCCTACACCTCATAGTCAGTTGCCAGTTGGTCAGCGCATGCTCGGAGTACACATCCTGGTAATTCGTCTGGCCCTGCGGCCTTGTGAATGTTGAGCTGTTTAAAGGTCTTACTCACATCGGCTGTGGAAAGCGTGATCACACAGTCGTCCGGAACAGCTGATGCTCTCATGCATGTTTCAGTGTTACTTGCCTTGAAGCGAGCATAGAAGTTATTTAGCTTGTCTGGTAGGCTCGTGTCACTGGGCAGCTCTTGGCTGTGCTTCCCTTTGTAGTCTGTAATAGTTTGCARGCCCTGCCACATCTGACGAGAGTCGGAGCCGGTGTAGAACGAGTTGATCTTAGTCCTGTATTGATGTTTTGCCTGTTTGATGGTTCGTCAGCAGGCATAGCAGGATTTCTTATTAACTTCCAGGTTAGAGTCCTGCACTTTGAAAGCGGCAGCTCTACCCTTTAGCTCAGTGCGAATGTTGCCTGTAATCCATGGCTTCTGGTTGGGGTATGTACGTACAGTCACTGTGGGGACGACGTCATCAATGCACTTATTGATGTCACCCCGTGTCTTACCAGAGGCTGCTGTTCTATCCTGCCGATAGAGTGTATAACCCGCTAGCTGTATGTTATTAATGTCGTCATTCAGCCACGACTCGTGAAACATAAGATATCACAGTTTTTAATGCCCTGTTGGTAGGATATACGTGCTTTCAGTTCATCCCATTTATTTTCAAGCGATTGAACGTTGGCTAACAGTACGGATGGCAAAGGCAGATTAGCCAGTGGTCGCGTGATCCTCACAAGGCACCCGATCTCTTTCCGGGAAATCTCAATTTCTTTCTCCTGCGAATGACGGGGATGAGGGCCTGTTCGGGTGTTTGGAGTATATCCTTCCCGTCCGACTCATTAAAGAAAAATGATTTGTCCAATTCGAGGTGAGTAATCGCTGTTCTGATGTCCAGAAGCTCTTTTCAGTCATACGAGACAGTAGCAGCAACATTATGTACAAAATAAGTTATAAACAATGCGAAAAAACAAACAAAACAGCACGGTTGGTTAAGAGCCAATAAAACGGTAGCCATCTTCTCCGGCGCCATCACACTGGATATTGAAGGTGAATAGTTCACTCAAATATATTTGATTTTAAAGCTGGAAATATAATTCAGATAGCATCGGAAAACAATCCAGCGGCAATGCATTCAACAGTCTACGATATGAAATAGCTTCAAGTATCAGCTTTCTGTCTCATCAACATAACAACATCCTGGCTTGATTGTCTGTACTTAGAGATGGGCTAGACGAGAGGGGAAAACAATCTGACCCAGCAGCACATGTGCCATAACCAACTGTTCAGAGCGGCAGAGAGAGAGAGAGCGTCTGGGTTATGTTGTGTATTAGCAGCAGTATCATTTCATGATGCTCAGGCGATTTAAACACATCCACTTCCCTCCCTAACTATTATGGTATGCATAATAAAGGGCCAGCGTAATCATTCCGTCTGGCTTTGATGGAAGTTGTTTTGGCCCTGTGGGACGACGTTGGGTCGTTTTTTATCCGCTCACAGTTTGATTGAGAAAGGGAAGCATTAGAGGCAGGTAAACAAAGGCGATTAGGAGCAGAAGCGAGAGGTGGGAGGCGGGAGCCATAAGCCCCACTCCAGAAAAGCCCTCAACATGTAATACTTTAATTAGAACAAAACTATTACCAAAGCATTTCTTAGGCCCGGGCCTCCCCTTGCAATGAGAGCTAATCAGATAGAGTTTTAATGAGAATGTGTGGTGTAATAATGGATCCAGCGCAGTCCCAGTGCTTAGGGCCTATTACACTCTGTAAAATATTAATGACTATCCAGTAAAACACATTTAAAAGCTTGTCCCAGGAGGCAGGGGAGCCAGCCCGGCTGACACACACAGTTTCTCCTCCCTACTGCACATTCGTAGACGACTTGGCTTTGAATCATTGGCCTCTCTAACTGTGCGTTAAAGGATTGGTTTACTACTTTAGATGTTGGTACACATGAAATTGTGCAATTCCTACGTTTATTTGCAATGTTATATTCCATGTGCATGGAAATGTATTGCTCGAGTCCAACAAAATGGAATATAACGTGTATTAAGTTTGGAATAACACAACTTCATGTGTACAACAGCTAATGAGCTGCATCACTATACTGAGAGCTTTGCCATTTCTAAAATGACTTCTTTTGGTATTTTTGTGAGGCAAGTTTCTCTAAACCAAGTGAAATCGCTAAAAAGTGTCTGGACCTTTCTGTAACATGCCATTTACAACAAAAATAGGGAACCAATTCTTTAACCTTGGTAGAATACACAATAGTTTCACTGTTCCTGGAAAATTGTACCACACCTCCATTATCTTATTGGCATGACCTTCAGTGGAGCATTTTGAGGATTCTGTACTGCCAAGCCATCATGCTTAATAAAGTACATTCTAAAATAGTGTTCAGTTTAGTCCCAGAGAGTACAATTTGGGCAGAAAACAAGTTATGAGCTGCCAAAATGACTTTGGTATTCCACCGTCTCATCTGGTAGTGAATGGGCCGTCGTATTGCCCTGTCTGTTCTGCTCTGTAAGCAGCAGCCAGCTGTGACTTCCATCCCACTCTGTGATAACTGAGGGGTGGCTGGATGTGCTGGGCTGCTGAGGCACGGCTGGGCTGCTGGGCAGGACCCGTATTTAGAAAGCGTCTAAGAGTAAAAGTGCTGATCTAGAATCAGGTCCCCCATGTCCATATGATCTTATCTAAAAGGCATAACTGATCAGCATTCCTACTCTGAGACACTTTATGAATACAGGCCCAGGCCTCTTATGAAAAAGCTACTTGGCCTTCATAAGGTGGAGGGATATGACTGTGATACACCCCCCTCTGTTGTCTCTCATCTCAAATCCCCGCGGTTCTATGGCCGCTCCATTAGCCTCACTCAAAAGGTGTGAAGAACACCCTCACAACCACCCTCAGTGCAAAAGCAGTCAGACGGACAACCCGACAGTTGACAGAGGACCAAACACTGAGATGATTATGTTGCAAAGAATAACTAATCCTGCCGACTACACCTAATGTAGTATTACATGAGTATTACCTGCTTTACTATACACACAAGAGTTGTGAGGTAGAATAGAGTGTTTGTTTGAGAAGAAATGTAACTATCAGGAAGGATAACATTCAAATGTAACGGGCATGTTTTCCAACACCCATTTTCCTCATTCAATCGTTAACAACCAAGGGAAAAAAAGGGTTGATCATTGAAAGTTTACCTAAAGGAACAATGAAGATACTGGAACACACGGGAGATGGTTGCTAGGGCAGACGAGCAACTCAGAACAGATGGGAATAGAAGAGTGAAGCTGCAGCACCGTGACACCTCTTCTACCATAAAGCCTTCTGATTCTCCTGCTGTCGCGTTCATAACATAGGAAACAGCAAGTACCACGGGGATTTAGTCTCTCAAATTCAAAACCATCACTGTTGTAATGTAGCATAAAAATCACAGAGGGGCACCAACCTTCAAAATGACAAAAGTAATAGTCCATAACACCAATGACAGAGAAATAAAACAGTCAGAAACCTGAGTGCCAATACAGTGCCATTAGATGGAAAATAATGGTAATAGGTGCTATGCATAAGCTGTGATACAACAAGCACTTCCACCACCTTACATGACACATACATGACACATCATTCTAAATATATAGAACATGTATATAGTTATGAGCCCTGAGTTGATGCATTGATAGCCATTGATGGAAATTGTGGGAAATTAGACTAAATGCAGATAGCCATCCTTCATGTCTGGTCCTGCAAGGGCCTTTAAACCATATTGTAATTACTAAAAAAGAATCTAATTCATTTTCAGGCTTCATGTACCATTAGCATCTGGCTATGAGGGTTACAGCTAATTGAAAATGTTATTAAGCTAATAATGTTTGCTCTATCTGGTGTGGTTGCAAGTCAACCGGGGATGCGCTGGTGAGTAAGTGAGTGAGTGCATTCTCTACCCTCTTGCGCCCTCCCTCGTGCCCACGAGCTGTTTGCTTATTGTAATTGAAGATGGGGGAGGATTTTACCCTCTTGGGCAATGGAAGTTCCTCTAATCCATATTGACATGGTGGCTTCAGGAGATGGGTCTGAATGTTAACCCACAGTGTTGCTGTGTCTCTGATAATGTAGCGGTAGCCAGGGAGCAAGGCACACACACACAGGCACGCACACACACATGCAGAAAGGCAGGCAGTCATGCACGCGAATGCACACACAAACACACAGACACAGACACACACGCACACACACACACACATAGGGATTGCCTCCGCTCCTCCAGACCCCAAAACACCCTTGGCTGCTTTGCTCTACTTTATACCGTCGCCTCTCATCGGCAGAGAAAGTGTCTGTCTCTGTCTTCGGAGAAATGAATGTCGTTAATCCATGTGTTAAAACATAATGAATGCATACACGCATGGCATGCCCTCACCCTTCAGTGCCTGAAGTAATATTATGACACACGCTCATGTGTGGTGAATATAGCTTTGGCTTCAGTAAAAATAACATGTATTGTTTGGAAATCAAGTTACATTTTCTTCAAATATACTTTTTTGACTTTCTTATTTGTATAATGAAAGAAAGCAGTTGGTTACGCAAAAGACCAGTTGATGTCCAGAAATGCTTTTTTTATGTAGAAGATATTCATCTAGTATTGTGCCTAATTGCTTAGCTTCCATTTCTACTTTTTAATGTATTGTTTGGTGTTTGTTATACATGCATATTGCGATGTAACCGTGAACAGCACGTCATGAATCTAATCTTCCACCCACCCCACTCTGTCTGACTTCATTAATTATCGGTACATATTAATGATACACATAACCATTTGGCGATGTTATTAACGCAGGGTGACATTTTTAGAAGAGTTTGCAAACAATATATTCACGTGGCAATATAGATTAGCCATTAGCATTGAAACGCAACCCATGAAATGTAACCCAAAGGCACTCTTAGACGTAAACAGAACTACAGTGTGATGATTCTATGGGACACAATCAAATGAGGCTGCATGGTCAAGTAGTGTGCAGAGACACTGAACTAATTTATGCTTGATATACCCTTGCTGCTTCTTATGATTAGGTTTAAAGCGTTTCATGAAGGCATTAGTAGTTCCCATTGCTGGGTATGCACTGTACTGTTTCTGGGCCTACATAACAAGATTGATACAAATACTATGAAAATAATCACTATCGAAGATGTATCAGTGACTCAGTTGGACAAATATGATCTCTAGAATATTTGGCTCCTTTGTGTTTACAGTGTTTCAAAGTGAATCTAACACAGTATTACAATATGTACATACATATACATTACCAATCAAAGGTTTGGACACACCTCCTCATTCAAGGGTTTTTCTTTCTTTTGACTATTTTCTACATTGTAGAATAATAGTGTAGACATCAAAACTATGAAATAACACATATGGAATCGTGTAGTAACCAAAAAAGTGTTAAACAAATCAAAACATATTTTATTTCTGAGATTCTTCAAAGTAGACACCATTTGCCTTGATGACAGCTTGGCACACTCTTAGCATTCTCTCAACCAGCTTCATGAGGTAGTCACCTGGAATGCATTTCAATTAACAGGTGTGCCTTGTTAAAAGTTAATTTGTGCAATTTCTTTCCTTCTAAATGCGTTTGAGCTCATCAGTTTTGTTGTGACAAGGTAGGGGTGGTATACAGAAGATAGCCCTATTTGGTAAAAGACCAAGTCCATATTATGGCGAGAACAGCTCAAATAAGCAAAGAGAAATGACAGTAAATCATTACTTTAAGACATGAAGGTCAGTCTATCTGGAAAATGTGCAGTCGCAAAAACCATGAAGAGCTATGATGAAACTGGCTCTCATGAGGACCGCCACAGGAAACGAAGACCTAGAGTTACCTCTGCTGCAGAGGATAAGTTCATTAGAGTTAACTGCACCTCAGAAATTGCAGCCCAAATAAATGCTTCACAGAGTTCAAGAAACAGACACATCTCAACATCAACTCTTCAGAGGAGACTGCGGGAATCAAGCCTTCATAGCCAAATTGCTGCAAAGAAACCACTACTAAAGGACACCAATAAGAAGAATAGACTTGCTTGGGGCAAGAAACACGAGCAATGGACATTAGACCGATGGAAATCTGTCCTTTGGTCTGATGAGTCCAACTTTGAGATTTTTGGTTCCAACCGCTATCTGTTTTTGAGACGTAGAGTAGGTGAACAGATGATCTCCGCATGTATGGTTCCCACCGTGAAGCATGGAGGAGATGGTGTAATGATGTGTGGGTGCTTTGCTGGTGACACTGTCGATGATTTATTTAGAATTCAAGGTACGCTTAACCAGTATGGCTACCACAGCATTCTGCAGCGATACCCCATCCCATCTGGTTTGCGCTTAGTGGGACTATCATTTGTTTTTCAACAGGACAATGACCCAACACACCTCCAGGCTGTGTAAGGGCTATTTGACCAAGAAGGAGAGTGATGGAGCGCTGCATCAGATGACCTGGCCTCCACAATCACCTGACCTCAACCCAGTTGAAATGGTTTGGGATGAGTTGTAACTTAGAGCATTAGAAAAGCATTCCAGATGAAGCTGGTTGAGAGAATGCCAAGAGTGTGCAAAGCTGTCATAAAGGCAAAGATTGGCTACTTTGAAGAACATAAAATATAACACTTTTTTGGTTACTACATGATTCTGTATGTGTTATTTCATAGTTTTGATGTCTTCACTATTATTATACAATGTAAGAAAATTGTAAAAATAAAGAAAAACCCTCGAATGAGTAGGTGTGTCCAAACTTTTGACTGGTACTGTATATGTATGTATATACAGTACACATGTGAGTGCGTGCACGCGTGACTGTTTACACACCAAATCCCTTTCGTTGTAAAATCCACAAGCTGATTGTGAAACGTTGACAGGAGGACATCCAAGAACCTCATACTGAAAATAAAGCAAAACAACAAGAGTAACATACAACAATGTAATATTAGTAATGTGGGCAGAGCAGAAATCCCTGCCATTGTTAAAGTAATTATCCTCTCGCCTACGCTTCTGCCCGAGACAGGCAAGGCCGCTATTGAGCAGTGACACATTATTATTAGTGGTGTTTGGGTGGCCCACTATACAAACCAAGATGGTGGAATAAAAACTACCCAGCCTCATCCATCTCCCACCACTATCATCTTAAATTTTCTTAAGCTGGAAAATTCCAGGTGTTACAAGTTGATGGATACAAAATGGGTACTCTCAAATCCAAATGCTGCTGGCTCTCCACAAACTTTGTCCCAGTCTATTTAACCTCTCTGTGCTTTCGCCACCTTTCTCCTACCTCTACCAGCTCAGCGATGGAAGCAGCCAATTTCCTCCCTGTCTGCTGGAGACAGATTTGCATTAATGAGGCCTGAGGTGTTAAGCCCGGGGTAGGTTTTCCAGAGTTACCCCATGGCCATGCAAGAAAATAGACCTAAGCCACAAACTTTCTACTGACACAAGCATTAAAAAAAGACTGTCCACTCAGGAGGAACCAGGGTGGAGGAGACTGAGAGAAGAGTTCCTTGATTATAGCTTTATAACCGTGTGCAGTATGTTATCATACTGTAAATGTATCAAACCCATTTACCCTCATTCACACCATCATGGCAAATTAACACAATCTTAACCCTTAAAATAAGCCAAGTGTGCTATGACATGATCTTTTACACTTCAATACAAAGGGGTATACATTTCCATTATTTTCTCCATATTGTGCTGACATACAGTAACAACATGAGAAGAACGTGACTAATTTAGACGTCTATGCTAGGGACTGAAAAAGCACAGCAGCAACAAAAAAAACTACGATGAGCTGACGTAGTCTGCAGCCATCAGTACCCTGAGTGGTAGTATAGCAGTGACAGCTGAACTGAAGGGAACCAGCGTGCATCATCCCACGGGGTCATGAGACGGGAGGGGGAAAGGAGGGTGTTTGTCATTCCCCAGAATGTAATCTACTGGAAACGATTAGCCATCATTAAGAAAAATAAATCTGCATGTTTTCCTCAGCAGGAGACACAGCAGGGGCATCCGTCTACTCCCCCGCCTCCCCTGTAGCCAGGCTCCTGGCCCAACAGTCAGCTAGTCAGCCGTCATGTGAGCCCTAGCAGGCAAGCAGAGCTGAGCAGAGCAGAGGAAATTAGCAGACTGTTTGTGTTCCTCATTTTTTATTTACGCCAGGCTGCTCCTATCAAGGGTGCATTGCACAGGCCCCACGGGGAGTCTGACTGAATCGGAGAGGCCTAGCCTAGATAACCCTGTTTCTCACCTCAAATGGAAAACAGAGTATTTCTATGTGTTGTCTTCGCTGCTAAGTGCAGTAGTTATGGAACATATGACAATAGGCCTACAGTATTACTGTTAGTGTTACCAGATGGTTTGACATCAAACTGATGAATAACACAATCATGATAGCCAGTTGAATTTCAATAGATTCACGACTGAAACTATTGTTTTCCATGACTCCTTTGTCTGGGGTCCACATCGCTGCAAAGAGGAGAGGAAGGAGGTGGTTAGATTATTATCCCTCTCGACATGTTATCCCTATTCAGACCTCTAGTGTGATCAATCCAAACTCACATTATTACAAAACCATCTCAAACAATGGAGACGCGATCGGAGGTACTACGGCGAGGCACAGTGACTTCTATAAATTAAACTCTAATGGATTGCTGCGGGAGACTGCCAAAAAGAGTGATTAATTAGCAACTACACCGTGAGTTTGAAAGCTCTCCTCTCCGTCTCATCAGAACAGAAAGCCACCTCTGCCGTTTTGAGCTACAATACTAATGATCCTTTCAGAAGCATTGAAAACTGATCTTCTCTCCTTGAGCATCCTGCTGTCTATCTGACATTAAGACTTCATTGTTGTTGCGGCTTGTTGCTACAGCGGAGATGGGTGACATTTAGCTGTAGCATGCAAAGCGTCCCGAGGTGGTGGCCTCTCTCAGAGGAGCACAGCGGGACTTCCTATCCTCTGAGATTAACGGAGACCTGATATTATACGTAGTGTCACCAGACTTTGTGGTTTCAACAACAGGAGGTGAGGACCCCTTGTCGTCCTTGAAAGATAATGATAATGTGTTGAATATTAGGACTAATTGCTTCTGCATGTTCAGTATGCTCCAAGCACAGACGGATTCATTCACACTCACATTCAGATTCAGTGGAATCTGACAACGCATTACCACTTATTCTGCACATTAGCACAACTAAATTACAGTCTGGAGTAGTTCTCCCCACAGTATACACACCTACAGTACTAATGAGAGCTACACAGAGGCCACAGATATTGGTTCGTATGATAGACATTCCTGTGGTACTGTAGGTAGAGCAAAACATCTCTATAAAAAACTAATCTACAAGCTGTGATCACCAATGATAATAATAATACTATAATAATAAGAATTTTTTCATGAAAAACTGTATAGAAGATTAATAAATTAATATTATTATTATTATGATCACCATGCCTGGAAGATCATCAAGGACGCAAGTCACCCGGGCCACGGACTGTTCATTTTGTTACCATCTGGCAAACGGTATCGGCGCATCGGGTGTCAGACCAACAGGCTCCGAGTCAGCTTCTACACACAGGCCATCAGACTGTTGCAACAGTTAACCTTAGCTGTCTACCTGCTCAGACCTGCACCTTAGAGACTATTTGTACTGTCAGGCAACGGTCAAAACCAGGACGGCGAGAAAGACAGCGACTGGCAAAAGCAGGAGCTGAGAACAAAAACGCTGGTTGACTTGACAAACAACACAAACTGGCACCAGACAAACAGAGAACACAGGTATAAATACACAGGGGATAATGGGGAAGATGGGCGACACCTGGAGGGGATGGAGACATGCACAAGGATAGGTGAAACAGACCCGGGTGTGACAGCTTGATTATTATTGTACTGCACCGTTGATGGAGCTTGCAAGTAAGCATTTCGCTGCACTGTTTATACCTGATGTAAATTGTATATGGGGTGAATCAAATTTGATTTGATGACTAACCGTATGTCATTCAATGTCAGCGGACATTTCAAGGTAGGATGGATGCAGGACACTGGCATCAAGGTTGGTGTTAGTGGAAATCTATTGGCCCACTGCCAACCTGGGACAGCAACATCTGCTCAAATTAATAATGATTCAATTATATGTCACACATGTGCCAGGCCTGGAGGACTGGAGAGGAGCGCGGGGAAGAGGTGGAGGAGAGGCTCTCCACCTTTGGCATGATGTGACCTGCGTTTGGGGTGGCCATAGGGAGATCTCCACAGATGAGTCAGGCTCATCCTTCACATATGAAAAGCAAAGTCTATGAGGAATGGAGTTGTGGGAGGCTAATCCACCTTTGGCTGGATGTGGCCTGGGTTTGGGGTGGCCATAGTAACAGGCCCTTTAGTCACGGTGACTACCTCTCCACTCCCTCAGATGAGTCTGGCTTTTCCTGTCAGAGTGTCTCAGAAGTGACATCATGCTCTACAAAGATGAAGATAAGTTTATGAGGTTGTGAGTGGGTCAGAGAATGGCAAAATATTGAAGATTTAGATAACCCTTTACCCCCTGGAAGGAAACCCCAACTGAACGGTTGAGCTAACGTAGGCTAATACAATTAACATGAGGTTGTAAGTAACAAGAACATTTCCCAGGACATAGACATATCTGATATTGGCAGAAAGCTTAAATTCTTGTTAATCTAACTGCACTGTCCAATTTACAGTAGCTATTACAGTGAAATAATATCATGCTATTGTTTGAGGAGAGTGCACAATTTCGAACATGAAAAGTTATTAATAAACAAATGAGGCACATTTGGGCAGTCTTGACACAAAACTTTGAACAGAAATGCAATGGTTCATTGGATCAGTCTGAAACTTTGCACATACACCGATGCCATCTAGTGGCCAAAATGTAAATTGCACCTGGCCTGGAATAATCCATAATGATCTTTCTCTTGATTTTCAAAGATGATGGTACAAAAAAATACAAAAGAACGGTAGTTTTTCTTTGTACTATCTTTTATCAGATCTATTGTGTTATATTCTACTACATTCCTTTCACATTTACATAAACTTCAAAGTGTTTCCTTTCAAATGGTACCAAGAATATGCATATCCTTGCTTCAGGGCCTGAGCTACAGGCAGTTAGATTTGGGGATGTCATTTTAGGTGAAAATTGAAAAAAAGGGGGCTAATCCTTAAGAGGATTTATTAAGACTCCCAAGGTAAGAATACCAGCTGTGATGTAATGAATAATGAAATGAAAACAACCTAGCCTGGACCCACTGGGACTCCCAAAACAAAGATATGCTGTGAAAAGACTGACATTCCATTGACAGTCAGCTTTTATGCACATGCATTTTTTAGCTCCTCTCTTTGAACAATTTGTACTTTAATAGGGTGTTAGAAGGTTAATGCTGACTCTACATTCCGTTTGGAGAGCAATGATTCCATGGAGAGAGACAGAGTGTTAGTGACAGACAGAGAGATGGAAGAGGGAGAATGGGTAGACTATTAGGTAAGGGTTGTGAATGGCTGTGGATGCCAGTGAGACATGTAGTGCTTATATCCAGACTGTGGACGACACTGTAGTGGGAAAACTAGGCCTGTACCCACCCGGGACGTGTTTCACTATACAGGCTGAGCACTGGGCCTCCCTCATTAGAGGAGAGGTGAGTGCACCTTTCCCACCGTTAACTGGTTCTTGCATGTTTTATCCCCCCTAGAGAAGAGCTGTGTGGTGGGCAGTGTGCATGAATGTGGATCCGCACGCTGGAAGGTTTACTTTAAGCCAAACTAACACCAGGCAAATACCTTCTCATGAAAGACATGAGAATGGGTGGTGGGTGGTTGGGAAACCAAAGTTAACAAATATATACATCACATGCATATGGTAACACATACCCGCTGGTATGAAACTTTTGATTGGTTACTGTATCTTATTTAACAGCATTTATACATTGTAACCTACTGCGTGCTATCCTCCGCATACAGCTGTTGAAAGGAAGGATTCAGCAGTGTATCATGAGGCACAACAGCAAACAAACACACTACAGCATGCAGCTAGGCCGCTGTTTATTGCTGTATTATGTTCTATCAGAACACAGACGATCCATTGTGGATAAGACCTCTGTATGGCTCATCCCATTTCTTCTCTCTGGAATGCCCTTTTCTAAAAGCATTTAAAAAATCCCGCATACAGGAAAACACATGACAACAAGGAAACTCAAGATCCTATATGCACACCTACTATGCATCCTTCCATCCATACTCTCCATGTAATGCTTGGCATCAGGTAGCGAGGAGAAAATATATTAGAAAGGGCTTCTACTGGCTGGGCCTTATTATACAGCTGCTGCTGAAATTACAGAACATATCTCAGAGGAATGAAGAGAGGAAAATCCCTCAAATCCAGACCTAAGCATGCCACTGAATAAAATCAATCAGGGTTGAAGGCTTCTTTTTCTTTGGGTAAATGTCGGCCCTGTGATAAGAGTAAATGGAGATCTCCTGTCCCCGCAGGAGGCCCGCAGGAGGCCTTTTGCCTTTTGGTAGGTCGTCATTGTAAATAAGAATTTGTTCTTAACTGACTTGCCTAGTTAAATAAAGGTTTAATAAAATAAATACATAAAAAAAATGTTTTAACACAATATGGAGAATTGTGAAAGTAAATACTACAGGTGTGTCAAAGAGTATTTATAACGACTTGCATAAGAAACTGAATACAAGGGTTTCAAAAGGTTTATAGATGAGAATAAGTCAAATCAATGATTCTGGGAATATGTGACCACAGTCCCTTCACCCTTAAGACATAACTCCTGCAATGATCTGTAAACAGTAGAAAATAGCAGCTCAACCACAACACACAATTTGGACAGTTTATTTTCTTGTGTGATCTCCAGCTATTCATTCAATTTATATGATTTATTTTCAGAGAACACAGCTCCTTCACAACTGTCAAAATAAGTTAACACTAGGGGATGGCAGACAGTTTTTTCCTGTTGCAGCCATCCACCACAACATAGCACGGCTCCTTCCCTGGGTCTGTGTGTGATGGAGGTTTCAAAGCACATATTCAGTCAGAGACCAGAGAGTAGTCAAGTCTGTCCGGTTCACTTTTGGGGTTCAGTAAGAAATGTAATGAAACAAACAAAGAGCTGAATGAAGTTCTGCTAAGGCTTCAAATAATGAATAAGTCAAAGTCAAAATGTGGACCTGGAAAATGATGTTCTGAACAGACACAATAACATTCACAATCTTCCATTAAGGAAGTGGTATTGAAGATTTTTCAATGGGTACACAGTTTTTTCTGCCAGAATTTCTGGGAACCCCATTTTCTTCCCAATAATTTCTTGTGACCCCACCCCAAATCGAATGACACAACCTTAAAAATCTGTACATTTAGATTTTTACGTCAACAAATATCAATAAATTGTCAAAATGAAAAGAAACCAATAAATACATTTACTCAATAAAATTGTATTTTCAAATTATCTTTCTCAAAACGTTTGTATATTGTCCCATACAATAGCCTGTACTTTTCATTTTTTTGTAAAAAATAAATACAAAAAACACTAATAAGGTATGTTCTGATTAAAACAAATGCCAATAATGTTCAGTATAATATGCCATCAGTCCTTAAACAGTGCTCTTTGAACTTGAATAACTAGGTATGAATGCAATCATCTTCAGGGACTTAGGTACTTTTGTCCTTGGTATTTCTTTATTGATATGTGCATTATAATTAAAGTAGAAGAAAAGTAAACCAATTGAAGAAGATTATACCAGTTGCATTTACGAGCTGAAAGCACACATGGAAAAGTACTGAGTGCTTACAGATCACATGATGAGGGCATATCCCACTGTTCTTCAACTTAACAATTTGTTCAATTATATCAGAAAATGTCTAAAAACCAGTCCTCTATTGCCTGCAGATCACTTAGAGAAATAGCAAGCTTTGAAAAAGACCTCCGTCAGTAGGTCTACAGACGGAGGAAAGGACGAAATCAGTTTGAATAAAATTCAGGTTATTCACACATTTTCTATTTTGCCTGGGTTTTGGATCGCTCAGCGCTTTTTCACAAAAGAACTGTCCTTCTGCATTAAAATGAACGGCCCCTCCTCTGTCATCCCAAGTTCCACGCAGACCTATATTTTTGTTGATGCAGTTAGCTGTGCTTCAGGCGAAATAACAACTTGCTTTTTTGACCAGAGCTGATGGCTTTTTTCCCCCGTTTTTTGGTTGAAACATGAAAAAAAAATGACTTCCATTCCAGTGCCCATTTGTTGCCCTTCCAGTGATGTGTGACCCTATTTTATTAGATTTCATTTGTTCACTTTCATTACCGTTATGCCTTTTGATTTGCAGAAATGGCAGAGCAGAGAACGAAGACATCCATTTGTCATGACAACGGGGGACTTTCTCTGGTCTGGGCCACCTCGAAAATACTTTACCAGAAAAAGAATAAATAAATCCCTCAAAATGTTTATCCAAATATACAGAACAATCAAGACGATCTTAGTGAAAAATGCTATTATTTGTGCTTGATAATACAGTTATGTTGATTTCTTTAGAGTTTGTACTCTGTGACCTCTATTGTGTTTAATCTCACTGCTGGAGATTGCTAACCCTCTCTTTTACATAATTTGATGCTCTGAATACATTGATTTCTTTCTGTATCAGTTCACAATTATGTCAGTATATACTACTTATACTACTACAGAATAATTCCTGTTAATTGTATTCTCATAATTCCTTATAATATGTTTGTTTCAAACCGTTACAATGTGAGCAGTTCCATGAGATCCATCCTTAGAAGCCTCGGTTTGGGGCCAGAGAGAGGGTTAACCTGATTGGAAGTTGTATACCATTTTATTTTTTTATGTGTAATTCTACAGTTGATCCAAACCTCTATTTAACCTGTTGTTTAGCTTAGAATACAACTTCAATGACAAATCTAGTATTGGCATGTTTACTTACCCAACATGAATTTGTTTGGGGGACAATACAAAGCAACATGGGGATGCCTACAGTACAATGCTGCCATGCCGTTTTAGTCAGTGATAGAGTTATTGATAACAAGGATACAGAGAGGAAATGAGGTGGGGCAGCTGGCATGGTACTGTGGCCCAGAAGCTAACGAGCATGGGGCACTTTGCATTTGCATAATTAAACACATAGGCAGCCTTCTATGCTCTGTGTGTGCCCTTCACACTAGGGCACCCCCGGAAACGTGGCACTGCTGCCCACAGGCCCCCAATGCTCAACGAGCAATTACCTACTGGCACATACAATTCCTTCAGAAAGTATTCATACCCCCTGACTTATTCCACATTTTGTTGTGTTACAGCCTGAATTCAAAATGGATTACATGTATTTTACATTACATTTACATTTAAGTCATTTAGCAGACGCTCTTATCCAGAGCAACTTACAAATTGGAAAGTTCATACATATTCATCCTGGTCCCCCCGTGGGGAATGAACCCACAACCCTGGCGTTGCAAGCGCCATGCTCTACCAACTGAGCCACACGGGACCAACTTCTCACCCATCTATCTATTTCCCATCTATTTCTCACCCATCTACACACAATACCCCAAAATACCCAATTTTTGCTAGTTTATTGAAAATGAAATACAGAAATATCTAATTTACATAAGTATTCACATCTAAGTCAATATTTTGTAGAATCACCTTTGGCAGTGATTACAGGTTTGAGTCTTTCTGGGTAAGTCTCTAAGAGCTTTCCACACTTGGATTGTGCAACATTTGCCCACTATTCTTTTCAAAATTCTTCAAGCTCTTCCAGATTGGTTGTTGATCATGGCTTGGCAACCATTTTCACATCTTGCCATATATTTTCAAGTAGATTTAAGTCAAAACTGTAACTCAGACACTCAGGAACATTCACTGTCTTCTTGATAAGCAATTCCAGTGTAGATGTGGCCTTGGGTTATTGTCCAGCTGAAAGGTGAATTCATCGCTCAGTGTCTGGGGAAAGCAGATTGAACCAGGTTTTCCTCTAGGATTTTTTTCCCATTCCGTTTATTTTTTATCCTGAAAAACTCCCCAGTCCTTAATGATTATAAGCATAACAATAACATGACGCAGCCACCACTAGGCTTGAAAATATGGATGGTGGTACTCAGTAATGTGTTGTACTGGATTTGCCCCAAACATAACACTTTGTATTCAGGACAAAAAGTGAATTTCTTTGCCAATTGTTTTGTATTACTTTAGTCAGTGGTGTAAAAAGTACACAGTTGTCATACTTGAATTAAAGTAAAGATAACTTAAAAGAAAATACTACTTGAGTAAAAGTTTATATGTATTTGGTTTTAAATATACTTAAGTATCAAAAGAAGTGTACCTGCAAAAATATACTTAAGTATCAAAAGTAAAAGTACAAGTATAAGTCATTTCAAATTGCTTGTATTAAGCAAACAACACAATGTTCTAGTTTTTTTAACTACAGATAGCCAGGGGCACACTCCAACACTCAGACATAATTTACAAATGCAGCATTTGTGTTAAGTTAGTCTGGCCAAGATCAGAGGCAGTAAGGATGACAAGGGATGATCTCTTGATAAGCGTGTGAATTGGACCATTTTCCTGTCCTGCTAAGCATTCAAAATGTAATGAGTACTTTTTGGTGTCAGGGAAAATGTTTGGAATTATTTTCTTTAGGAATGTAGTGAAGTAAAAGTAAAAGTTTTCCAAAAAATAAATAGTAAAGTAAAGTGCAAATACCCCCAAAAACTACTTAAGTAGTACTTTAAGGTATTTTTACTTAAGTATTTTAAACCCCTGACTTTAGTGCCTTGTTGCAAACAGGATGCATGTTTTGGAATAGTTTTATTCTGTACAGGCTTCTGTCTTTTCACTCTGTCTTTTAGGTTAGCATTGTGGAGTAACTACAATGTTGTTGATCCATCCTCAGTTTCCTTCTGTCTGTCACTTACACTCCCTCTCCGGCCTCTAGGTCATCAGGCTGCTGATTATCCCGCACACCTGTCACCATCGTCTCGCGCAGCTGTGTCTCATGACACTCGACTAGACTCCATCACCTCCTTGATTATCTTCCCTATATCTGTCGCTCCCCTTGGTTCCTTCCTCAGGTGTTATTGACTCTGTTTTCATGTCGGTGCGTTGTTTGTGTTAAGTGTTTATTGTTTCATTTATTTATTAAAACACTCACTCCCTGAACTTGCTTCCCGACTCTCAGCGAGCTCATTACACTGTCACAACCAATAAACTCTGTAACTGTTTTAAAGTCACCATTGGTCTATTGGTGAAATCCCTGAGCGGTTTATATTGATAACCTATCTAAAGTGTAATTAATACTTCACTAGGCTCAAAGGGACATTCAATGTCTGCTTTAAAAAAAAAAGTGATCTACCAATAGGTGCCCTTCTTTGCGAGGCACTGGATAACCTCCCTGGTCTTTGTGGTTGCATCTGTGTTTGAAATTCACTGCTCGACTGAGGGACCTTACAGATAATGTATGTGTGGGGTACAGAGATGAGATAGTCATTCACAAATCATGTTAAACATGATAATTGCACAACAGAGTGAGTCCATGCAACTCATTATGTGACTTGTTAAACAAATATTTACTCCTGAACTTATTTAGGCTTGCCATAACAAAGGGGTTGAATACTTATTGACTCAAGACATTTCAGCTTTTCCTTTTTAATTATTTGTAAACATTTCTAAAAACATAATTCCACTTTGACATTACAGGGTATTGTTTGCAGGCCAGTGACCAAAAATCTAAATTTAATCAACTTTAAAAGCTGTATCACAACAAAATGTGGAAAAAGTAAAGGGGTGTGAATACATTCTGAAGGCACTGGAAGCCAGTGACAGAGAGGAGGGTGCATAGTATGGGAAGGTAGAATCAGATAGGAACCAAAATGTGGAGAAAATAAGACAGGGATTGGGTTAAGGGTAAGTATTTATGTGGCTACAGTCTTCATTTTCAGAGAGGGATAGGATATAATCCCTCTCAATAAAAAATATATGCTGATGTATCTCTTTGTGTGTTCATCAGTCAATTTCAGAGAGGATGAGCATGTATTTTATGAATCCCCAGACATAATAAGAATCACACTATAACCTGTTTTCTATCAAAATTGTAAAATTACATCTTGAGCATGAATAAATGTTTTTGCCACTTAAATTATATATACTTTTCCAGGGGACATTTTATTAATCTCCATCTTATCGTTCTACTGGAGCTGAATGCCCATGCATTTTACACATTATCTTGAAAAGTGTGTAGCAAATATTTCTGTGATGTGTCCTCAAATCATAGAAAGGACAGCCAATTCGTTACTTTTTTTCTCCCGTGGAAATTTGTGCGGATGCGTTCAAAGAGCTCAATTGAGCATGTTGTTAAAAATGCCTTTAAGGAGAACCAGGAAGATTCAATGCAAAACAACAACCACTGCAATCACAGCTAGCCATGGTTATCAGAAATATTGGCTGGCAGCCTTCATCATATCGGGTTGGGTAAATAAGAAAAGGAGAGCCTATTAGGTCCAGGGTGTCTGTGTTGACCCTGGCAACACGCTAAGGGCATGACCATCACATGAGAATATTTCATCTGAATGACTGCGAGGAACGTTGATATTCACCAGTACTTAGTGTAGCGTGAAATCTGCCCTACTTTAAACAGCTCACATAAACAGTGAGAAATATAATAACGCCAGTGTTAGATGAAGCCTACTGTGTGGAAAATGTGGAAATGAGAAATCTCCAGAAACCTTTTCCAAGCCTTCCCTTACTTTGTTCCATATAATCAGACAGGGAGTGTATCTTTCGAAGTGGACATTGCATCTGGAGAAAGAGAGAGAGGGGATGGCACTGATGTGGGGGGACACATGGCCCCTTCTGCCCCTCTCTGGCCACTGCTCTGACCAGGCTGATCCGGCTGAACCAGATGGGAGTGACTTTTCCCCCCTCTCCGCTCTCCCCTCTCTCCAGGCCTGTCACTTGCGGCTGCGGGGGCCTTCTCTGTCACAGGGGACAATGGCCCCACGGAGAGCTGGGACATTTTGCTCTACCCCACATGAGAGAGAGGATGATACTAGTGTACCCACAGGACACAGAGAAGGAAGATGAGAACAACAGACAAGAGGAAACTCTCTGCTCTCTACTGTGCATCCACCACTTCCCTTTCCTTACTTTATTCTCCATGACAAACTCTCTTCTTCTTCTTCAGTACACAGTATAGCTCCTATTAGTAGACTTATGCAAGGACATTGTCTGTACTGTAACCAACTCAATGCTTATACAACAAAGCTAATAATACAGCTCCTGCGGGCTAACTCTAATATTACTATTAGTGTGAGTTCATTTATGGACTTAGTTAAGAGTGGCTGTTTGGAGAGTCATATAGGAAGTCATTTTCTATATTATTCCTGTTCCCCGTCAGTCATCCCTCATACACTCTACTATCCCTACTCTAATACATATTTACAAATTAATCAGAGTTAATGTTTTAAAGTAATTGTCCAGTGTTTCCAGATTTCTATGATATATGACCTATAATTACTTACAATATGAGTGAAATCGTTTTCCTTCCAAACCATTGTAATTAAGTAGCTTTTCTGTGTTGGAATGGTGTGGGCGTACCCCAACAACAGAATGGTGTGGGTGTATACCGGTCATAAACAATATTGTTGCGAGTAGACTGCTGATTTGGCAGCTCATCCTCCTCTAGATCGCTGATAGGCCAGCTCATCCTCCTCTAGATCGCTGATAGGCCAGCTCATCCTCCTCTAGATCGCTGATAGGCCAGCTCATCCTCCCCAGGAGTATGACATCATATTCTATGAGGAAATAGCAAGCAATTTTGAAATGGTCTAGGCTCTTGAGTGGCACAGCAGTCTAAGGCACTGCATCTCAGTGCTTGAGGCGTCACTACAGACACCCTGGTTCGATTCCAGGCTGTATCACAACCGGCCGTGATTGGCAGTCCCATAGGGTGGCGCACAATTGGCACCAGCGTCATCCGGGTTTGGCTGGTGTAGGCCGTCATTGTAAATAAGAATTTGTTCTTAACTGATTTGCCTAGTTAAATAAAGGTTACATTTAAAATGTTAGAGGTGTTTGAGGTGGGGTTTTTGAAGTGTTTTTTTGTCCAATTTATGCTTGGCCACAATTATGAGTATAGGATTAGTCAACAACAGTACTTGAGTATGAGTTAACATACCCTTACTTTTAAAATGAGGATCGTCACTGGACAGTTACGTCAAATGAAGTGTCTGTGACCAGTCATTATTAACAAGAACTATGGAGTTCCTGGCTCTCTCTTTCGCAGGCCGAAGCTCATTACAGTATTGTTCATTATTTATGACTGTTGACTCCCTAATGGTTTCTTAAAGGGCCATTATGGAAGGAACTCCTATATAATGACCATTAACCAATCTAGTGGATTAGAGAAATTAGGGAGCCAAACACAGAATGTTCTGGGAAGTCCAAACACATTTCCTGTAAAGGAGAGTTGATTCTGGGCAGGACAACATGCTACCAGTAACACACCCAGACACCATTACATTAAAGTATCTGGACTAGACATCAAGAGCAGAATTTGAGCGTGGCCTCCTTTCTCAAGCAGCACCTGAAGGTATACTGTAGTAGACTGACACGTCATTGGTGAGAAGAGACAAAACATCAAATGTGCCAAATGAATGACCTTACAAACATGCATGCAGGCACTGATGTACAGACACACGCACACACGCATGCAGGCTTTGTCCACACACGTGTACGATGCATTACAACGAAACAATAAAACCTAGATCAGCAGTCTCGTTTTGAAACAGTAGTCTCATTTGTCATGGCTGGCATTTCATAGAAAGGACTTTAAAGGAAAACTGCTGAGAAAATTCACCCTGTCCTGTTTCAGCAATCTCTCTGTCGACCACGGAGAAAGAAAGTAGAGTAAGCAGGAGGAAAAGTGAAGGTGAGGGTTTGTCCTAGCGTTTCACAGTCAATGAGGGAAGCTGCTTTAGATCACCACAGGGGAATAAGCTTAGCAGAGCCCACAGAACACTGAGCCAATGAATATTCATAATGTTTGCAGAGCTTTTGAACACATTGTGGATTTAAAAGCACAGAGAGAGGAGCCGTGTGCTCCACTTAAGGATTAGATCATATCTGAATGTCACCTTTGGCCTTGGAGTTATGTTCCAGATTCTATTCAAAAAATGTATCTCTGTTTTTCATAACATACTGAACAAAAATATAAACGCAACATGTGGAGTGTTGGTCCCATGTTTCATGAGCTGAAATATAAGATCCCAGAAATGTTCCACACGCACAAAAAGCTTAGTTCTCTCAACTTTTGTCCAAAAAATTGGTTTTACATCCCTGTTAGTGAGCATTTCTCCTTTGCCAAGATAATCCATCCACCTGACAGGTGTGGCATATCAAGAAGCTGATTAAACAGCATGATCATTACACAGGGGCACCTTGTGCTGAGGACAATAAAATGGCACTCTAAAAACACAACACAATGCCACAGATGTCTCAGATTTGAAGGAGCGTGCAATCGGCATGCTGACTGCAGGAATGTCCACCAGAGCTGTTGGCAGAGAATTAATAAGCTGCCTCCAATGTTGTTTTAGAGAATTTGGCAGTAAGCCCAACTGGCCTCACAACCGCAGACCACGTGTAACCACGCCAGTCCAGGACCTCCACATCCGGCTTCTTCACCTGCGGGATCATCTGAGACCAGCCACCCGGACAGCTGATGAAACTGTTGGTTTGCAAAACCGAAGAATTTCTGCACAAACTGTCATAAACCGTCTAAGGGAAGCTCATGTGCGTGCTCATCGTCCTTACCAGGGTCTTGACCTGACTGCAGTTCGGCGTCGTAACCAACTTCAGTGGGCAAATACTCACCTTCGATGGCCACTGGCATGCTGGAGAAGTGTGCTCTTCGTGGATGAATCCCGGGCAGATGGCAGATGGCAGATGGCGTTGTGTGCGTGATCGGTTTGCTGTTGTCAATGTTGTGACAACATGGAAGTGGGGTTATGGTATGGGCAGGCAAAAACTACAGACAACCAACACAATTGCACTTTTTCGATGGCAATTTGAATGCACACAGATACCGTGATGAGGACCCATTGTCGTGTCATTCATCCACCACCATCACCTCATGTTTCAGCATGATAATGCACGGCCCCATGTCTCAAGGATCTGTACACAATTCCTGGAAGCTGAAAATGTCCCAGTTCTTCCATGGCCTGCATACTCAACAGACATGTTACCCATTGAGCATGTTTGGGATGCTCTGAACCGACGTGTACAACAGACTGTTCCAGTTACCGCCAATATCCAGCAACTTCGCACAGCCATTGAAGAGTATTGGGACAACATACCACAGGCCACAATCAACAGCCTGATCAACTCTATGCGAAGGAGATGTGTCGCGCTGCATGAGGCAAATGGTGGCCATAACAGATACTGACTGATTTTCTGATCCACTACCTTTTTTTAAAGGTATCTGTGACTAACAGACGCATATCTGTATTCTCAGTCATGTGAAATCCATAGATTAAGGCCTAATGAATTTATTAAGGCCTTTATGAATTTACTTAATTTCTCATGCAGCTGTTTATCACAGAACCCCTACAGTGATGCTACAAAGTGTCTTTACTGCATCATGCATCAACTAGGCGTGTTGGCACAATATCTGCCTCTGCTATGGGCTGTTATTATTTATAATCACACAACGTCCGCCTCTTCCTCGTCCCTGAGGTACACCAACAGGTAAACAATGATGTGAGATGGCTACAGTGCTACCAGGGAGTTATAGCTCTTAGACAGACAGAGCACACCCCACCCTCTGACAATATATCTGATGAGTAGCAAGCTTGTGCTCGCAGACCAGTTTGTCATGAGTGACATCTTCCTTTCACCGTCGACTCCTACCAGAATGGTGGTGAGGTGCTTAACTAAGACATTTTAGGTGCCGCTCTTTCGTGACTAAAAAGAAGCAGCTCAGCTCCTAACATTACTAGGCCACAGTGTTAAGGCCTTAAATGAGTGGCTCTACTGCGTTTTCCTATCTTGTTTAGAATAGGCTTTCCTGAAAGCATTCAGGTAGTAAGTTTACATGGTTTAAAAAAAAATATTTCGCAGAGAGACAGGGAAGTGGCAGTGATTGAATCCAAATCAATCAGTCAGACGCTTGTGCTTTGAATGTCAGGTAACACTTGAATAGTCCATCTGTAGATGCTCTACAGACCTTCAGTAACATTTCAACTATCTACTAACCCTAATCCTAGCTCTTAACCTTAAACCTAACCCTTAACCTAACTCTTATTCAAAACCTAATCGTAACCTTAGCAACCAGTTTCTTCTTCAATAGATAGTCCAGATATCAACAAACTATCTAAATAAAGTGTGACCGAAAGTCAATTGCATTTTCGGGGACGAAACACAGCAGTGCACGCACACATCATCAGAGTAAATTTGAGCCTTGAGGAGATTATAAATTGGAGGAAGCCAATCGAGTTTGGAGTGAGATTTTCATTCAATTCCCCCTTAATTAGATCTCCAGCACTCTAATTGACTTTCTAATTTTTCAATTAGCAATTAGCATTAGGAAATCATTTTTAGAGAGACTACACTGCATCACAGGGCACAGTCAGACATGCTAATCACCCTGTAAATGAGAGGGACCAAGCATACAGGAACTGGAGAAAGCAAGAAGAGAAAGAAAGCTCACTAGAAATGTTTCTGAGTGTAATCTTAGCGGGCTAATTATTAAAGTGAGGCTGACAGAGGCAGGAGATTGATGTGTTGGAGAGTGATGCCACCCCTTCTCTCTCTCTCTCTCTCTCTCTCTCTCTCTCTCTCTCTCTCTCTCTCTCTCTCTCTCTCTCTCTCTCTCTCTCTCGGGTTGAGCAGATCACCTCTTGGTTTTCAGAAGTAAACAGAAGGTTTGGCACCAATCAACATTCCTGAGGTCATTAGCACATGCTAATTCACCACTGATGAAATGGAACGGGAGATGAATCTCCATTTAGATTAGGCCTATCTCCTGATGCTTTATGGTTTGCAAATGTTGTCCACACTATTGTCTTTTATGCAAACAAAACATTAGCTGGGTTGGACATGGACAACCATTACAAAGTAAGTAAGTATTTTTCAGATCATGGTGGTATGAAGCACTACATCCAAACATTTCCTAAACTATGATTAATAGGAATCTGTTAGCGCATGCTGACATAGAAATTATTAATGACATCACTGCAGCAGAGAAAGTTGGTCATCATCAGAACTACACAGACTGTAGGGCTATGTCCCAATTATCTATCTTTCATCTCAACCTTCAAGCATTTTAAAGGAAATTACTGGTATATGGAAACTCCTTTTAGCACATGCCAACACCAATCCAATGCTTTTATAAGTATGGGACGTAGTGAACAAGCGTACACTTCAGGAGGAAGGAGAGATTATTGGAACACTCCCCAGGCCTCCTTCAGTGCCATTGAAGGCTCTTCCAGCTGTGTGGGCTGGAGCAGGGCACCTCCTAGGGGAATGGAGGGCCAATTACATCAGATAATGATTCATAGTCGGCCGGTAATGAAGTCCCTTTCCTCATTGGTACTAATTAGAAAGTATGAGTCTCTCAATGAACTGAAGAATGGAGGAGAAGATGGGAGAGAGGGATAGGAGGGAGAGAGCAATGGATGGATGGGTGATTTGGGATGATTGCAGAGAGAGGGACCCTGATCCCCTCCAGGTTGTGCGCAGTGCTGCTTCCCATTATGGAGCATAATTGATATTCCATGAGAAATTAACACAGGCTGAATTGCGATAGCAATTCCTTTTGTGGCGTCTGACTAATGAGCACAAGGTAGGAAACAAAAAAAAGATGTGTCGGAAGATAACGACCCATCTAGACATCATGGTCTTAACAGAGAACAGAAGACAGTCTTGTGTGCAATGTATAATGTGTCCCCACACACTGAGAATGTTAGAAAAATGTAAAATATGGATTTCAGGATGGTGCTTAGTTGGCGACAATTCTGATCCATACAGTAAGATAGGTTAACTGGAGAGCAGAGTGTGTACTTACGATGGCTCAGGCCTTCTCCTCTGATAGGCCCGAAGCCTGGCAGGCTGGCTCCGTGCTCCGGACCACCCACCGTGGGTAATACTGGCAGACAACCCCCAACTGTGAGCATGGATGGCATCAGGAGAGAGGAGGAAGGTCCCCTCATTTAAATGTGGCTGCTGAGTGCTATTATTTATTGGATTACTGGTTCCGTGCCGCCGCCAAAAATACACTTTTTTTATTGGTTTATCCACTTTCAAGGACATACAATTGGATTGTGATCTCAGAGTAAGGGGGAAATATGTTAATGCAGGGCAGAAGTAGAGCTAAGATGCTAAAACAAGGACCAGGAACAGATAAGTCCCCTCATTAAAATGTTTTCATATTAGTGGTCTATATTTGGAGAAGACTCCAGTCCCTCAGGGAGAGCCAACCAATGAGAAGCAGATACAGGTGGTGTTAACACCTCAGGGGAATCCAAGTAGTCAATAAATATTTTGCTAGTATTTTAGAAATGGTAATGCAAAGAATAATCCTGGAATTACAGTACAATGAGGTTTGTATAACAATTCCTTTGGGACAGTACAGTATAAATAAAATGGAGAAGGGTTGAGAACAATGATTTCCATTTTGTGGCCACAAAATTTTACAACAAGGTCGAAATCATGTAAAATGCATATCCACAGTGAGTTTTCCCTCTAAATACAGTGTGGCCTCTTCATAGCTCAGAGATAAAACACGTGTCTGATGCTAGAATAGCCCTTGAGGTCAGAGTTCTGCTAACTGATGGCATCTTACCTGATTACAGTCATTATAATCATTCAGGTTACATCTCAGGTTCAAGACCTTACAAATATAGTTACAATTATCATCAATCTTATTCAAGGTTTTTAGGGTGCATTACAATAATCTGAAGTAGTTTATAGTGAAATACATCTATTTATGTTTAATGCTTACACTTTCTTCACTTAACTTTTGTGATCCTGAGGTAACTGGACCATAACTCTAACAAATAACTCATAATAAATAGACATATTTCTGCCCAGATTTCTCTCTGGGCACGCCGCATGCCGTGTAGCCAGACATAGTGGTCAATTCCATTTCTGAACTGTAGCCTCCATTGAATTGTTGTCAAAGAACATGATATACTGAGAAATTAAATGTGAGAGATGACAATCTAGGCCTAAAACTAATTGATCAAATAACGTTCTATTCAGAGAGGCTGAAATTACATTGAGAGGCCAATAATTTAGCCTCCCCGATCATTTAGAAGGAGATATTGCACAGCATTATTCAAATGCATAATTATATCTGGGCTCTATAACATGACAGTAATACAGGACAGGAGGGATGGCAATGTCTCCCACTCATATCATTCTCAACTAACATATTCCCAGTAGGTCTAGTTAGATCCCAGAAAACGGCACTGAAATTGTAATCTCATTGCAAGTAACTGTAATAAGGTGTCGAAGATGAATCACTGTTGCAGCAGTGTGGGTCAAAGTAGTAAACAAAGCCATACATTCATGTTATAGTGTGAGATTGCCACAACAGAAAAGCGGGGCCAATTTATTGTTTATAAAGAGGGTATACAGAAGTAGACCAGCAAACTGGCCACGGCTGAGGCACTCGTTTTCAGTTTCGAATTCTTGAGACAATTCTATTTTTATTTCAGTGTACACAAATAGATTCGATTTAAAAAAAATGATTGAGTCAATTCTATTTATTCATTTTTATTTGTATTTAGTCACATGCACAGGTTAGTTGCAGAGTACAAATACTTAAGCGCCGAGCTCCAACAGTGTACGTGTCACGAATTGACTGGGTTGAAGGGAATTGTGCACTTTAATCTGGCACCAAAATACAATGCCCAAAAACACAGGGCGCGAAAATACTGACCAACCCAAAACACAGGGTACACGGTCCGGAGCACTAACCAACCCAATGACACAACACGTAACACAAAATTAATCCAGCACAAAACAAGGGCGGGTTTACTGGACTTAAATAAGGAAGCCCATCAGGAAAACACAATTAGGTGCAACTAATAAGACAAAACAAACAGAAAAGGGAAAAGGGATCGGTGGCGGCTAGTAGGCCGGTGACGACGACCGCCGAGCACCGCCCGAACAGACAGGGGAGCCAACTTCGGCGGGAGTCGTGACAGTAGGTGTGAATGAAACAATAAGAAATAAAAAAAAATAATAATAATATAAACAGAGAGGCGGTAGTAGAAGCTTGTAAAAGTAGCATTACATTTACCCCTAATGAATAGTTAAATTAGCTGCAAACTAAAATGTTTTATAAGTATAATCTTGCCACAGACAACTAGATAATTTGCTGAACTGCGACTTTCTCTCACAAAAGATGGCCTTTAAGTTTGGACCGCCTGTGGGAAACGGGTCAAGAACATTCCCATCTCCACCATGTCAGACTAGTTTCTCTAAAAGCACACTGTCTGACTGTTATCTCTCTACACTGAAGGCCTGATGCCATCAACCATCAACCCCATGTGCTGTACGGGAAACACTGAACTGAAATAACCACACATGCGTTGAAATACAGCTTTAAATATAATTTGCCTTTGCAATATAACACATTTCTTCATCTATGGCATTAGCCACCATCAGGACAGTACATTATTGTCTCAATAGAAATTATACCCTGTCTGTGTAGCAGCAGGATAATATTGGAAACTTGATGCCATTCTGCATAATTAGGAGAGGAGAATAACAGCAGCAGGAGAAAGAATAACAGCTCTTTCTTTTAGGCTGATGATGAGATTTGCAGCTTATTGAGGAAGGCGGTTTATATTTCTACCAAAAGAAGGAACGGAGGGAATGACTGATGTCGGAGGAAAGAAACAATAAAGAAACTTAATGGAATCTGGGATTAGAGAATCCAGGGTTGTTTTGGGGCGACAGACTTATTATTTTTAAGGGAGGATGGGAAAGGCACAAAATAATGTAGAAAAATGTAGGGATTGGTTAAGCAATTGGAATTGTATAACCATGGGAAATGTGGAAAAAAATACAGACAGTGAGCAACATCTTGATGCTCAGGTATTACATTGTAAGAAAATTCTTTATCGACATTTCCGTTTACTGCACCTGCGAGATATACAAAGAAGTCGGCCTGTACATTTTCTTATCTAACATGATGTATTTGTATTATTCCTGTATGCCAGTCTGACCTCTACCCTAACAGCATTGTATCAAAGATGGTGTTTAGCACGCAGTTGCACATTACAGATTGCAGAATTGATTCTCCCCTCAGCAGGATTAGAAGAGAAACAAGATAATCTACCGCACACTGTTAATTGTAGATAGTGTACAACATGAGTGATGAATCATCAACATTTCGCTTGCTAAGCCAAACCACACTGTTATGTGTGAAGAGAGGATATTTTCATACACAGATGATCCAATCCAACTCAAAAGGCTTATTTTATCTTACACGCTTTTGGGTGATAGGATCTCTACAGTTCTTACTCTATGGGTTGGAGAAGTACCAGGCAATATGCCTTCCACAAGCACTGCTGCTAACTGCAGGTCACAACACACCTGACCCCAAACCACCTGACGAAAGGGCGAGGAACAGGAATGAGGAATGAGGTGGCGGCAATTCCGCCCCGTGACTTTGATGAATAGATCACACCTCGCTTTCAGCCATATGACCTTTTTCATAAAGCAACGAATCCCACACACGGCACACACGCTACTTTACGAAGACGCCAGGCCTCTTGTACTTTATGATCTTCCACCGCCAGCGTGCCACTTTTTCCAGAGGCCATGTTGCCGGGGTCGACAGGCGGTGGGGTGTGTCGTCTAATTAGAATGCAAGACAGGAAACACATGCCTGGAGTCAAGAAGATTCATCTCCCTGTCATTCCCAATCCAGATTAGCAGTGCAGCCCTCCTCACAGAATCAGGGGGGGGGGGGGATAACACAAAAAAACAAATATTAATGAGGTGTTATGCTGAGAAATAATGATGTGTGCACTCCCTGTTAGCACATGCATTTTCTTAATGTCATGTGCAATTACACTGGCTTACATTGACATCTAGGCAGGGGCTGTCACTGGCTAAGGGCTTCACTTCAATCACCTCTAGTCTATACTGTAGCATGTCTATGCAGCGACAGGGCCTCTATCTGCTGCACAGCACACACTATTCCCCTAGAGACAGTACTTTATTGACCCGTGTCAAGGCTTTTAACCAGATTACCTGGCATGTTCAAGGAAGGGTCTACTCTCTCCATGCAATTTGTCAGCCCTCTAGTCTAAGTTTTGCCATTTTGCCATTGTAAGAAAATTGAAAGGCCATGATTTCATGACTTGATTGAAGAACATATAAACTGCTAAATCTGTATTTTATCTGCAAATCTCTGCTTATATCTAAAAATGGTATCACTTATATCCGCATGTCTCTACACAGGTAGAAACACCACTACCCATTTGAGTTGGTGTTGTTGTCTATTTTATAATGCCATACATTTCTCACAAATTCTTCACAGACCCAGGATTCCCCAACAAAGGCTTAGGGAGATGTGGAACGGAAATGATCTCCAGACAATGCTTCCTTACTAAAGACCGGAATTACACCAGTCTCCCCGACAGCCAGAACACATATTAACATTGATCTGAGTATTAATATTAGCAAATACAGACAGATATTCTCCAATCCCAGAAGCAGTCTGACGCTGAGCCCAATTGACTACAAAGCCCTTCACATCATCTTTTAACACCTTCTTTTGGCATTGGACTCAAGTTCAGACTGCAAAATCGTTCACTATCATTCTACTGTCAGTGTAGATTGGTGAAATTCCACTTCGACTGAGGATGACAGAGAATTAGCGTAGCAGGAATTTGACCATAATACAATCTTCAGTTTGACTTAATCTGAATGCTATAGGCCCATAAGCGTATCCAATAGGTCAAGCCAAGGTAGCAAGCCTTGCATCACCACTCGGAATACTATACGTTACATGTGTCCAATATAACCGTTATGCAATTATACTGAACAAAAACATAAATGCAACATGAAAAGTGTTGGTCCCATGTTTCATGAGCTGAAATAAAAGATCCCAGAAATGTTCCATATGCACAAAAAGCTTATTTCTCTCAAATTTTGTGCACAAATTTGTTTACATCCCTGTTAGTGAGCATTTCTCCTTTGCCAAGATAATCCATCCACCCGACAGGCATATCAAGAAGCTGATTAAACAGCATAATCATTACACAGGTGCACCTTGTGCTACAGACAATAAAAGACCACTCTAAAATGTGCAGTTTTGTCACACAGCGCAATGCCACAGATGTCTCAAGTTTTGAGAGAGCGTGCAATTTGCATGTTGACTGCAGGAATGTCCACCAGAGCTGTTGCCAGAGAATTTAATGTTAATTTCTCTACCAACGTCATTTTAGAGAATTTGGCAGTACGTCCAACCGGTCTCACAACCACAGACCACGTGTAACCACACCAGCCCAGGACCTCCACATCCGGCTTCTTCACCTGAGGGATCGTATGAGACCAGCCACCCGGACAGCTGATGAAACTGTTGGTTTGCACAACCAAAGAATTTCTGCACAAACTGTCAGAAACCGTCTCAGGGAAGCTCATCTGCGTGCTCATCGTCCTTACTAGGGTCTCGACACTTCAGTGGGAGAATGCTCACCTTCGATGGCCACTGACACGCTGGAAAAATCTTCACAGATTAATCCCAGTTTTAACTGTAACAGGCAAGATGGCAGACGTGTGGGCGTCGTGTTGGCGAGCGGTTTGCTGATGTCAACGTTGTGAACAGAGTGCCCCATGATGGTGGTGGGGTTATTGAGTGTGCAGGCATAAGCTACAGACAACAAACACAAATGCGTTTTATATATGGCAATTTGAATGCACAGAGATACCATGACGAGATCCAGAGACCCATTGTCGTGCCATTCATCCACAGCCATCACCTCATGTTTCAGCTTGATAATGCACGGCCCTATGTCTCAAGGATCTGAACACAATTCCTGGAAGCTGAAAATGTCCCGGTTCTTCCATGGCCTGCATACTAAGGTGGGACCTTATACAGACAGGTGTGTGCCTTTCCAAATCATGTCCAATCAATTGAATTTACCACAGGTGGACTCCAATCAAGTTGTAGAAAGATCTCAAGGATGATACATGGAAACAGGATGCACCTGTGGTCAATTTCGAGTTTCATTTCAAAGGTTCTGAACACGTATTTAAATAAGGTATTTATGTTTGTAATTTTTTATGCATTTGTAAAAAAATATATATATTTATGTTTTCACTTTGTCACTATGGGGTATTGTGTGTAGATTGATGAGGAAAATGTCTTATTTAATAAATTTTAGAATAATAATAAATAAATAAATAATAATAAATAATAAAATGTGGAAAAAGGGAAGGGGTCTGAATACATTCCCGAATGCAATGTATATGCTATGTATAGTCTGAATAACATCTACCATTAGACCATTCACCAAATAATAATCCAAGAAAGTAATTCCTAGATATTTCAACCTAGATTTTATTATTCCAAGAGTGCCAAATCCCAGTATCTCCTATCGTCTAATTAGCATCACTTTGCATGGCCCAAAACATTAAAACAAAAGGCATAAAACTTCACACGAATTCTCTAAAGTAATCACCACACCCCAAAACTGTATGATACTGTAGGAGCGCACCTGTGTCGTTCCTCTTCGAGCTGACCGCCGTCCGACAAACAGCTTCCCTGTAACAATAAATAGCACTTACAGTACAATTAAACATATCAAAATTCGTAGCTCTTTATGAACTCTTGAAACAATTCTAACATGAAAACGTAATTCACACAGTAACATACATTTTGTTGATTAGAGTTATCAGTCTTCACACCTCTCCTGGCGTCAGTGACCCCAGGACTTCTGTGGGAACGTCTCATCCTGGAGATTGCCACGGCAAAGGTGTGGTTCTCTCCTGTGAGATACAAATATACAGTCATCCATCCGGACAACGCCACATTGAATCAGCACGCCAGGCTGGCATCAGCAAGTTGCTAGACGTAACTTCATCACTGGCCTTCATCATCATTCACATTTGTTCACTCTCTCCATTTTTTGACTACATCATCGGGAAATTGTTATAATTTCCCACACCATTCTTCCGTTCTAACAATTAATAATAATATTAAGGTCAAGATATAAATCATGATTGCGATACATTTATATGAAATGGAGAAAATAATATTTCCTCACAAAATGCCACTTTCCCTTACTATTATGTACTTTTTCAGGTGGCCGATGCAGGCTTAAGGAACCACAACATTTACAAGGAACGACACAGAAACGCACCTTTACCATGATCTTAATTAACTTCCTTTCTCCCACGAGGGATCTAGGTGAATACATCTCAAGGACAATAGGCAGGATTAATTCATTTATTTACCCAGCAAGAGCAGCTAATCAAATTCGGACATGCCGAGCTTTCCTTCATGCATACAGCTCTTGAATTTAGCTCCTTAACTCAACCATGGAGATGGATTGTTTTTTCAATTACCATGTTCAATGACCGTCTGTGAAATATTCCTGTGTGAATACTGGAGGACACTGATTATTAATTGATTTTTCTCACTTGAATTCTGAACCACAGAACACAGTAAAGTAGTTGTACTCTCTAGCTAGTCGACTGCGCCAGCTAAAATCACAATAAAGCTCACACTATAAAGTAGGTTCCCCATAAAACCATAATCAAAAGACTTGTCAGAATTGATCCACAAGGCAAACGACCAAAGTTTATTTGAACTAATATCCCTGGAACCATGAATATACTAACGAACCAGTCCAGGATGTTGCCATCGATATGATTACATATTCCAGGGGCGTTAACCAAATTAGAGAGTGATAAAAAAACTCCTGTCACACCCCCTAATTTAATACCAGGCCAATCTGTTTACACCTCTCTGCAAGCTTCAGTATCAGCAGACTCGCCACTGTTCTGTGTGCAGAAACATCAGAGAAATTTGTTTTTTTCCCCACATGGCGAAATATACATGGGCATGATGGAAATTGCATCCTCACAGACCCCTGTGAAGAGCATATTAATATTTCCATGCCTTAATAATTTTCTTTGAAACCCGGAACGGGAAGGGGTCTGGATCCTACGTGACACGTGGCGTTTGATGCTTCCACCGCCGGCCGAGTAGTTCAAATGGATCCAGAACAAGAAAAGAAAGAAGCCATTGGCAGACAGCTCAGCTCAGAGCCCCAGAGCCAAATGGCAGTTGGGTGGGCCAATAGGACAGGGGGTGGGGGTTTTGTGGGCTGTGGTGGGGGGTTTCCAGTCAGACAGTTAACTGTGGTAGCTAGACAACATTTATCTCATTCCTCTCCCCTCCCTCTGGTTCTTTGATTTCAACTGACCAAAAACCGACCTGGGGACATTTCTCATCTAAGGATCTTTTTTCCCCTTCACTTTGCTCCAAAGTGCGATATGAGAAGTATAGCCTCCAGGCCATGGATTTGCTTTGATTATGTGACACCAGTTATCATTGCACACTGTTGTCTGGGGGCCAGCCTATAGGATGCAGGCAGAATATGGATGATAGATGGCCTAGCACGTATCATACTAATAGCTCTCTGTTACACCCATTGCAGTGATCTTTGAAATGCAACAAAATACTTTGAATACCAGATTATTATATAGCAAATAATACCAGTTTTAGAAATACTACAACATACACCATATATACAAACGTATGTGAATACCCCTTCAAATTAGTGGATTCAGCTATTTTAGCCACACCCGTTGCTGACAGTTGTTTAAAATCGAGCACACAGCCATGCAATCTCCTTAGAGAAACATTGGCAGTAGAATGGCCTTACTGAAGAGGTCTGTGACTTTCAACGTGGCACCGTCATAAGGTGCCACCTTTCCAACATGCCAGTTCATCAAATTTCTGCCCTGCTAGAGCTGCCCCAGGCAACTGTAAGTGCTGTTATCGTGAAGTGGAAATGTTTAGGACCAACAACAGCTCAGCCGCAAAGTTGTAGGCCACACAAGCTCACAGAACGGGACCGCGAGTACTAAGCAAGTAGAGTGTAAAAAATCGCCTGTCCTCGGTTGCAACGCTCACTACCAAGTTCCAAACTGCCTCTGGAAGCACAACAACTGTTTATCAGGAGCTTCATGAAATGGGTTTCCATGGCCGAGCAGCCGCACAAAAGCCTAAGACCACCATGCGCAATGCCAAGCATTGGCTGGAGTGATGGAAAGCTTGCTGCAACTCTGGAGCAGTTGAAATGCGTTCTCTGGAGTGATGAATCCTGCTTCACCATCTGGCAGTCCGACAGACGAATCTGGGTTTGGCGGATGCCAGAAGAACTCTTAATTCCCAAAAGCATAGTGCCAACTGTAAAGTTTGGTGGAGGAGGAATAATGGTGTGGGGCTGTTTTTAATGGCTCGAGATAGGCCCCTTAGTTCCAGTGAAGGGAAATGTTAACACTACAACATACAATGACATTCTAGACAATTCTGTGCTTCCAACTTTGTGTCAAAAGTTTGGGGAAGGCTCTTTTCTGTGTCAGCATGACAATGCCCCCGTGCACAACGTGAGGTCCATACAGAAATGGTTTGTTGAGATCAGTGTGGAAGAACTTGACTGGCCTGCACAGAGCCCTGACCTCAACCCCATCAAAAACCTTTGGGATGAATTGGAACGCTGACTGCGAGCCAGGCCTAATCACCCCTACATCAGTGCCCGCTTCACTAATGCTCTTGTGGCTGAATGGAAGCAAGTCCCCACAGCAATGTTCCAACATCTAGTGGAAAGCCTTCCCAGACGAGTTGAGGCTGTTATAGCAGCAAAGGGGGGACCAATTCCATATTAATTCCCATGATTTTGGAATGAGATGCTCTTGAGATTACTACATTTTTAGTAATTGCAAGACATCTTTTAATCTTTTAGTCGAAAAATATAGGTTTTCAAAGTAGAAAAACCTAGATTCGACAGCACCATAGCTGTTTGTAAACCTTGATAAAATTGCGAGACCCACAACAGTCAACATTATATAAAGAAAAACACTAATATACTGACATAGCCAGGAGAATCAAACTGACCATCTCTCTCGCTCCCGGCTTTCATTACTAGAGTGCTGTGCAGGGGATGGAGAGAGAGTGGGAGATAGAGAACAAATGAGAGAAAAATAAAGAACAAGGGAGAGAGAGAGAGAAAGATAGAGAGAGAGATGAGAGAGAATGTCAGTCTATGATGGTGTGAATGTGATTTAGAGATGGTGTGCACTGTTTACACTGCATGCCTAGAGGGATGCTCTGCTCAGCTCTGCTCTTCTGTTGGCAGGAGAACGTTGTTAGCATGGGAGGCACGTAACTCCCTCACTCCGACCCCGCTTTCCTCTCTCCCTTCGTCTCACTCGCCCCTCTTTCTCCAGCTGCTTAGGGCCGTGCGATGGTCTAGGAAAGATTAATGCATCTTCAACGGCATGCCGTGAAATCAAATTAGTGTACCCTCATCCACTCACATGGAGGGCCAACTCAGGACTGCAACAGGGACGCTTCCTCAGTAACCTACAGCTTCTCTCCCCCATAAGGTGAAGCTGATTATTCAAATGTGCACGTGTTTGTTTTACATTGTCTCATTTTGCATATTCTTTCGTAAATCTAAATACGTGAATGATGTTGCATGTTAGCAATCTATGGTATATTCCTACACGTTGGAATTGTTATTTTTTGTTATGTTCTTTTCAAATCACAATGTATTTCACACAAAAATCGATTTGTAATTCTTGAACAGGATCAAATTATGGCATGAAAGAGGTGTGAAAAGCCACTCACGACAATGTCACATTGCGTTAGCTCAGCCTTCGCCATGACTCCATCCCATTCAAACGAGGAAAGGTGACAATCCACAATCCACAATCCACCACTTTTACGACTGAATTTTTAGAAGGGGAAATAACAGGATTACTGCCACTTGTACATTGTTCATGTACAGTGCCTTCAGAAAGTATTCATACCCCCTGACTTATTCCACATTTTGTTGTGTTACAGCCTGAATTCAAAATTGATAAAATATTTTTTTTCTACACAATACCTCATAATGACAAAGTGAAAAAATGTTTTTACAAATGTTAGCAATTGTATAAAAAATGTAATACAGAAATCTCTCATTTACATAAGTATTCACAACCCTGAGGCAGCGATTACAGCTTTGAGTCGTCTTGAGTATGTCTGTAGCACATCTAGATTTGGGGATTTTCTCCCATTTTTCTCTGCAGATTTTCTCAAGCTCTGTTAAGTTAGATGGGGAGTGGCGGTGAACAGCAATCTTCAATTCTCTCCTCAGAGTTCAATGGGATTCAAGTCTGGGCTTTGGCTGGGCCACTCAAGGACTTTCACATTCTTGTTCTGAAGTCATTCCAGCATTGTTTTGGCTGTATGCTTGGGGTCATTGTCCTGTTGGAACGTAAATCTTTGCCCCATTCTAAGGTCATTTTCACTCTGAAGCAGGTTCTCATCAAGGATTTCCCTTTATTTTTTTTGTCTCATCAGACTGCACAATCTTTTGCCTTATGATTTAGAGTCTTTCACATGCCTTTTTGCGAACTCAAGGCTTTCTGTAATGTGCCTTTTCTCAGGAGTGGCTTCCATCTGGCCACTTTCCCATAAAGCCCAGATTGGTGAAGTGCTGTAGAGACTACTGTCCTTCTGGCAGGTTCTCCCATCTCAGCCAAGGAACTATGTAGTTCTGTCAGGGTGGTCATTGGGTTCTTGGTCCCCTCCCTGACCAAGGTCCTTCTTTCCCGGTTGCTCAGTTTGGTCGGATGGAGAGCTCTATGGCAGAGCATTTGTAGTTCCATATTTTAACCATTTCCCATAGATGGAGACCACAGTGCTCTTGGAAACTTTCAACACTCTGGAAATTGTTTTATACCCTTCCCCAGATATATGCCTCATCACAATTCTCAGAGATCTATGGGCAGTTCCTTGGACTTCATGATATAGTCTCTGCTCTGACATGCACTGTCAACTGTGGGACCTTATATAGACAGGTGTGTTTATTTGTAAATCATTTCCAAGCAATTTAATAGTCCACAGGTGGACTCCAATGAAGTTGTAGTGACATCTCAAGGATGATCAAAGGAAATTGAACTGAGCTCAATTTGGACTGTCATAGCAAAGGGATGTCAATTATTACCTTTATTTAATTAGGCAAGTCCGTTAAGAACAAATTCTTATTTTCAATGACGGCCTATGAACAGTGGGTTAACTGCCTTGTTCAGGGGCAGAACGACATATTTTTACCTTGTCGGCTCAGGGATTCAATCTGGCAACTTTTCGGTTACTAGTCCAACGCTCTAACCACTAGCCTACCTGCTGTCAATAGTTAGGATAAATGGGATATTTCTGTAAATACATTTGCAAACATTTCTAAAAACATGTTTTCACTTTGTCATTACGGGGTATTGTGTGTAGATTGGTGAGAAAAACATCTATTGAATCAATTTTGAATTCAGGCTGTAACACAACAAAATGTGGAATAAGTCAAGAGGTATGAATACTTTCTGAAGGCACTGTGTTAGTCAATCTAGCGTTTGATTATGTATTCCAACTTTGAGCGATACATTCTGGGAACCACTCTATAGTCTAAATACATGAAGCATTTCCAGTGGCGCTGGCTGAGCCCTGAACCACTCGCTGCTCAGGGAGATCATTGGGACAGAGTAGACGTTCTGCAGTGCACTAGGATGGAGGGATGGATGGAAAGAAGGAAGGATGGATGGATGGATGAGGGATGTTGGAGAGTCATAGTGAACCTGCTATCCAGACGGTCACCTCCCAATGAGGGATTAAAGCAGACAAGGTCATACTGTATCTGTATCCTCCAGCCTGAAGTACTCTGTTACTGTAGGGCGGCAGGTAGCCTAGTGGCAGGGGCGGAGCCAGAGGGGTGTCAAAGGTGGCACTGGACACCCCTGACATCTGATTGGCCACCCCGGGTGCCACCCCAAAATGTAATTCGCTACTGGCAGTTCGATGCTGATTGACGTCTCATTTCACTCAGCATCATATTTTAAGTAAGTTTTAAGGTTTAGCATCGGGTTTAGGTTTCCTGAACAACTACTATGAAAGTTGAGGCACTGTGTAAGTTAACGTTAGACCTTTGGCTAAGCTAACGTGGGGTAACTAGTAGGCTACAGCTGTCAGTGTTCAGCAAGTTAACATTCAGCAATTTGAAATCCATTAACTCAGTGAGATTTTTGTACTTGAACTCAAAACGAACAATTGTTATTATCAATCTGTTAACGTTACTCAAAAGATGACCACAATTTGCAGATAGCCTGTTTGCTATCGTAAAGGTGTAAGAAATTATAGCTAGCGAAGTTACTTAGGGGCGGCAGGTAGCCTAGTGGTAAGAGCGTTGGGCTAGTAACCGAATTTGAATTGAATCCCCGAGCTATAGTTCTGCCCCTGAAAAAGGCAGTTAAGCCACTGTTCCTAGGCCATCATTGAAAATAAGAAATTGTTCTTAACTGACTTGACTAGTTAAATAAAGGTTAAATACTTACTGCAGAGTAGGGCTAGCCATGATCTAACAAGTAACTTAGGCTGGTAGTTGATTTTAAGGTACAGTTATGATAATGGAGATTTGTAATTAAGATTGGACTAAAATGTGGGTAATTGGATGCTTAGATGTAACCATAGACTGTCTTATTTTTGCATCGGGTCAATTAAACATGAAAAGAAAGGGAGAGATATCATACTTCTGTTCCAAAAGGACCCAATGGTAGGCTAGGCCTATACTTTAAACTACACATTTTAGTTAGCAGCTGTTAGTATCTAATCTTGTGGATCCCTTAACCCTTAATTACACATTTCTATAGAGATATGACACATTATTTAATGTGTATTTCAGACATTTCAAGATCCAGAGAAGAGGGTCCTGTACAGCCGTGTTTGAAAACCTTTGCCAGAACTCAGCGTGGTAGTAGGAAAAGGGCTTTCAACAGCTCCTGGTATAAGGACAATTCATGGCTTGAATATTCTGTAAATCAAGATTCAACTTATTGTTTCGCCTGTATGCATTTTTCTCTTCCCAATACACCTGAATCTGCCTTCACATCACAGTCAGGTTTTTGTAACTGGGAACAGGCGCTGTTTAAAGATTCTGGGTTTAATCTCCATTCGAACGCAGGCCATCATATCAATGCTATGTATGCTTGGAATCAGCATAAAAGGGCTATTGACAGCAACTCATCAATGTCAGATGAGGACCAGAAAAAGAAAGTGGAAGAAAACTGTACTTACATTAAAACAATTGCAGATGTGCTCCTATTAACTGCCACTCAAAATATAGCTGATGCAGCAGGTCTCACAAAAATGATAATTGATTGCTTTAAAAAACATGGTCTGGACTACAGAAATAATCTTGTGGGGGAAGGCTATGATGGTGCATCCGTCATGAGTGTAAAGCATCCTGGTGTGTCTGCACGGATTAAAAACAGTGCAAGATTGGCATTTTATGTGCACTCTAATGTACATTGTTTGAATTTGGTTCTTGTCGATGCTGTAAAATCAGTGCCTGAACTCCTGCAGAAGCTTCATGACTTTGTATCTGGCTCGTACGTTCATCTCAAGTGGCTTGCAGTTCAGAAAGAGCTGTATCCACAGCAGCATCCCAGGGAACTACAGAGACTTACGGATGTAAGGTGGGCATGCAGATACATGGCATGCTGTAATCTGAGGGACAGACTTCTAGCAGTTCTGAGAGTGCTACAGGACATCACACTTGAAAATAGTGGTGATAGATCAGTGGAGGCAAGGGGCCTTCTTTCTCAGATAGATTTACATTTCATAGGGCTTTTGGTAACCCTTTGTAAAGTGCTTGGTGATGCCAAATGTCTTTCTGACATGCTCCAATCAAGCTCTCTTGACTCAGCAAGGGCTGTGGATCTAAATTCAGCAAAAAAGAAACGTCCTCTCACTGTCAACTGCGTATATTTTCAGCAAACTTTACATGTGTAAATATTTGTATGAACATAACAAGATTCAACAACTGAGACATAAACTGAACAAGTTCCACAGACATGGAAATAATGTGTCCCTGAACAAAGAGGGGGTCAAAATAAATCAAAAGTAACAGTCAGTATCTGGTGTGGCCACCAGCTGCATTAAGTACTGCACTGCATCTCCTCCTCATGGACTGCACCAGATTTGCCAGTTCTTACTGTGAGATGTTACCCCACTCTTCCACCAAGGCACCTGCAAGTTCCCGGACATTTCTGGGGGGGAATGGCCCTAGCCCTCACCCTCCAATCCAACAGGTTCCAGACGTGCTCAATGGGATTGAGATCCGGGCTCTTTGCTGGCCATGGCAGAACACTGACATTCCTGTCTTGCAGGAAATCACTCACAGAACGAGCAGTATGGCTGGTGGCTTTGTCATGCTGGAGGGTCATGTCAGGATGAGCCTGCAGGAAGGGTACCACATGAGGGAGGAGGATGTCTTCCCTGTAACGCACAGCGTTGAGATTGCCTGCAATGACAACAAGCTCAGTCCGATGATGCTGTGACACACCGCCCCAGACCATGATGGACCTCCACCTCCAAATCGATCCCACTCCGGAGTACAGGCCTCGGTGTAACACTCATTCCTTCGACGATACACGCAAATCCGGTGAGACAAATCCGCGACTCTTCAGTGAAGAGCACTTTTTGCCAGTCCTGTCTGGTCCAGCGACAGTGGGTTTGTGCCCATAGGCAACGTTGTTGCCGGTGATGTCTGGTAAGGACCTGCCTTACAACAGGCCTACAAGCCCTCAGTCCAGCTCTCTCAGCCTATTGCGGACAGTCTGAGCACTGATGGAGGGATTGTGCGTTCCTGGTGTTACTCGGGCAGTTTTTGTTGCCATCCTGTACCTGTCCCGCAGGTGTGATGTTCGGATGTACCGATCCTGTGCAGGTGTTGTTACACGTGGTCTGCCACTGCAAGGACGATCAGCTATCCGTCCTGTCTACCTGTAGCGCTGTCTTTGGCATCTCACAGTACGGACATTTCAATTTATTGCCCTGGTCACATTTGCAGTCCTCATGCCTCCTTGCAGTATGCCTAAGGCACGTTCACACAGATGAGCAAGGACCCTGTGGATTTTTATTTTGGTGTTTTTCAGAGTCAGTAGAAATGCCTCTTTAGTGTCCTAAGTGTTCATAACTGTGACCTTAATTGCCTACCGTCTGTAAGCTGTTCGTGTCTTAACGACCATTCCACAGGTGCATGTTCATTAATTGTTTACGGTTCATTGAACACGCATAGGAAACAGTGTTTAAACCCTTTACAATGAAGATCTGTGAAGTTATTTAGATTTTTACAAATTATCTTTGAAAGACAGGGTCCTGAAAAAGGGTTTAGTAGAGTTTAGTAGGTGCCCTTACAGACAGATTACAGGACTACAGACGTGAGGGTTACTTTGGAGAACTATGGAAAGAGTTTGAAGAGATTGCAGAGCCCTACAAAATAAGTGTACAAACAGTGTGTAAAAGACTGAAACAATAGTGACCAAAGTGATGGTGAGAGGTTCCAAAGAGCTATCTTTTATCAGGTGCTTGACAATTTCACAGCTGAGCTGTGTGTCTGTTTGCCTTTGCTCAGACCTGTGAGTCAGCTTTAGAGGACCTCAAACATGAGGTTCATCAAACCAAGCGGCTTCTTGATAGGAGAGAGAAAAGTGGAAAGGACAGACCGTCTACTCTGCTTGACTTTGTTGTGTTTCTAGAACCTTTCTAGAACCTTATAGTCTTCCATGAGCTATTTCGACTTTGTAAGATGTCTGTTGTTACACCAGTCAACTGCTTCTCTGCTTTAAAACTGATTAATACCCACCTTAGGACAACAATGGTTGATGACAGGTTAAGTCACCTCGGAAATCTCAGTGTTGAGTCAAGGAGGGCACGCTCCCTCAACATAGATAAGTTTGTGAAACATTTTGCCAGTTCTCACCAGAATCGCAGAATTATGCTGTTTTAAATCTACCTAGGATAATTTGGCACTTGGGTGGTCCCTCTGGTCATGATTAATACCTGCACTGTGTACTAGAAAGTACACAGACATTCTAAAATGAGCATCTGCTAAATGACTGAACTATAACTGTAGAAAGACTGGGATATACTGGGCTCGTGACCTTGGCTTGAATTTGTCTTTACTGGTCATTCATTGATATCTGTGTAACGGCTCTTTAGAATTGTATCTCATCATATTGGCCTAGTGATTAGCCTACAGCTTCCCTTTGGGAAATGATGGAAGGGGTGCCTTTGAATAGAGTTTGGTCAATCACTTTGATCGGTTAAACAGCATGATAATGTGTAACTTTCAGTATTAGGTGAAAGAAAAAAATGTGATGCTAAACTGGTTGAAGCGACGTCAGTACTACATCATTTCAAACATCCTCCGGTTGTAATGATGTCATTTCAACCAGTTTTGTCCACGTGGAGGTGATTCCCTGTATGATCTTTTGACCTATGACATGTGTTTGTAATCTGCATATTGATTTGAGTGCACACAGGCTAATGAAGACAAGATAACCAATGATGACTATTGACTATCTTGATCAGGTTACAACTACAGTACTATGAGTAGAGGGTTTGAGAGGGCAATGGTACAATAGGTTACATGACTCATCCATATACCATGCAATTATGCCACTCAGACTACATCCTTTCACCACCATAACAGATTCAGCCTCCAGGGAGTATTGATATACCCAATACTGCTTTTACAATAACGCCTGCCATTTGAAGTCATTATTTCTTAGCATTAGGAAATATATCCCCATTCCGTCACCTTCTACAGTATCCCTTTAAACTAAACTGTGACTGAAATTCCAACTCACTTTCCCGCCGTTGTCATTTTTACGAGCGCCATGTTGAGACCTCTATGCGGGTTGAGAGACTTGGCGAGGGGCTGAATGAAAGTGACACCTGTGACAATTACAAAGTGCATGTGAGTTGTAATATTAGCACCTAGGCTGGATGCTGGAGAGGGGGTGATCAGTCTTGTGCGAGCCAGGAGCGAGAGCAGACGCAGCGGGCCTAACAAAGATAGATTAGGAGCTGTAGGGCACACTGATAACCAGCGGAACCGAAGAGAGAGAGATGCTCCACAGCCCAGGAATGGGACTGCACACAGATGGATCAATGCCGATAGGACTGAGGAATCATACACAACATAGACTGAGACTATGTACCCACCCGTGAAAGTTCAAGAACATTGGTAACCTTAACATGCTATCAGATAACGGTACAACATGTGTAAAAGACACAAGAGCTCAAGCTTTAATTCTAGCTCTTGCTGTGATGTAAACCTTTCCAAGCCAATCCGACTGCACACAGCCTATATCGTTGTCCCCATATTAGCTAAAGTAACATCATAGTTACTAGCTAATAGAACTAACGCTTTAGGAAACCCGCTACAATCATGCAGTAACGTTACAGTGTACATTCAATAAGCAGTTACACCGGTGGGTCTTGGTGGCAATAAATGAATAAAACCAAAAGCTTACCTTGACTTGGAAGAGTTCCATTGTTGTGTTGAAAAGTCATAGCGAGCTCTGTTTGAGCAGTGTGTTTCAGTGGGGCGGCAGGTAGCCTAGTGGGTAGAGCGTTGGGCCAGTAACCGAAAGGTTGCTGGATGGAATCCCTGAGCTGACAAGGTAAAAATATGTTGTTCTGCCCTTGAGCAAGGCAGTTAACCCACTGTTCATCGGACACCGAAGACTTAAGACAGCCCCCGCACCCCTTTGATTCAGAGGGGTTGTGTTAAATGCGGAAGACATTCAGTTGTACAACTGACTAGGATTCTCTTCAGTAGGCTAAACTAGCTAGCTGTGAAAGTGCTTCTCCTTCATTTTGGAATAAATTAATTTGTTCAAAACTGTTGTCTTTCTTTCTCTTTGAGTTCAACTACTCACCACATTTGCTACAGTGCAGTGATAGCTAGCTGTAGTTTATGCTTTCAGTACTAGATAAATTTTCTGAACCTTTGATTGGGTGGATAAAATGTCAGTTCATGCTGCAAGAGCTCTGATAGGCTGGAGGACGTCTTCTGGAAGTCATAATTACTGTGTAAGTCTATGGAAGGGGTTGAGAACCATCAGCCTCCTAGATTTTGTATTGAAGTCAATGTACGCAGATGAGGATGGAAGCTAGCTGTCCTCCGGCTACACCATGGTACTATCCTACAGAGTGCTGTTGAGGCACTGTAGACCTTCTTTGCAAAATAGTTTGTTTAATCAATTATTTGGTGATGTGATTATATTTAGTATAGTTTTATCTATACTTAACTATTTTAATGTTTTACAATTTTTATTTTCATGAAATTCACAGGAGGAGGATGGTCCTCCCTTCCTCCTCTGAGGAGCCTCCACTGTTGTAGATACTGAGCAGTAGTACAAGACTGTTGATATTCATTTAGAAAATCAAAAGCAAAATATATTTTTCTTTACAGCTTAAAGTTGCACTATGCAGAAATCACTCCGCCATTTCCTGGTTGCTAATACTCTAATACAGTAGTTGACCTAATTTCAGTTTATGTGACAAAACAAGCAAGTATAATGTAGAGAATCAATGTACCATCTAAACCGGTGTGAAGTACATTTTCCATAACCAAAAATATTGTTGTTTCAGCTGTTTGAAGCTGGTGTACAAAACCGAAAGTAAAAGACGCAAAAACAAAACTAAAGAACGGGACGCATAGAAATAGTGCACATAGAACAGATCTACTGCTTCTTATACTTGCAATCAAGTAGAATGATACAATATACAGTATATGCAAAAGTATATGGACAAATTATTGGATTCGGCTATCGAGCACACAGCCATACAAAAAATTGTTTGTCCTCGGTTGCAACACTTACTACCGAGTTCCAAACTGCCTCTAGAAGCAGCGTCAGCACAAGAACTGTTCGTCGGGAGCTTCATGAAATGGGTTTCCTAAGATCACCATGCGCAATGCCAAGCATCGGCTGGAGTGGTGTAAAGCTCGCTGCAATTGGACTCTGTAGCACTCTGGAGCATTCATCACTCCAGAGCAGTCCGACGGACTAACGTGTGATTGGCAAATGCCAGGAAAACGCTACCTGCCCGAATGCATAGTGCCAACTGTAAAGCTTGGTGGAAGAGGAATAATGGTCTGGGGCTGGTTTTCATGGTTCGGGCTAAGTCCCTTAGTTCCAGTGAATGGAAATCTTAACACTATAGCATACAATAACATTCCAGACAATTTTGTGCTTCCAACTTTGTGGCAACAGTTTGGGGGAAGGCCCTTTCCTTTTACCTTCACAAATCGAGGTCGATACAGAAATGGTTTGTCAAGATAAGTGTGGAAGAACTTGACTGGCCTGCACAGAGCCCTGACCTCAACCCCATCGAACACCTTTGGGATGAAATGGAACGCGGATGTTTCTCTCACACCCTCCCTCGCCCTTGATTTAGCTAGCTAACTAACTAATATATGCACTGTCAATCAAAAAAGTAACGTGCACCCTCAGCACTTTGATGCGCGAGTCCGAGTATTTATATGCTGATCTCACGCCTCAACAAGCTTCTGATTCATCAGTGTCGAATACTCCTGGCCACCATTGATTAGAAGATGTGTGAAGCATATGCACGTGAATACAGAATAGTTTTTCGAGGTCGAGGGAGGGTGTGAGAGGGAGGCATCCAAACGAGATCAGCCATTCACATAAAGAGATGCGCACGCAATTATTGAACTGGGAACATTTTCATGCTGGGAGAAATTTTACAGCATGACATCACAATCAGAACACTATCAGAACGATTGGGAACTATCTCAAGTTGGGAAGATTTTTACATGACACCCAACCTCACTAATGTTCTTGTGCCTGAAGGTAAGCAAGTCCCCGCAGCAATGTTCCAACATCTAGTGGAAAGCCTTCCCAGAAGAGTGGAGGCTGTTATAGCAGCAAAGGGGGGACCAACTTTATATTCATGCCCATGATTTTGGAATAAGATGTCTGACGAGTAAGTGTCCACATACTTTTGGTTGCGTATATCTATAACTCACATTTCTATGTGAATATGGTCAGGTCGCCCAAAAAGTGGTGTATTGCTACTTTAATAGTGAAAACCTGACTTGCTGTCTCTCTTTCCTTCAGTACCCTTCCTTTAAGGTGAGCTATGTTTTAAGATGCAGGGCATGTTCACCCATACCAGCCTTTGGACAAGACATCACTTCCCTAGCATGAGCTTCCATTTACCCTATTGACTGGGGATGAGCTTGTCACCGGTTCCAGATTAAAGTCTTAAGACTATCTATAAAAGGGGTTTGGGAAGGGGACTTGTCAAAGATTTGTTTACTGTCAGACTGGGGTTTGTTAGCACTAGGGGAAGGAAAGGGGGAATGGGTGGCTCTGGGAGCATCCCAAATGTCATTCCATCCTCTATAAAGTGCACTACTTTTGACCAGGGCCCATGGGCCCTGGACAAAAGTAGTGCACTATAAAGGGAATAGGGTTCCATTTGGGACGCACCCTCAGACTCCTGCAGAATAGCAAAGATTAGATTCCATCCTTCCTAACACCAATGTCACCTCCAGATCTCCCATCTCTCCAGCGGTCCAGACGGAGCGATAACATACCATGTTGTTAATTAATCATCAGCGGCCTATCCTTGTGTCAATAAGTCAGATACCCAGGGGCACGGCAGGCCCTGCATCAGATCTGTAAGCCCCTGAGTTCTCATTTAGCCATCCCCTTGATGCCCAGCAGACTCCTGGACGTGCCAGGATGGATCTTTACACAAAGCCCAGAGACTGACTTTTTACCTCCTCAGAGAAAAAAGCACACGGCTCAAGCATCCTCAAATACCTCTGTTGTTGTGTACAATACCTCTGTTGTAGTGTGCTGAAATACCCCAATCATACTATACTGTATATCTTTATAACAACAGCAGAAAAATGTTTGCGCCCTTTCGACGGACCCAAACAGACCCAACCAAGGTCTGGCTGCAGGTAGCTTGCTGGTGTGTGTCTCTACCAACAGAGAACATTAAAAAACGATAGTCAACAACATGGGCTGGCCTTAGTAAAGATGAAATCTATTCTTCTTTGCTTTGCTCTGTATTTTTCCTTACATTGGACCTCATCTTCTTTAAAGCTAACTAGAAATGACATCTATTCTGTTTGCCCTGATAGGAGATCAAACGTTACCTATGTGTGTGTGTGTGTGTGTGTGTAAACAAAATGCTAATGCAATGCCCCCCCTCCAAATGGATGCATATTGAGTGGGGTAAGGTAAGCATGCCTGCGGAACCCACATGTAGATTACCTGCCCGAAGACCTGCTCCTAATTATTATTCATGTTTACAAACTTTAATCTCCTGGGATGGCCCGAAGAGCCAACTGCATCCATAATAAGCAAACAGACCCTCACCGGGAACACATGCATTTATTCATGCAGACCACACAGAGAAAGAGGCCCCTCCACGCACCGTGCCACACGCACCCCGCATCCTCTCCTCCATCCCCCTGAGACCAGACATTTATGAAGACATTCCCTCAACGGCGTTACAATAGCATTACCATTCTCTACCAGTAATGATTGCATTCATTCATTCTTTCCCCCTCATACCTTCCCTCAGTATCTCAAACATATTGGCACAAGGGGAGAGCGAGTACAGTCTCTGTTTCTCCCTGGAGACAGAGAGAGAGAGAGAGGGAGAGAGGCAGAGCGGCAGAGAGACAGAAAGGCAGAGAGACAGAGAGAGAAAGAGAGAGAGCGAGAAAGAAAGAGGCAGCAACACGTTTTACACCCCTTCACCACTCTCGCTCTCTCTCTGTCTCTGAGATGCTTTCCACCACCCAGAAGGGACACCAGCTGGCTGACTTCCAGATATTGCACTGCAATCTCTTGGGGGAAAAAATGAAATGTAAAAAAATAAATACAAAAATAGAGTCCCAGAGGACAACACACACAAAGCACGCGAGTCGTACTCTTCCAGCCTTAGGGATGAGCAATAGCTCTGTGGCTATCGATTGAAAATTGCTCAGACCCTTGGGCAAAGAGCATATGGGCCTCTCTCTGTGTGTGTGTGTGTGTGTGTGTGTGTGTGTGTGTGTGTGTGTGTGTGTGTGTGTGTGTGTGTGTGTGTGTGTGTGTGTGTGTGTGTGTGTGTGTGTGTGTGTGTGTGTGGTGTGTGTGTGTGTGTGTGTGTGTGTGTGTGTGTGTGTGTGTGTGTGTGTGTGTGTGTGTGTGTGTGTGTGTGGTGTGTGTGTGTGTGTGTGTGTGTGTGTGTGTGTGTGTGTGTGTGTGTGTGTGTGTGTGAGGCCAGATAAAACTCCCTCATTTTCTAACTCCTCTCATTACCCTTCTACCAGGCTGAAAGGACTTTACTGGGGACCTGGCTGTTAGCTGAAGTGGAGTACGTCATACCATACTGTGGTGACGTCCTCTCTTTTTATATGGTGTAACAAATCAAAGATGAATGTAAGTTTTGTACAGTTATTACACTAATCTTACAGGAATACCTACACAGGGATAAGAACAATGTAATATAACATAAAGGGTTACAGGTATTCTTCTTATCAATACATTCACAAAAGGCCTAGTGATATGCATAAAGGAGAAGAAAAAACTCCACAATTTGTTCCTTCATGCTTGTTTACAATTCATTTGTTATCATCTTCCTGTTGCCATGTCGATCAGCTCCATCAGAAGAGAGGAGCTTGTTGTTTTAATTATCACCAGCTGTCACTTTTTGATGAAGCGCTAAGACAACAGAGGGGTTTGTCAGGGTTATTGTCAGAGAGAGACAGGCTCACCCAGCTGTGATGCAGTTCATGTACATGACATGAAAGACGTGACGCCTCAACATCAGTCTTTACATCACAATACATCTGAACCACATCTGTGAACAAAGTAGACGTGCATTAAACCAATGTACAGAGGAAGTACTTTCAAAGAAAATAACATGTTTTCAGCATATGGTAATTGGGCGTTTTATAAAGGCCTTCATGGAGGTCAGTTTCATGGTAAAGAAACTGATACAGTATCATGTGTGATTTCATGTCTGGCATGAAACGTTTACTGTGTAGGCCTATTACAAGGGCACAGATATCTTGTCCAGTGTAGGGAAGCCAGAGAGAACGAACCCTGATGAGCTAAATGGTAGATTTAATACAGTAATGAGTCATTAGCAGAGCTCATTCATCAGCAGAATGCCAGCTCATCAGTGCAATTGAGCTCAATTAAGGCGATCTCTGTAGGGCTAAAGCATCACCCTCCCTTTGTTTGACCACAGCCTTACTGCTTTATTGCCTACTCCAGCTGAGAGGGATGGAAGAATGGAAGGATGGATGGATGAGTCTGCACACCTCTTATTCCACTGGCTGGCGCTGGAGTCAGGGCATGGGAGTTTCCCCCGGAGACAGGGCCAAAACTCTCCTAAATAAGGAAACACCCCCAAAACAAATCTGCACTCCTCTTCCTGTCAGAGAGAGGAGGCGATGGAAGCATCGGCTGCCGGCCGGGGAAGGAATCAATTCCGCCTGACCTTCCAACTTAATCACCACTCGCTCCACTGCCACTCTGCTGAGACCTCCAGCACACTGAGACGATGTGGAGGGGTGGGCCGACTGGGTGGGTGAGGGCTGGGGAGCAATGAGGGTGGGTGAGGGTGAATGTGGTGACAGAGCTAGAGACAGGACTGGCGTATCCAGTGTTGGGGAGTGGGAGGGGAGTGGGAGATGACAGGACAGGGGGTAACTAGGGTTGGATGGGTGATGAGAGAGCGAGGGTACAGACAGGAGCGGGAGTTAAAGCTGGACTCTGAAGACAGAAGAACCAGTATGGGGTGGGTGATGGGAGAGGCGAACCCTTTGTGGCCAGAGGTACTGCCTGCCTAGACAGATAGAGGTGTGGATGGTGAGATGATCTACACGGGTCTTGAGTCAATACTGCTTGTAAGATCAAGGCAGTGTGAGATGATGTGCTATATGTGTGTCCGGGGGGGGGGGGGGKGGGGGGGCTAGCTACGGGTCTGTAGTTCTCTGAACACTAGAACTAGACAAGCCTGACACGGGACTGTAACGTGGCCATGTTTCACAACTCTGGGTCCGTTTCACACATCTGATCCCAAAACCTCTGTTTTGCACTTGAATGGTTCTGCCCTGGTGACAATAAAGGGAGTTTCATACAGATCATACTGATGCACTTTATATCACCTCCAGCACCACTCCAAAATCAAACTCTGTGAAAATAGTGCAGTTCTATGTTTTGTAGAAATCAGGATTTGACCAATTATGAGTAGGCATTGCCTATTAATTGTCTACTAACTGGTTGCTGTTGTCATTGGAAACAATTACCTTCCTCTATCTTTTTTACTACAAAACATAGAAACTCTGCATTTTCACATATGTTGATGTTGGGGTAGTTGCTAAACTGTGAAATGTATTTTTAATTAATGTTCTTTGACTGGTTCTAGAAAATAGATAAACACATTTTGAGGCATTATGAATGTGTTTGCAGAATGGGTTACATACAGTATGCAGGGCTGTGTGTTGTGTATGAGTGGGCATTTCCACATTCAAATAACACACAAAACGTCATGGTTGCATATTGTAACCTTGGTTCTCAGGATCGACCGAAAGAGAACCTAATTTGAAGTGTTTGAGTAAACCTTCCTCGTCCTCCTTAATGCTAGTGTGCGTGATTCATGTACTGTAACTACAGTATGTGCATGACATATACAGTGCCTTCAGAAGGTATTCACACATTTTGTTGTGTCACAGCCTGAATTCAAAATGGATTAAATTTAGATTTTCTGTCACTGGCCTACACACAATACCCCATAACGTCAAAGTTGAATTATGTTTTTAGAAATGTTAACAAATTAATAAAACATTAAAGCTCAAATGTCTTGAGTCAATAAGTATTCAACCCCTTTGTTATGGCAAGCCTAAATAAGTTCAGGAGTAAAAATGAGCTTAACAAGTCACATAATGAGTTGCATGGACTCACTCCGTGTGCATTAATACCGTTTAACATGATTTTTGAGTGACTACCTCATCTCTGTACCCCACACATACAATTACTGTATCTGTAATGTCCCTCAGTAAAGCAGGGATTTCAAACACAGATTCAACCACAAAGACCAGGAAGGTTTTCCAACCCCTCGCAATGAAGGGCACGTATTGGTAGATGAGTAAAAATAAAAAAGCAGACATTTAATATCCCTTTGAGCATGGTGACGTTATCAATTACACTTTGGATGGTGTATCAATAGAACCAGTCACTACAAAGATACAGACTTCCTTCCTAACTCAGTTGCCGGTGAGAAAGGAAACCGCTCATGGATTTCACCATGAGGCCAATGGTGACTTCAAATCAGTTACAGAGTTTAATGGCTGTAATAGGAGAAAACTAAGGATGGATCAACAACAGTGTAGTTACTCCACAACACTAACATAATTGACAGTGAAAAGAAGGTAGCCTAAACAGAATAAAAGTATTCCAAAACATGAATCCTGTTTGCAACAAGGCACTAAAGTAATACTGCAAAAAAATGGCAAAGCAATACAAATGTTGTCCTGAATACAAAGTGTTATGTCTGGGGCAAATCCAATACAACACATTACTGAGAACCACTCTCCATATTTTCAAGCATTGAATTCAGGCTGCAACACAACAACACAACAAAATGGGGAATAAGTCAATGGGTATGAATACTTTCTGAAGGCACTGTATCAATCATATCAAAGAAGCCAGGTAAGATCGCTCAAAGTATATTCACTTAATCCCCTCTGCAACTTCCACATACTGCAGCCTTCAAACAGACATATATACCTGTAGTGGGGCTGGAGCCTCTCTAGTAGCAGGCAGGCAGGCAAGCAGGCAGGGAGCAGCTGCCCTTCAGTGAAGGGTATACACTACAGCCTGGGTATACAGGCAGGGGAAATTGGGTCTCTGAACAGCCTGCTGATAAGCAGGCTAGTGCCAGACCTCCTGAGAGTACCTCTCCTCTCCGCAAAACAGGGACAAGGAGGAGTGTGCCCCGGCGGAAGGTCAAATGAAGATCTGTGACTGCCTGGGGACTGTGGTTGTGGAGGATACTGAACTACCTGACACCATCAAATCAAATCAAATGTTATTTGTCACATGCGCCGAATACAACAGGTATTCACCTTACAGTGAAATGCTTACTTACAAGCCCTTAACCAACAATGCAGTTTTCAGAAAAATACCTAAAAAAAGTAACAAATAAAAGTAACAAATAATTAAAGAGCATCAGTAAAATAACAATAGCAAGGCTATATACAGGGGGTACCGCCGGTACAAAGTCAATGTGTGGGGGCATCAGTTAGTTGAGGTAATTGAGGTAATAACAGAGAGTGCAGCAGTGTAAAAGAGGGGGGGGGGGCAAATAGTCTGGGGTAGCCATTTGATTAGATGTTCAGGAGTCTATTGGCTTGGGGGGTAGAAGCTGTTTAGAAGCCTCTTGGACCTAGACTTGGCGCTCCGGTAACGCTTGCCGTGCTGTAGCAGAGAGAAAGTATATGACTAAGGTGGCTGGAGTACATTTTTAGGGCCTTCCTCTGACACTGCCTGATATAGAGGTCCTGGATGGCAGGAAGCTTGGCACCAGTGATGTACTGGGCTGTACGCACTACCCTCTCTAATGCCTTGCGGTCTGAAGCCGAGCAGTTGCCATACCAGGCAGTGATGCGACCAGTCAGGTTGCTCTCGATGGTGCAGCTATAGAACCTTTTGAGGATCTGAGGACCCATGCCAAATCTTTTCAGTCTCCTGAGGGGGAATAGGTTTAGTCGTGCCCTCTTCACGACTGTCTTGGTGTACTTGGACCATGTTAGTTTGTTGGTGATGTGGACACCAAGGAACTTGAAGTTCTCAACCTGCTCCACTACAGCACCGTCGATGAGAATGGGAGCGTGCTCGGTCCTCCTTTTCCTGTAGTCCACAATCATCTCCTTAGTCTTGGTCAATTTGAGGGAGAGGTTGTTGTCCTGGCACCACACGGCCAGGTCTCTGACCTCCTCCCTATATGCTGTCTCGTTGTTGTTGGTGATCAGGCCTACCACTGTTGTGTCATTGGCAAACTTAATGATGGTGTTCGGGTCGTGCCTGCCAGTGCAGTCATGAGTGAACAGGGAATACAGGAGGGGACTGAGCACTTACCACTGAGGGGCCCCCCACTTACCACCAGGGGGCGGCCCGTCAGGAAGTCCAGGATCCAGTTGCAGAGGGAGGTGTTTAGTCCCAGGGTCCTTAGCTTAGTGATGAGCTTCGAGGGCACTATGGTGTTGAACGCTGAGCTGTAGTCAATGAATAGCATTCTCACATAGGTGTCCCTTTTGTCCAGGTGTGAAGTGGCAGTGTGGAGTGCAATAGATATTGCATCATCTGTGGATCTGTTGGGGCGATACGCAAATTGGAGTGGGTCTAGGGTTTCTGGGATAATGGTGTTGATGTTAGCCATGACCAGTCTTTCAAAGCACTTCATGGCTACAGACATGAATGCTACGGGTCTGTAGTCATTTAGGCAGGTTGCCTTAGTGTTCTTGGGCACAGGGACTATAGCGGTCTGCTTGAAACATGTTGATATTACAGACTCAGACAGGGAGAGGTTGAAAATGTCAGTGAAGACACTTGCCAGTTGGTGAGTGCATGCTCGGAGCACACGTCCTGGTAATCCGTCTGGCCCTGCGGCCTTGTGAATGTTGACCTGTTTAAAGGTCTTACTCACGTCGGCTGCAGAGAGCGTGATCACACAGTCGTCCGGAACAGCTGATGCGAGCATAGAAGTGATTTAGCTCATCTGGTAGGCTCGTGTCACTGGGCAGCTCTCAGCTGTGCTTCAGCTGTGCTTCATCCGACAAGCGTCGGAGCCGGAGTAGTATGATTCAATCTTGTTTGATGGTTGGTCGGAGGGCATAGCGGGATTTCTTATTGGATTTCTTGTTAGTGTCCCGCTCATTGAAAGCGGCAGCTCTACCCTTTTGCTCAGTGTGGATGTTGCCTGTAATCCACGGCTTCTGGTTGGGGTATATACGTACAGTCACTGTGGGGACGACGTCATCGATGCACTTATTGATGAAGCAAGTGACTGATGTGGTGTACTCCTCAATGCCATCGGAAGAATCCCAGAACATATTCCAGTCTGTGCTAGCAAAACAGTCCTGTAGCTTAGTATCTGCTTCATCTGACCACTTTTTTATTGATCTAGTCACTGGTGCTTCCTGCTTTCATTTTTTGCTCGTAAACAGGAATCAGGAGCATAGAATCATGGTCAGATTTGCCAAATGGAGGACGAGGGAGAGCTTTGTACGCGTCTCTGTGTGTGGAGTAAAGTTGGTCTAGAGTTTTTTTCCTTCTGGTTGCACATTTAACATGCTGGTAGAAATTAGGTAAAACTGACTTAAGCTTCCCTGCATTAAGGTCCCCGGCCACTAAGAGCGCTGCCTCTGGATGAGCGTTTTCCTGTTTGCTTATGGCGGTATACAGCTCATTGAGTGCGGTCTTAGAGCCAGCATCGGTCTGTGGTGGTACGTAGACAGCTACGAAAAATACAGATGAAAACTCTCTAGGTAGATAGTGTAGTCTACAGCTTATCATGAGATATTCTACCTTAGGCTAGCAAAACCTTGAGACTTCCTTAGATATCGTGCACCAGCTGTTGTTTACAAATATACATAGACCGCCACCCCTTGTGTACCAGAGGCTGCTGTTCTATCCTGCCGATACAGTGTATAACCTGCCAGCTGTATGTTATTCATGTCGTCGTTCAGCCACGACTCGTTGATACATAAGATATTACAGTTTTGAATGTTCTATTGGTAGGATATACGTGCTTTTAGTTAATCTAATTTATTATCCAGCAATTGTACGTTGGCCAATAGAACCGATGGCAAAGGCAGATTAGCCACTCGTCGGCGGATCCCCACAAGACACCCTGATCTCAATCCACGATACCTCTTCCATTTCTTTCTCCTGCAAATGACGGGGATGAGGGTCTGTTCGGGTGTCTAGAGTAAATCCCTCTCGTCCGACTCATTAAAGAGAAATTCTTCATCCAGTTCAAGGTGAGTAATCGCTGTTCTGATTTCCAGAATCTCTTTTCGGTCATAAGAGATGGTATCAGCAACATTATGTACAAAATAAGTTACAAACAATGCGAAAAAACGAACAAAATAGCACCGTTGGTTAAGAGCCCATAAAACCGGCGCCAATCAATCAATCAAAATTATTTATAAAGCCCTTTTTACATCAGCCGATGTATTACATCCGGCGCCGAAACGAGATGGCCGCCTCGCTTCGCGTTCCTTGGAAAATATGCAGTATTTTGTTTTTTTATGTGTTATTTCTTACATCGGTACCCCAGGTAATCTTAGGTTTCATTACATACAGTCGGGAGGAACTACTGAATATACGATTAACGTCAACTCATCATCGTTCCTACCAGGAATATGACTTTCCCGAAAACGGATGCCATGTTGCTTCACCCAATACAACGGCTGACCCAGGCCGGCCGACCTGTGCACGCCGTAAAGGGCAACGAGCGGTCTCCTGGTCAGGCTTCGAGACGGCACATCGCGCTCCACTCCCTAGCATACTTCTGCGCAATGCCAGTCTCTGACAATAAGGTGATGAAATCCGAGCACGGGTAGCATTCCAGAGAGACATCAGGATGCAACGTGCTCTGCTTCACGGAAACATGGCTACTCAAGAGACGCTAACGGAGTCGGTGCAGCCAGCTGTTTCTTTCAGCATCGCGCCGACAGAAACAACACTTTCTGGTAAGAAGAGGGCGGGGGTATGCCTAGACATAACGAGACGTGTGTGTCATCAAACCAAAACACACGGAACTCAATCATTCTGTCACCTGATCAGAACTCCTCACAATCAAATGTCGACCGCATTATCTACCAAGGAATTCTCTTCGATCTAATCACAGCCGAATATCCCCCCAAGCAGACACATCGATGGCCTTGAACGAACTTTATATCTGTTTGTAAACTGAAACCACACATCCCTGAGGCTGCATTCATCGTAGCTGGGATTTAACAGGCTAATCTAAAACAAAACTCCCTAATATTCATCAGCATATCGATTGTGCTACCAGGCTGGAAAACCCTAATCATTTATACTAATTTCCGCGACGCATATAAGGCCCTCCCCCCCCCCTTCGAAAAGCTGACCACGACTCCATTTTTGATTCCAGCCTACAAACAGAAACTAAAACAACAGCTCCCGCGCTCAGGTCTGTTCAACGCTGTCGACCAATCTGATTCCAGCTTCAAGACTGCTTCGATCACGCGATTGAATATGTTCCGCCATGCGTCCAACAACAATATTGACGAATATTGCTGATTCGGTGAGCGAGTCATTAGGCATGCATTGACATGTCTACCCACAGCAACGATTAAAACATTCCCAAACCAGAGAACCTGGATTGACGCAGCATTCGCGTGAAACTGAAAGCGCGAACCACTGCTTTTAACCAGGGCAAGGTGACCGGAAGCATGACCGAATACAAACAGTGTAGCTATTCTCTCCGCAAGGCCAATCAAACAGGCTAATCCCAGTACAGAGACAAAATCGAGTCGCAATTCAACAGCTCAGACACAAGAGTATTGGCAGGGTCTACAGTCAATCACGGATTACAAAAAGAAAACCAGCCCCGTCGCGACCAGGATGTCTTGCTCCCAGACAGGCAACAACTTTTTTGCCCGCTTTGGAGACAATACAGTGCCACTGACACGCCCCCTACCAAAACCTGCGGCTCTCCTTCACTGCAGCCGAGGTGAGTAAAACATTTAAACGTGTAACCCTCGCAAGCTGCAGCCCAGACGCATTCCCAGCCGCGTCCTCAGAGCATGCGCAGACCAGCTGGCTGTGTGTTTTACGGACATATTCAAATCAATCCTTATCCCAGTCTGCTTTCCCACATGCTTCAAGAGGGCCACCATTGTTCCTGTTCCAAAAAGCTAAGGTAACTGAGCTAAACGACTACCGCCCCGTAGCACTCACTTCCGTCATCATGAAGTGCTTGAGAGACTAGTCAAGGCCATATCACTCCACCCTACCGACACCCTAACCCACTCCAATTTGCTACGACCCATAGGTCCACAGACGACGCAATCGCAACCACACTGCACACTGCCCTAACCCATCTGACAAGAGAATACCCATGTGAGAATTGCTTCATCGTATTACAGCTCAGCATTTAACACCATAGTCCCTCCAAACTCGTCATCAAGCTCGAGACCCTGGGCTCGACCCGCCCTGTGCAACTGGTCCTGGACTTCCTGACGGCCGCCCCCAGGTGTGGTAGGGTAGGAACAACATCTCCACCCCGCTTGATCCTCAACACTGGCCCCACAAGGTGCGTCTGAGCCCTCTCCTGTACTCCTGTTCACCCACACTGCGTGGCCATGCACGCCTCCAACTCAATCATCAAGTTTGCGGATGACACTACAGTGGTAGGCTTGATTACCAACAACGACGAGACGGCCTACAGGGAGGAGTGAGGCCCTCGGAGTGTGGTTGTCAGAAAATAACCTCACACTCAACGTCAACAAAACAAAGGAGATGATTTTGGACTCAGGAAACAGCAGAGGGAGCACCCCCTATCCACATCGACGGGTCGTAGTGGAGAAGGTGGAAAGTTTTAAGTTCCTCGGTGTACACATCACGGACAAACTGAATTGGTCCCCCCACACAGACAGCGTCGTGAAGAAGGCGCAGCAGCGCCTCTTCAACCTCAGGAGGCTGAAGAAATTCGGCTTGTCACCAAAAGCACTCACAAACTTCTACAGATGCACAATCGAGAGCATCCTGTCGGGCTGATCACCGCCTGGTACGGCAACTGCTCGCCCACAACCGTAAGGCTCTCCAGAGGTAGTGAGGTCTGCAGAACGCATCACCGGGGGCAACTACCTGCCCTCCAGGAACCCTACACCACCCGATGTCACAGGAAGGCCATAAAGATCACAAGGACAAAACCACCCAAGCCACTGCCTGTTCACCCCGCTATCATCCAGAAGGCGAGGTCAGTCAGTGCATCAAAGCGGACGAGAGACGAAGATGAAAAACAGCTTCTATCTCAAGGCCATCAAACTGTTAAACAGCCACCACTAACATTTCGCGCCGCTGCCAACATACTGACTCAACTCCAGCCACTTTAAAAATGGGAATTGATGGAAATTATGTAAAAATGTACCACTAGCCACTTTAACAATGCCACTTATATAATGTTTACATACCCTACATTACCCATCTCATATGTATATACTGTACTCTATATCATCTACTGCATCTTGCCATCTTTATGTAATACATGTACCACTAGCCACTTTAAACTATGCACTTTATGTTTACATACCCTACAGTACTCATCTCATATGTATATACCGATACTCTATACCATCTACTGCATCTGCCTATGCCGTTCTGTACCACCACTCATTCATATATCTTTATGTACATATTCTTTTACCTTTACACTTGTGTGTGTATAAGGTAGTAGTTGTGGATAATTGTTAGGTTAGATTACTTGTTGGTTATTACTGCATTGTCGGAACTAGAAGCACAAGCATTTCGCTACACTCGCATTAACATCTGCTAACCATGTGTATGTGACTAATAAAATTTGATTTGATTTGATTTAAAGTGCTTTACAACAGACAGAACACCAGTTAGAGAATGCCGCAGGTCTCATTATGATGCAAAATAGTGACATTTAACAATTGTAGTTATATGTCACTTCATCTGACATTACTTACACAGTGTACAAAACATTTGCAACACCTTCCTAATATTGAGTTGCAACCCCTCAATTCGTTGGGGCTTTGACTCAAAAGCATTCCACAGGGATGCTGGCCCACGTTGACTGCAATGCTTCCCACATTTGCGTCAAGTTGGCTAGATGTCCTTTGATTGGTGGACCATTCTTGATACACACGGGAAACTGTTCAGTGTGAAAAACCCAGTATCATTCTTCTTCTACCATACCCCATTCAAATGCATTTAAATATTTTGCCTTGCCCATTCACCCTCTGAATGGCACATATACACAATCCATGTCTCAATTGTCTCAAGGCTTTAAAATCCTTATCTAGCCTGTTTCCTCCCCTTCATCTACACTGATTGAAGTGGATTTAACAAGTGACATTAATAAGGGATCATATCTTTCACCTGGATTCACTTGGTCAGAAATGTTAGCTCAAATTGTTTTAGACAGTGAGCCAATTTCAGGTCTGCTGAGCGCAAACTTGAACGTTGTGAAAATTCTGTGCAACTTCCAGCGAGCTTTTCCTGTGAACACTGAGTCTGTACCCACTTTATGTTACAGTTTTAATAGTGACCAAGTAGTTTACTGTGGCTATTTGATCATAATGGCCTACCAGAGTGGCCTACCATCAAAAATAATGGTGAAAATGCATCCCATAATATTTTTACATGGAAATTGCTGTTCTATCATTCAGCTTACAGTAGCAGCCAAAACATGCCGGCCTTGACATTAACCTGTTTATCCACTTGTCCTTCAGACAAGGAGATGACTGAAAATGTTGTGTTTTTTGATGCAAGAAACCACTTTACAAAATAAAACGCATTATTATTCCCATACCGTTATTACAGAGAATCAGACAAATTATGCAACCCTCTGCTTTTCGGCTACTTAGCTTATTCAAGCCTTTCTCAAAATACAACACTGCCCCTTTAAGACAAAAGAAAGCTCTTTACCTGACTTTTTTCTGTGCTCTTGTAGGAAGCAATCATTCCCCTATTGCTGACTACAAATTATATATAACTGGGCTAATAACTCACTAACTAGCAAAGGATATGATTTTTTTTGCACACGTGGCTACATGCAGCTCTTGCTCTGATCTCAAATCAAGCGCCCACAGCTGTAAACACAGTCCAGCTCAAAGTAAATGGCACAGATCCATATATGGCAATGGTCTTTTTGCATATAGGCCTACTGCAGCTCAGATTGGTTATGCCGCACTGGTCTGTAGAGTATGGGCTGAGTCGTGGGCAATATAATCCTGCTCCGAAGCGTTAAAAATATCTTGCATAGTTCATTTTGTTTCGGTGTGTTGCATTGAAAGTGGCTAATATTGCGTTGATTCGATCACAACTGCCACAGTAAAGGGAAACGTTGATAGTGTTAACTAACAGGGAAAACTCTAGAAAGTTGAGTGAAGTTCAATCACGTGGTTTTCTCTACACTCTGCACAGGCAGTCCTTGTGTTACAGTTTAGAGGGAACATTGCTGGTCAGTCCATGTCATGTTTTGCACACTTTGTGTATATGTCACTACTAGTACTGACATGATGACGTTCTCAATAGGAAAAGTTACACATATTCGTATATAACTATCCATAAGACTACAGACACGTGTATTGAATGAACAAAAGACATTTGAGGGGAAATAAACAGGCAAATAACATGAAGAGGGCAGCAATGCCATCAATGGCCTCGAGAGGTTGCAATCACCATGCATTCTGCTTCTCAGAGGTCAAAAAAGCACTGTGCTACTTGTATTTTTTTTGAAACAAGAGATGAACAACAACAACAGCTCAGCTTGAGGGTGCTTTAACCAACACAGACAGACAGAGAGAGGAGAGAAATGTGTTGTGTGCTTCCGTAATGATACAACCAAAGCCAGCCAGGTGGTAATAAAGCTCATCTATCTACAACAGCAACGACTCCCACCTTCCACTTCTCCTCCCTTAATTTATTCCCCCAGGTGCTATGAGTGATTTTGTCTGGTCTTTCTTTTATATTAAACAGCGTCTCCTATTAGCACTCAATAATCATTTGCTGCAGCCCAGGACACAATGATTTCCCTTGACGCATAAAACCTCAATAAAGTCAACTCAGTTTCAGAAGTAATATTGCCATCATTCTTTTTTTATGCGTCTCCCCCGGCCAGAGGAAAATAGCTACACAGTACTCGGCTCACTCATAAGGGGGAAGGAAGGAGCACAAAGCATTTGTAACTTTCAAAAGTTGCAAAAAATATATATATGAAATCCAATTTCTGCAGAGCTCACAAGGAATCCCCATCTAAGTATGAAAATAAAGGAGCGGGGGAATCGCAGGTGAAAATGGGATGTATCACTTGTATGCGTCTCCCTCTTGCCGAAAGAGACATCCTGGTAATCTGACTCAGTGTCTTGTAGAGAGAGCAGGAAGAAAATGCCAGGGCCTTAGCAATGTCTGATGCCTAAATCATAGAGAGCATTTCAGAGGCATGGTGGTTGATGATACATTTACAGTGTGAAAAATGAATCCCTCCAACACAATGACTGTTCAGCATTTCAGTACTGTTACAGCTTCCTCTATACATAGTCTCTCTGTGGTAGTGGAGAACCGGGACGAAAATAACATTTAGTTTTTTTCCTAATTACTCAGATTGATAAAGCTAGAGAGACAACGTATATATGTCCTCTAACATTAGCAACTGTAATTTCATTTCTATGGTAAAATTGTTGAAATTAAATAGACAGAGAACAGAACGACCGCACCGTTACTTTTGTACCTGCAGCAGGGCAGGAGTAACACAGCCTTGGGATGAAAGTAACAGCTGGCGAGAAGTGCACAATATCTGTCTTATCTCCATGTTTCTGGTTTATATTGGTTGTTACTTTCAACAAATGTACTATAAGCCATCATTTCATGTTTGTGTTGATTGGAATAATTAATGTTGTAGGTTCGAAATGTATCAAAATTAACCATGCGTCAACATCATAATGTTGCGCAAACACAATATTTTGCCTTACAGTAATCAGACCAAAATGGGTCACATAATAGCTACAGTACCAGTTAAAAGTTTGGACACACCTACTCATTCAAGGGTTTTCCTTAAGTTTGACTATTTTCTACATTGCAGAATAATAGTGAAGACATCAAAACTATGAAATAAGACATATGGAATCATGTAGTAACCAAAAAAGTTTTATTTTAGATTCTTCAAAATAGCCACCCTTTGCCATGACAACAGCTTTTCACACTCTTGACAGTCTCCCAACCAGCTTCACCTGGAATGCTTTTCCAACAGTCTGGAAGGAGTTCCCACATATGCTGACCACTTGTTGGCTGCATTTCCTTCACTCTGCTTGTTCTCAGCATTAGGAACATGCTTCACTACGTCATTCTAGCTCCTGTCTTATCTGAGAAAGTGGGTGTGTTACTTTTGCCCCTTGTTATTATCTACTGTGTGGCTGGTCGATTAACTGTAATTCGTTCAGCGCTAGCAATCCTCTTGATGCTTACCTTCTTATTATCATCATCGTCTGAGTTAAAGATTACTATGAACTCAAGATTAACCATTGCAACCAAAAGGGAGAGAGAGATTGAGGTATTTTATCTCTGCTGTTTGATGCTAGTAATAAGAAGGCCCTCTGTGGCCCTGGACATGGTGTGAAATCACAGTGGTGCTCCAAATTGAGTTCACACACCATGTCCCACGCTCAAACTGGGTAATTACCAAGCAAACTTTGTAGGGGGTAAACCGGTGTGAGGCAAAATTAAATTACATGTCACAGACAGAGGCAAAGTGGAGCTTATTAAAGAGGGGGAGAGAGTTAGTTATTTCTTCAGGCATATTTAGGGGTCCGTTAACTGTGTCTCCTCTGGTAATCAGATGAGAAAGTGGAACTTATTAAAGAGGGGGACAGAGTTTGCTATTTCTTCAGGCCTATTCATGGGTCCATTAACTGTGTCTCCTCTGGTAATCAGATGAGAGACTCACTGAAGACTATTGGAACAGGAGGGAGAGAAGATACCATTCTAGAACAGACTGTTCTATTGTTACTTGACAATGGAATTCTCTGACGAAAATAACAACAACCAATCATTAAAGCTCACATATGATGTCAGCATTCAGAACTTGTTATATGTTGATCATAACGGTGTGTTTTATTCAGAGGACACAGACAGTGTAGTGTAGTGGAAAAATGCTATGTAAAAGCCACAACACTCCACCCTCCTTTCTCCTCCCCTACAATCTTTAAAAAAAGGAACCAAAAAGGGTTCTTCGACTGTCCTCATATGAGAACCCTTTGACGAACCCCTTTTCCTTTTGGTTCCAGGTAGAACCAAAGGGTGGAAAGGATGGAAAGGGTTCTACCCAAAATAGTTATACCTGGAACCAAAAAGGGTTCTCCTATGGGGACAGCCACAGAAGCCTTTTGGAACCCTTTTTTCTAAGCCACACTTTTGTATAATGAATGAGAGCACAGTGCGATGCCGATGTGCTGATGCTCCACCCTCAGAATGGGCAAATTAGAAACATATTTGTCACTACGGACAAGCCTCCAATTTGTGATTGTTAACTTCTTGTTAATTAGATTCCCTGGTTTGGAGTGTCTTAATAGGACTCATGTTCTATAAATCTCAGAGATAGGCTACTGGTGGTTCACAAAGTAGTACAGTATCTCTACTGCTAATTACCAATGACCACAATTAGCCGTTCTGAGATTGTTGCACTACCCAATTACCCAATCTTCTTGATAAAGTCTTGCCTATTTTAAAGCATTAAATTGATCATAATCATACATTGTATCTGATGCTTTGCTATGCAAAATGTATTAGTTTATTCCCTTTGTAGCTCAAATCATCATGATGTTGTTCAAGCTATTAAGGCTGCGTTTGGACAGGAAGCTCAATTCTATGTTTTTTCACTAATTGGTCTTTTGATAAATCAGATCAGCTCTGAAAAAAATCTGATATGAAAAGATCTGATGTGATTGGTCAAAAGACCAATTAATGGAAAAAATATAAAAATTGGTTTGCCTGTCTACAGTAAACGCAACCTAACTGGCATAACCATGAAGTGGTTATCCTTTGCCTGGACACATTCATAGGGGACTCTCTTCCTGGGTCAATTGTCTGATGACACAGTGTCCTCTTGTGGACTAGTGATTGCTCTCTCTCTCTCTCTCTCTAGCACAGAGAGGAGGGGTCGAGCTGGCTGCACTACAGCGAGCCTTACATCCTCATCAATAGATGGCGCTAAAGCAACTGCCTTGACACAATCTTACAATGAGATCTTAATCTTCCTTGAGGTTATCGTCAATCTTCTTTATCAGGGTGGGTCAAATTTACCTCAAAAAATGTACCTTGTTAAATTACCTAGTGGGATAAAAGATCCAAGTTGAATACGACCTCTTCTCTAAGTTTCCTTTTCTCTAAAGGACATTTGGTTCACGTTTTGGCTCTTTCAGTGAATCTCCTCTAATCTTTATCTTTAGCCACACAGATAACAGCCAAGCCAACGTGCAAATTAAACTACCTAACAAAATGAGGTTCCAGAAAGTACCTCTATCAGCTCCACTGAGATGTTCAACCCTCTGATGCATTCTGAAAGACTTGAAGAGCTTGAAGCCGTTATTACAGCTTGAGGCACCAAAACTGTATTACCTTCCTGGATCAAACAAAACGCTATTGAGGTGTCAGGTGTCAGAGGTAGGTCTGGCCCAGCGATGACCTAACCAGGACTGATCAGAGACTCAAACCAAGTTAGAACAAAGACCCTGCATCTCATATTGCCCTGCTGTGGCAGCATCACTCACTCAGGAAAATAAGAGGCCCGTCTCTACTATAAAACGACTCTATTATGACTGGAGTAGATCTGTAGTAACAACACCTAGCCCTTTAGTACATGCTATTACTTTGTGTTAATCAGTCCAACAAAAATATGCAGAGATTCCACTGTGTGCTTTGGCAACAAGACCTAATCATGGCTGCGCTGAGTGGTTTCCTCCTCTCGCTCTCCCTCTCTGAGCCTTGTCCATCTCCATGGATTGATGATGGACTGGTTGAGGTGTTTTCTCAAAGATGTAGAGCCCAAAGTCTTAGCAGCCAAATCTAAACTAGACATTTATGAACAGAAGTGTAAGAACACTACGTAATTATGCAGACGTTAACTCCCCTCTGTAGGGGACTTTGAGCGTTTCTGGACGTGTTCCGACCAACATTTTCGTGTATAGAGCGCTCTGTGAATGGCGCAACTTCATGACTGCTCTGGTTGTCCCACTTCGCATGCCGTTCTCATCTGAGATGCAGTATGGGCCCGATTGCTACCTACCAATGCCTTTCTTACTCACTTCTCCGTATTTGGTATTCAGACTTACCTTTTTCAGTCGCGTAACACTCTCTGCAGGTGTGGTTACCTTGCACGCTCTGAATACATTTAATTCGACCGCTGAAAACCCTGCCACTTGCAATATTGATTAATAAAAAATACAAGCCAACGTTCAAGTTTGATTCATTCTGAAAGTTGTCATATTCAAGTTCAATCCATAAAATATTTTAAGGTGGAAAAAAGTGTACAATAGGGGTTGAACAATAATCCTATAAATCTACCCTAATTCTCACTAATCATGGAACTGTATGACAATGGTCCAGTCGTAGTGAACCGTGTGCCAGGCTCCAGGTTTAACCTTCTACGTGTGTTCTGAGTTCCATAATGATTCACATAGGCTACATGTCCCAAATGATTGCACAACGTTAGCCTAATATGATCCACTAAAGCTAGACCCTCCGGAACAACTTGACAGAGGAAAGAAAGGTAAACGGAATGGAATGATGCTAAAATAAATGTACGTGGTTATTACTGACGGTGGCTCCCGATAGTGGCTAATATTTAACATGCTACAAATTGTAAAATAAAACGGAGAAAAGCCCGGGTATACAATCAAAGCGCATCCATCAACTCGGCAGGTTCAGCCCTACAGAAGCCTATAGCTTGGGTCTCCAAGTTTCATCCACACAAATTCTGAATAATGGCACAGCTATTTCTGTGCTATTTCACTGTGGAAAAGGTGCGGCAATACATGTCATGATGATATGATTTTCAGTTTGCTTCCATATGGCTGGTTTCACATTCGTCTCCAGGGATCATTATGTTGCCTTTTTACATGTTTGAAAAGATGTAGCGTTTTGTATTGTTACTTTGTACATGGTGAAACAGTCTCATTAGTTTTTTTCTAGAATATGATCTGTAAATGTCTACTACTTCAGGAGCACACAGACATCCCTGACAACAATATTTTCAACTTGCTCAGCTTGCTATTACAGCATCACCATATTCCATTTATTAAAGGTGGATTGAATTCCTATCGGGAGGGGTGGCTGGAAACACCCGATGAATCTGACATTCTGACAAAAGCTCAGTGAAAATCAGGAGATATCCTATTTGTTTGAGCTCCTGTCAAAAGACCTGTTACTGAGTCCCGTTTAAAGAGGAAGAATACGATCACCATGATCATGGGGGAGTAGAGAATGTGGTGGTGATGATCTGCAGCTTAGAGAAGAAGTAGTGCATGTCGTAGACAAACAGGTAGACTGCCATGAAGAGACTGGTCAGGAAGGAGTGACACCAGCAGTGAGTCCTATACAAAACACACACTCTTTAGATTTGGATGAATAGAATCTTTGTAGTACTAGTGAGGTCTAAGTGCTTGGATCGATGAGCAGAGAAATTGAGTGATATGAGAAAGAAACATTTGCATCATTTAGAACTATAGATTTACTGTTGACACAAACACTCTTGATAGTTAAACATACCGCCACAGATAATCTGGCAAACTTTACATTTTGGAAATACCTTTTTAAAATATTACACAATGCATTTACATAGAAAGAGAGAGAGCACAGGATGTCATTGTTGCGATAACCAGAACGATGTATGGCTCCACCCACCTCTGCACACAAGTGGAAGTAGCACAGCAGGATGGTGGCCTTGGAGCAGGTAATGAGGTGAATTATGCGAAGATCACACATTACATTTTCACGAAGATACAGATGATGTGCATGTGTTAGTTTCAAATAATAATGTTACTACAGATAGCTATCTCTATCCATGTTTTTCCTAGAAAATCTTTATCTGATATTATAGCTAGCTAGATGTTGTTCTAGCTAGCTCACCCTAAGCAGGCTTTTCTCCTCCTCACTGGTCTGCAGATGCATGACTAGATGATCATGATGTTGTGGCTGTAACATTGAATGGACTTTGCACCAGATAGTACAACAACTAGCTAGCTATATCAGATATACATTTCATGAAAAGCAGCTCATGTAGCAAGGCAATAAAAGGTTTGTCATTGCATTGGTTCGACATTGACATCTAGCCATCTAATCAAGATAGAATCTGAGAGAGCTCACCTTTTTTTTATAGGTGTAGCAGTTTGCTCTCGTCTTGTCTGGGCACTGCAACAGTCAGTCATATTTTACATGTACAAATCATACTTTACATGCTTGTACACTTATATCTTTAATTTACCTTTATAAAAGGTCATTATGTTTGACAGCACTGTGACGGGTAGTATCACAACTTGCTTTGGATGTGTTTTGCTAGCCTACTGTTTAGCTGTACAGTACAAAACATTAGGAACTCTTGCTCTTTCCATGACATACTGTATGTTGGAAGCCAATAAAATGCCTCGTAGCATACAGTATATTTTCATGATGTATAACCACAGAGTTTCTAAACCCAGAGGCGCAACATCATGAGACTTCCTGGAACGCATGCGAAACAGACCAAGCAGACCAGGCCGGGGTTTAGGATTTCTGCTGCGCAGAAAAAATATCAGCCCGCTTAGAGAAGCACAATATTGAATTTCACAGAGTTTTCCCCTTAGTTAACACTGTCAACGTTTCCCTTTACGGTGGCAGTTGTGATTGAATCAATGCAATATTAGCCACTTTCAATACAACACACCGAAACAAAACAAAATGTGTAAACTTAGTATGATTTTATTGTAGGCAGAACGCATTGGAGTAGGATTCTATTACATTGACACACATGACTCAGCCCGTGCGGCATAATCAATCAGAGCTGCTGACACTTCCGGCGCCGACAGAGATGGCCATCTCACTTCGCATTCTCAGGAAACTATGAATTGTTAGATTACTTGTTAGATATTACTGCATGGTTGGAACTAGAAGCACAAACATTTTGCTACACTCGCATTAACATCTGCTAACCATGTGTATGTGACCAATACAATTTGACTTGATTTGATTTGCTGTAGGCCTATATGCAAATAGCCCATTGCCATATATGGATCTGTGCCATTCATAGTATGAGCAGTCTTGAGTAGATGCGATTGTTTTGAGATAAAAGCGAGAGCTGCATGTGCACATTTGCTCATATCCTTTGCTAGTTAGTGAGTTATTAGCCCAGTTATAGATAATGTGTAGTCAGCAATGGGAGAGTGATAGCTTCCTACAAGAGCACAAAACATGTACATTTCTAGACATCATTGAAAAGTGAGTCAGGTAAAGGTTTTTTTTGTCTTAAAGGGGCAACACTATTTTGAGACAGGCTTGAATAAGCTAAGTAGCCAATAGGCAGAGGGTAGCATAATTTGTCTGATTCTCTGTAATAATGGTATGGGAATAATGATGCATTTTATTTTGTAAAGGGGTTTCTTGGTTTCTTGCATCAAACAACACAACAACAACATTTTCAGTCACCTCCTTGTCTGAAGGACAAGTGGATAAACAGGTTAATGTCAAGCCCTGTTTTTCAAAAAGTCTCATGGAATGTACATTATGTCATTGAACACCACACATTGGCTGCAACTGTAGGCTGAATGATAGAACAGCTATTTCCATGTTAACATTTTATATTTTCTCTTCTTTGATGGTAGGCCACTCTAGTAGGCCCACATTATGATCAAATAACTGCAGTTGCCTACTTGGCCACTATTAAGAATGTAACTTAAAGCAGGTACAGCCTCAGTGTTCACGTTAAACGCGTGTCGGAAGTTGCATAGAATCTTCACAAGGTTCAAGTTTGAGCTCAGCAGACCTGAAATGTACTCACTGCTTAAAAGAAATTGAGGGAACATTGCCTCAGGCTACTCACAGAAAGGCTGTGTGTCATAAGAGGTTTTTTTGCCCTTCACTTTATACACATTAGATCTCCGCTAAACACAGAATCAAGAGGTTTATCTGTCTCTCTGTGACCTGCGACAACTTCAGAACAAAGTTGACTACAAATACAAACTTTCCAATCAATTGCTGCAAACAAGCAAATAATAAAATGAAGCTTCAAATGAAAACGGAGACGATTACATAAGATAAATACATTACACTACGTAGGCCTATATATTTCAAGTGGATTCATTGGAATATTTAATTCGATGTAATTCTATTTAGCAAATTTTAGGCTACTATCTGCTATTTCTGTCCCAATATAGTTCATGGTGTGTAACAACTGGTGTGCAATGATGTGCCAAATCTTGAATAAGTGCATGGGGTAAGCATTTAGAATAAGCCACCTCAATATTGCAGCCATAGGTGGTCTCCCTCTAGGAGTGGATCCATCATCGGTATTGTGGAATAATATGCTAAGGGACATTTTGAATTGTAGAAAGCTGATCCAAGAGCAGCGCTGCTTTTCCTTCGATCCTATCAGTATCGACACATGTTCTAACGATGCACTTAGCGAACATTCCCTCTACGTGCTTGTTTGGGAAACACTCTTGAAAAGTGGGTTCGTAAATAATGACGCATCTGGTATGATCATCTTACTGCTAAAGTTACATCGAAACTGGGAAACAAGGTCCAGAGCAATGTCATAGTTTTGGCAAGATAACACAGAAGACGGCTGTAACGTAAGAATAAGGCTGTAATGTAACAATATGTGGAAAAGGCAAGGGGTCTGAATAGTTTCCGAATGCACTGTATATTAAGACATTGCGTCAAACTGCGTCACGCTGTATACACTCCCCTACATATTTATTTGGACAGTGAAGCTAAACATTTTAATAAGGCTCTATACTCCAGCATTTTGAATTTGAGATCATCCATCTGTTTTATTGTTTAGAAATGAAAGCACTTGATGTCTCTAGTCCCCCCATTTGAAGTGAGAAAGTTACAGACAAACATCACACCCCCCAAAAATGCTAACCTCCCCTGTTTTTGTAATGGTGAGAGGTTAGTATGTCTTGGGGGTATGATATTTGTGTGTCTGTACATTTTCTGGCCTATCCAGACAAAGGATCGAACTGTCTGTGTACATCGCAGCTCCGCTTACAATATGGCATTTGAAACGGGAGACTCTAGTCTAGCAATTACACCAAACACAGTCGCATTTTGCTGTGATGTTCGCAAGTGTATTTAGAGCTCTCAACATGAACAAATACAAGATCATTTTGTAGAATTGAAACAAGACCACATTCTCTTGGTCACAGAGGGACACCTTGTGCTTAAAGTTGAAGTTGTGTCGAGTCAGCAGGCATTTCAATGGCGTCTGTTCATCGCTCAGAGGACGCTGGGCAGAAAATGCTCTGTCATCAGTTATTTGAAATGGTGCCAATTCATACTTTCTTACCAGTTATAAGGTGAAATATTATAGTAAGTCATTCATTATTTAATTGTTACCATATTTAGAAAGCATTTCAGTAATTTCAAGTCCCATATTCGCCCACTTTTGTTGAATAGGAAAAAGATCAAATGATGTTTCATATTTTTATCATTTTTGCACTGTGTACTTGAACTTGTGTCCTCAAAAGTGACTATACCTCAGAAATTTACCAGAAATGTGATATTTTTATCGTCCGGGCAGTATAGGCATTACTAAGTATTGTTTATGGCAGTGTTTCCCAACCCTGGTCCTCAAGTACCCCCAACAATACACAGTTTCCTTGTAGCCCTTGACAAACACACCTCATTCAACTCATTGAGGGCTTGATGACAAGTTGAATTAGGTGTGCTTGTCCAAGGTTACAATAAAAATGTGCACTGTTGGGGGTACTCGAGGGTTTGGGAAACACTCGTTTATGGCCCTTTCATGATAAATAATTACTTTGGGGTATTTCTATGTAGGCGGAAATCTACATTTTTACATTAAATTTGACTGGTATAGTAAATCATAAGATAAAACTAAAAATGATTTTTTTTAAAGTATGTTAATGAGTTACTTGGCACATCTATCTCATCATACCCATCTAGTGTGGAGGTGGAAGGGAAAACAATAATAAAACCAGCTGACATTGTCAATCACTTAGATTATATATTTTTTCAAAGAAAACTAATTAATTGAGAGAGAATGTAAACACCAATTCTTCCAAGCAAGCTATTGTTCAGTTGATTGATGATCATGTTCTGAGCCAAAAAAATGCTATTGTAGTTACCATTGGTGTCAGTAGAGGTGTCAAACCTATTGAAGTAATTACCCAATGGTAAATCTACAGGTAATGATCTTATGGACAATATTTTGCTTCACTATGTCGCTCCTCAGATTGCAGCTCCACTGAAATACATTTAATTTGTCACTGGAAAAGGATCAATTTCCAATGTAAGCATGCTAAGCTGTATCCAATCCCCAAAAAACAAAAGAGGCTGCGTTTACAGAGGCAGCCCAATTCTGATATTTTTTCCACTAATTGGTCTTTTGATCAATCAGATCAGCTCTGAAAAAGATCTGATGTGATTGGTCAAAAGACCACTTAGTCAAAAAAATATCAGAATTGGGCTGCCTGTATAAACGCAGCCAAAGAACCTCTTACTGCTGCCAATAGTCGTCTAAACAGTCTACTTCATTCACGCAGTAAAATATTAGAGAGTATTGTGAGTAAACAAATATGGGAGTACATGGAAAATAATGATTTGATCATAGCCAACCAGCATGCTTATCGCAACAACAAAAAACAGTACACTACCACTGCATTGGCTGACATGACTGATCAATGTCTCAGTGCTGTGGATGATGACAGGTTTGTGTGTGTACTATTTCCAGATTTGAATGCAGCATTTGATTTAGTGGATCATTAAATACCTTTAACAAATTACTGCATTAGAATTGGGTATAGTCCTATCTAACTGACAGGAAACAGTTCACCTACAGTTGAAGTCGGAAGTTTACATACACCTTAGCCAAATACATTTAAACTAAGTTTTTCACAATTCCTGACATTTAATCATAGTAAAAAAGCCCCCCCCCCCCCCCCTACACATGTGCCATGTCATGACTTACCTGGACCACCTATTGAGAGGTGCCTTTTGTTAAGTAAATCAGGTGTTAAATGAGGTGAAATGGAGACTGGAGTGCCACTTTAAGACTGTGCATGTTCAGAAGGAAGTATCTACTGGGAAAGCATCATAGGCAAACAACCCAAGCATTAATTGGGAGTCAGGTGATGTACTGTTCTGTGGTGTGGGGAAATGCAACAGCACGTGAGATAAGGAGTCTGCATATTGCACAGAACAAAGCAGCAAAGATTGTTCTAAGGTGGAGATATGATCATTCTGTTGTATTCATGCACACAATGTTATTGAGGGGTCAGCTATCCGACAAGATCATTTTTTTAAAGCTCACTTTATTTCACAGTGTACACCATTTAAATCGTCCAAACCCTATTCACAACAGGATTCAGTTGGTAAGAGACCTATTCAGTAAATACTAGGAATTCGATTTCAACCATCCATGCCTTACCCCAGCAGAGAAGAGAAATAGGCAAAAGAACATTGATTAGGAGCAATAAAATTGTTTAACAGTTTCTGAGAAAAACAGAAATCTTTGAATAAATAAATGCAAGCAACATTTTAGGACTACTTGAAAATAATGGACTGTGATTTTGTGCATGACTATGGTAGCTGACTGAACCAACCTATCTTTTCAGCCTGTCAGACTATTTCTTATTATTATAGTTGATATTTTTCTTATTTACTTTTGTATATGTTATGTTTTTCTTTACATGTAAATATGTCAGTGTGTTATGTCTGTTGTTTGTAACAGTGTGTTATTTGTGAAAATGTGATTGTATTGTTTCAAGTTTTTTAAAGAGATAGTTCACCCAAATCACAAAATGACATATCTGTTTCCTTACCCTGTACGCAGTAATGGACAAGGTATGACAACAATCCAAGCTTTGGTTTAGTTTGCACTGTTTTCAAATGCTAACATTTTAACATTTGTGGCAAAAATGCCACAAATGGAATTTGAGGAGGTCAGAGACCTGGCCGTATGGTGCCAGGACAACAACCTCTCCCTCAACATGATCAAGACAAAGGAGATGATTGTGGACTACGGGAAAAGGACTGAGCACACCCCATTCTCATCGACGAGGCTGTAGTGGAGCAGGTTGAGAGCTTCAAGTTCCTTGGTGTCCACATCACCAACAAACTAACATGGTCCAAGCACACCAAGACAGTCGTGAAGAGGGCACCTTCAGTCTCCCCCTCAGGAGACTGAAAAAGACTTGGCATGGGTCCTCAGATCGTCAAAAGGTTCTACAGCTGCACCATCGAGAGCATCCTGACGGGTTGCATCACTGCCTGGTATGGCAACTGCTCRGCCTCCGACCGCAAGGCACTACAGAGGGTAGTGCGTACGGCCCAGTACATAACTGGGGCCAAGTTTCGTGCCATCCAGGACCTCTATATCAAAGACTCCTGCCACCCTAGTCATAGACTGTACTCTCCGCTACTGCACGGCAAGCGGTACCAGAGCGCCAAGTCTAGGTCCAAGAGGCTTCTAAACAGCTTCTAACCCCAAGCCATAAGTCTCCTGAACATGTAATCAAATGGCTACCCAGACTATTTGCATTTCCCCCCCGATTTAAGCTGCTGCTACTCTCTGTTTATTATCTATGCATAGTCACTTTAATAACTCTAACTACATGTACATATTACCTCAATTACTTCGACTAATCGGTGCCCCCGCACATTGACTCTGTACCGGTTCCCCCCTGTATATAGCCTCGCTATTGTTATCTTACTGCTGCTCTTTAGTTATTTGTTACGTTTATTTAAAAAAAATTGTTGGTATTTTTCTTAAAACTGCATTGTTGGTTAAGGGCTTGTAAGTAAGCATTTCACTGTAAGGTCTACACCTTTTGTATTCGTCGGCGGATGTGACAAATACAATTTGATTTGGTTTTAAAATCTCATTCAAGTCACGGGACCGATATAATATTCGAAAGTATCTCAAATTGATTGTGACAGTCACCGAAGTCACTTATAGATGATTTGAACATGATGCGCATTTTTTTTTTAAATATCGGTCCCATGACTTGAATGGGATTTGTGCCACAAATACTAAAATGTTAGTATTTGGAAACAGTGCCAGGGAAACTAAACCAAAGCATTGATTGCTGTCATATCTTGTACAGGGTAAGGTAACCAATGTGTCATTTTGTAATTTGGATGAACTATCCCTTTAAAGACTAAAGATTAGTTCAAATGAGGACTAAAAGAGTTCCTAATAAAATGTTTCTCTCTCTCTCACTCTCAGTCAGAAATATACACAGGAGATGAAATCACAGCAGGACTGAGAAAATCCCACTATATGAAAGGACTGCCAAGGAAAGAAAGAAAGTAGGATAACGGAATAGGGATTGTAAATGTGGAAAAGGGGTTTTGTCATCGAAGCAAAAACAAATTATCCTGCCATTGTTGTCTCTCCACCAGTAGACAATGTGGTTCTGCATGATTTGTGTTAGGAGGTAATCATGGCAGTTATCCAGGATACATCCAATCTAATGACTTATTCAGCTATTCTGAGCTGATTATTATAGCTTTTATAGATGATGAACGCTCATAATCACAATCAGACTAATGATGAGTAGCAAAAGACAGCAGCAGATGCACAAGGTCTTATTGTTTGCTCATTCATATTGTGTAAAAAAAGTTGCAGGCTCAAAACTTTTTGCCAGTGATGGATTAAGGTTGTAAATGTCTGTGTTAGAAACAGGCCCTTCAAGATACTTTGCTTTGAGCTCTTTCCAGATGTTCTAAGATACCTGCAACCTGTAATTTTGTCTGATCTACTGTTTATATCAAATAATTAAACTAATACAGTATCTAATTTGAAACGTCCTACTCCCCTGTGCTCATGTGATGGCATGGATATGTCTTGTGAATTTGACTGCAGGGAGAGAGGGAGGGCTGGGCTGCACCGTAAAGGTAATGTATTGTGAATGGGTGAGCTAGTTTCCACAGGTAAGGCTGTGTAGATCAGGAATGGGCAACCCGTGGACCGCATGGCCCCCCTTTTGAAGGCCCTCAACTCAATAAAAAAAGGATATACTGTAAATATTGAAAAAATATCTAAAACGCAACATGCAACAATTTCAAAGATTTTGCTGAGTTACAGTTCATATAAGAAATCAGTCAATTTAAATCAATTCATTAGATCCAATTCTATGGATTTTACGACTGGGCAGGGGCACAGCCATAGGTGGGCCTGGGAGGGCATAGGCTCACCCACTTGGGAGCCAGGCCCACCTACTGTGGAGCCAAGCCCAGCCAATAAGAATGAATTTTCCCTACAAAAGGGCTTTATTACAGACAGAAACACTCCTCATCACCCGCCCTCCTCCCTCTAACGATCCCGCAGGTGAAGAAGCCAGATGCGGAGGTCCTGGGCTAGCATGGTTACACGTTGTCAATGGTTGTGAGGCCGGTTGGACGTACTGTCAAATTCTCTAAAACGACGTTGGTAGAGGAATTAACATTAGATTATCTGGAAACAGCTCTGGTGGACATTCCTGCAGTCAGCATGCCAATTGCACGCTCCCTCAAACTTGAGATATCTGTGGTATTGTGTTGCGTGACATAACTGCACATTTTAGAGTGGCCTTTTATTGTTCCCAGCACAAGGTGCACCTGTGTAATGATCATGCTGTTTAATCAGCTTCTTGATATGCCACACCTGTCAGATGGACAGATTATCTTGACAAAGGATAAAATGCTCACTAAAAGGGATGCAAACAAATTTGTGCACAACATTTGAGAGAAATAAGCTTTTTGTGCATATGGAAAATTTCTGGGATATTTTTTTTCAGCTCATGAAACATGGGAGCAACACTTTACATGTTGAGTTTATGTTTTTGTTCAGTGTACCGTACCAGTCAAAAGTTTGGACACACCTACACATTCAAGGGTTTTTTCTTTATTTTGACTATTTTCTAAATTGTAGAATAATAGTGAAGACATCAAAACTATGAAATAACACATATGGAATCATGTAATAACCAAAAAAGTGTTTTAAAAAATCTAAATATATTTTATATCTGAGATTCTTCAAAGTAGCCACCCTTTGCCTTGATGACAGCTTTGTACACTCTTGCACATATGGGTACGCAGACCCACAAGCAAGTGCGGCCCCTCATGATGACTTCAGCTCTTTTGTGGCCCCCACCCCCATCAAAGTTACCCATCCCTCGTTTAGGTAGTAGAGCTCCAGCAACATGCCCTGTCCTGTCTGCATTCCATTCCACAACCCTCTCTCTGCAGCACGGGCACTGGAAAATTCCAATATGAGTCAAGATGGTAAGATTGGGGGAGGGATAAAAAAGAGAAACATTCCTCAGGTCTTTGACTACGTTTGAAAGTTGAGACTTCATATAGTACATGTATTTTGTATATTTAGCCTTTATTTTATCAGGGAGTCATACTGATGTGAAGTACATATATTGTATAGTAGTACAGTACAGTGTAGTATAGTATGGTTGAGCAGTAAAGCACAAGAGGCAGTGCTGTATCATGAATACAGTCACAGGTAAATGGTGTTGTTCCGCCCTGACGCAATAGCAGAGTGCCAGTCAACACATTTACCTGTGACTGTATTCATGATACAGCACTGCCTCGCTTGCCTTATTGCGTTTAAAAAAATATACACATCAGGTGGGTCTAATCCGCATTCCAGACAGTAACTAGTCCACAAGTTACCACCGGCTAAATCTACGACGTTAAAATGCCTATTTACTCTGTCCCATCTGACTATGCAATCCACTGTCTCATCAGGCCAGCTAGGCAATTTATAAACATGATCTCCACTATAAAAAGCATCTAAACATTATCTCTCACATTTCTTTTAAGCTAACATTTAGTTTTCAACAGCAGAGATTTGTATAAACCTTGCTGTCTGTCTCTCCGACATTTGCAAAAAATTTTCAATATTCAAATTCTATCTCCAGCAGACCCATAGTAATGAACGTGTCAGGAGTCGGGACGAGACAGACAGGCAGGCAGCGTTTCTCAGCCAGTCAAAATCATAAATCAGCTGGCATCATTTTTATGGAGATATACAACGAAATGGTAAATCGAATCCAAGTGCAGCTAGTTTGCAGTCTTTCCGGCTTCAGTGTGAAGTGATTATGTTGGCTGTGTTGTTGGCTAGCTCCTCTGAACAAAAGTATCCAGACAAGTGAGCATTTTCTATGCTAGGCGAAATCGCGACTCATTAGCTCATTATTATGGATGTATCCAAATAAATGTCACTAGAATACAGCGTTAAGAAAAGCCAACGCAGAAACTTTTGCTACTTTGCTGATGTGACTGTAAACTAGCTGTAGTTGGCTAGCAAGCAAGCAAGGGATAAGAACGTTGCCAGCCAGTATGGCAATGGAACAATAAAAAAGAACGACTGGGTCGCGTCCATAGATACAGAACAAAAATACTGAATGACTGGGTCGTGTCTCTGGCAACTGAACCAATAGAACGAACGACTAGCTGACTTAGGTGGCAACCCTAGATTTGTTTCGGGACTATATCTTGTGGAAGGATTTTTTTATTAAAATATGTCAATCATTATTTGAATATGTTGGTAGTAATGTGTTGCATAAAAGTGATAATGACTTCGAAGACGGTGTTTGGAGGATATATATTGGCACGGTTTGCAGACTTCGTCTAGGGCCTAACAACACTCGTGCCAATATATTCTCCAAACACCGGCTTCTCGGGCATTATCACTTAAATAAAACTGCTACCAATTAAATACAATTTAACTCTTTCACCAGAAGATATAGTCTGGACAAAAATCAGGTTGTTAGTTCTTTTGGTCATGTTGCTCCAGACGCGATCCAGTCGTAATTATTTTTACACACACAAGAGGACGGGTTGTCTGTTCTAAACAAAATGGTTGCTATGCAGTCTGGATACATAACGTTCTTGTCACTTGCTAGCTAGCTAGCCAACTTCAGCTAACTCAGTCACGTCAAATATTGAACCTGGAATGACAGGACACTAGCTGCATTTTTGTTTGTTTGAGCTTTTTTTCTATTGGCATTTACTTGGATATGTCCATAATAATAACATAGATACGCGATTTCGAATGGCTCAGAAAAAGTTATCTTGTCTTGTCTGAGCACCGTTCACTAAATGCTAGGCTGGAAGCAAGGGGAAATTATGTGTCAGTTGAGATACATACAAGAGACAGCAGCATAAACATTATATTTTTATGGAGGGGTAGTGATTATTTTCAGATGGAACTGTTAGCAGGCATAGGTGTGGCTGTGACGGCCAATACAACAGGCTTGGAACGCTATTCATCCAATCAGCATCCAGGATCCAAACAACCAGTTTTATAATATTCAATAATACACATTGAAAGAGACATTATGCACTGAGCTATCTATCTATACATCAATGAATTACAGTCAACATTAGCAATAGGCCTGTCACATTGGCTTCTCTCACCAAAGCTATCACCCTGTATGACAGACAGTACACATTCAATGTTGACGAGTGCATGCCTCAAGGCCATTCAGTCACTAATATATCACTACAGCTTTGCTGCTGGAAAAATATGAATGTATCAATATTTCAATACCAAGACTGCTGAATAGGCTACTGTATATTGTTCCACAGTATCAACCGTGCAATGGGCCATAAAATAATGCAATTGCTATGGGCCAAATCCGCAATGAAAATGTAAAGCGTCATAAATCTGTATATGTCTGGCTTGACCCTGAAATAGTCATTTCTCCCAGGACGCCCCACCATCACTCCAGTGAAAAAAGGAAAGATAATGAAAATATATTGTAGATTAGAAAGGAGTGCGTTCAATCAAACCCAGGGAGAGCCTCAAAAACTTTCTTATCCGCATGTAAAGTAGGAAAAAATTCCAGCTCGTGCTCTGTATTTCACCGTGATAAATAAGCAGTGGTGAGGTTATACATCTGCCTTCTTAGTTTCTCTCTTGGTAGATAAAGAGTTTGGCCTATGAAGAGGAATCAGCGTTCAGGGGCAGATACATAATTTAGTTTCCCAGCCTGCTTTATCCAACCTTTGCCACCAAATAAATACAGTATGTAAAGCCCAGGGGCTCCTCTGCCTCGTTTCTCAAATAGTGGGAAACTCATTCTTCTGCTCATGTTTCATTCAGATACACTGAAGACAGAAATAGCCAATACCAGATTACACACTCTCAATTTGATGCCGATGAGTTCCCGGTGTATCTAAAGGAGTCACGACTTTATTTGAAAATGAATCATACATACAAGCAGCCTTGACTAATTTTGACAGACTCTGACTAGTTGTGTTCTTGCAATGACTAAAGAAGACCTTTGAGTAGAGTACGTTCCTCCCTATTTGAACATTGCTCACCTACAGTTGAAGTCGGAAGTTTACATACACCTTAGCCAAATACATTTAAACTCAGTTTTTCACAATTCCTGACATTTAATCCTAGTAAAAATTCCCTGTTTTAGGTCATTTAAGATCAACACTATTTTAAGAATGTGAAATGTCAGAATAATAGTAGAGAGAAGGATTTATTTCAGCTTTTATTTCTTTCATCACATCACAAGTTTACACTTCCCCTCAATTAGTATTTGGTAGCATTGCCTTCAAATTGTTTAACTTGGGTCAAACGTTTCGGGTAGCCTTCCACAAGTTTCCAACAATAAATTGGGTGAATTTTGGACCATTCCTCTTGACAGAGCTGGTGTAACTGAGTCAGGTTTGTAGACCTCCTTGCTCGCACATGCTTTTTCAGTTCTTCCCACATATTTTATTTTCTATGGGATTGAGGTCAGGGCTTTGTGATGGCCACTCCAATACCTTAACTTTGTTGTCCTTAAGCCATTTTGCCACAACTTTGGAAGTATGCTTGGGGTCATTGTGCATTTGGAAGACCCATTTGCAACCAAGCTTTAACTTCCTGACTGATGTCTTGAGATGTTGCTTCAATATATCCACACAATTGTCCTTTCTCATGATGCCATCTATTTTGTGAAGTGCACCAGTCCTATTTTGTGAAGTGCACCAGTCCATCCAGCAGCAAAGCACCCCCACAACATGATGCTGCCAACCCCGTGCTTCACAGTTGGGATGGTGTTCTTCGGCTTGCAAGCCTCCCCCTTTTTCCTCCAAACATAACGATGGCCATTATGGCCAAACAGTTCTATTTTTGTTTCATCAGACCAGAGGACATTTCTCCAAAAAGTACAACGGTAGTCTTGCTTTTTTATGGCGGATTTGGAGCAGTGGCTTCTTCCTTGCTAAGCGGCCTTTCAGTTTATGTCAATATAGGACTCGTTTTACTGTTGATATAGATACTTTTGTACCTGTTTCCTCCAGCATCTTCATCAGGTCCTTTGCTCTTGTTCTGGGATTGATTTGCACTTTTCGCACCAAAGTACGTTCATCTCTAGAGGACAGAACACGTCTCCTTCCTGAGCGGTATGACGGCTGTGTGGTCCCATGGTGTTTACACTTGCGTACTATTGGAGACAGATGAACGTGGTACCTTCAGGCGTTTGGAAATTGCTCACAAGGATGAACCAGACTTTTTTGATTTTCCCATGATGTCAAGCAGAGGCACTGAGTTTGAAGGTAGGTGTCACGACTTCTGCCGAAGTCGTTGCCTCTCCTTGTTCGGGCGGTGTTCGGCGGTCGACGTCACCGGTCTTCTAGCCATCATCGATCCATTTTTCATTTTCCATTGGTTTTGTCTTGTCTTCCCACACACCTGTTTTCAATCCCATCCATTACCTATTGTGTATTTAACCCTCTGTTTCCCCTCATGTCTTTRTCAGAGATTGTTMTTTGTCAAGTRTTGTGTTTATGTGTATAGGTRYGCGRSGGGTCATCGTACCCATATTTGTTTTATGTTTTCCTATGAGTGTTATGGAGCAGATTACTGGGACTATAATTAAAAAACTCCATTCTACACTCTATTTGACTCTCCTGCGCCTGACTTCCCTGCCACTTATACACGCAACTGTGACAGAATCTCTGACCCTTATATATGAAGTCAGCAGGAGAGGACACGACGCCCATGGCGGTGGAAAAGCGCGTTATGGAACAAGCGAAGGAGATTGACTGTTTGAGCGCCTCTGTCATGGATCGCATTGTCCAGAATATGGATCGCTGGGAGAGACAGGGAGTTTCTCCAGCGCCTCCACTGCCACAACTGGGATTTACCTTTAACGCGTTTTCCCCACCTGAACCTAACAAAATCCGTTTACCCCTACCCACGGGTTACAACGGAGATACAGCCGTGCGTAATTGGCCGACTCCAACCACGGTAAAGGAGGTGCAGCGCTTTTTGGGGTTTGCCAATTACTACCGGAGATTTATCCGGGTTTTGGTCAGGTTGCGGCTCCCATTACCTCACTGCTAAAGGGGGGCCCGGTGCGCGTTGCAGTGGTCGGCTGAGGCGAACAGGGCTTTTGGACACCTGAAGACTCTGTTTACCTCGGCGCCTGTGCTGGCTCATCCGGATCCCTCTTTGCCATTCATGGTAGAGGTGGACGCATCCGAAGCTGGGATAGGAGCAGTGCTCTCTCAGCGTTCGGGTGTGCCACTGAAGCTTCGCCCCTGTGCTTTCTTTTCGAAGAAGCTCAGCCCGGCGGAGCGAAACTATGAGTGGGGGACCGAGAGCTGTTAGCTGTCGTAGAAGCCTTGAAGGTGTGGAGGCACTGGCTTGAGGGGGCTAAACACCCTTTTCTCATCTGGACTGACCACCGCAATCTGGAGTACATCGGCAGGCGAAGAGAATGAATCCTCGCCAGGCAAGGTGGGCCATGTTTTTCACTCGTTTTGTGTTTACTCTTACTTACAGACCAGGCTCCCAGAACGTCAAGGCAGACGCATTGTCTCGGCTGTATGACACAGAGGAGCGGTCCATGGATCCACTCCCATACTCCCAGCTTCGTGTTTGGCGCCAGTAGTGTGGGAGCTGGACGCGGACATTGAGCGGGCGTCACGTGCAGAGTCCTCTCCTCCTGAGTGTCCAGCTGGTCGTCTGTACGTTCCGTCTGCTGTCCGCGACCAATTGATCTATTGGGCTCACACGTCACCCTCCTCTGGTCATCCTGGGATAGGTCGGACGATGCACTGTCTTGATGGGAGGTACTGGTGGCCCACTTTAGCTAAGGACGTGAGGATTTATGTTTCCTCCTGCTCGGTGTGCGCCCAGTGCAAGGCTCCTAGACACCTGCCTAGAGGTAAGCTTCAACCTTTACCTGTTCCTCAACGGCCGTGGTGCACCTGTCGGTGGATTTTTGACTGATCTTCCACCTTCACAGGGTTACACCACGATCTTGGTCGTTGTGGATCGGTTTTCGAAGTCCTGTCGTCTCCTCCCTTTGCCCGGTCTCCCTACGGCCTTACAAACTGCAGAGGCCCTGTTTACACACGTTTTCCGGCACTATGGGGTGCCTGAGGATATAGTGTCTGATCGGGGTCCCCAGTTCACATCAAGGGTCTGGAAGGCGTTCATGGAACGTCTGGGGATCTCGGTTAGTCTTACCTCAGGTTTTCACCACGAGAGTAATGGGCAGGTGGAGAGAGTTTACCAGGATGTGGGCAGGTTTCTGCGGTCCATTGCCAGGACGGCCGGGATGTGGGCGAAGTTCGTGCCCTGGGCAGAGATGGCCCAGAACTCGCTACGTCACTCCTCCACTAACCTTACTCCTTTCAATGTGTATTAGGGTATCAGCCGGTTCTGTGCTCCTTGGCATCAGAGTCAGACCGAGGCTCCCTGCGGTGGACAATTGGTTTCGGCACGCTGAGGAAACCTGGGAGGCAGCCCACGTCCACCTTCAGCGCGCCACAAGGCGCCAGAAAATTGGCGCAGACCGTCGCCGCAGTGAGGCCCCGGTGTTCGCACCAGGGGACAGGGTCTGGCTCTCGACCCGAAACCTGCCCCTCCGCCTGCTCTGCCGGAAGCTGGGTCCGCGGTTTGTTGGCCGTTTAAAGTCCTGAGGAGAGTGAACGAGGTATGTTATAGGTTACAACTGCCCACTAATTACCGTATTAACCCCTCGTTCCATGTGTCTCTCCTCAGGCCGGTGGTGGCTGGCCCGCTCCAGGAGGCTGAAGTGCGTGAAGTTCCTCCACCTCTTCTAGACATCGAGGGGTCCCGGCGTATTCTTGTTCCATCATTTGGATTCGAGACGTCGGGCGAGAGGCCTTCAGTACCTCGTGGACTGGGAGGGGTACGGGCCGGAGGAGAGATGCTGGGTTCCGGTGGAGGACGTTTTAGATCCTTCCATGTTAAAAGAATTCCACCGCCTCCATCCGGATCGCCCTGCACCTCGCCCTCCGGGTCGTCCCCGAGGGCAGTGGTGTCGACGCGCTGCTGGAGCCGCGCGTCAGGGGGGGGGGTAATGTCACGACTTCTGCCGAAGTCGTTGCCTCTCCTTGTTCGGGCGGTGTTCGGCGGTCGACGTCACCGGTCTTCTAGCCATCATCGATCCATTTTTCATTTTCCATTGGTTTTGTCTTGTCTTCCCACACACCTGTTTTCAATCCCATCCATTACCTATTGTGTATTTAACCCTCTGTTTCCCCTCATGTCTTTGTCAGAGATTGTTATTTGTCAAGTGTTGTGTTTGTTGTATAGGTGTGCGACGGGTCATCGTACCCATATTTGTTTTATGTTTTCCTATGAGTGTTATGGAGCAGATTACTGGGACTATAATTAAAAAACTCCATTCTACACTCTATTTGACTCTCCTGCGCCTGACTTCCCTGCCACTTATACACGCAACTGTGACAGTAGGCCTTGAAATACATCCACAGGCACACCTCCATTTGACTCAAATTATGTCAATTAGCCTATCAGAAGCTTCTAAAGCCATGACATTATTCTCTGGAATTTTCCAAGCTGTTGAAAGGCACAGTGAACTTAGTGTATGTAAACTTCTGACCCACTGGAATTGTGATACAGCGAATTATGAATTAAATAATCTGTCTGTAAACAATTGTTGGAAAAATTACTTGTGTCATGCAGTAGATGTCCTAACCGACTTTCCAAAACTATAGTTTGTTAACAAGATATTTGTGGAGTGGTTGAAAAACGATTTTTAATGACTCCAACCTAAGTGTATGTAAACCTCCGACTTCAACTGTAGGTCCATTACATATTAATATGTGGTTTAGTTGTTTAAGTTTTGTGTTTTTCCATCCTGAAAATGTATTCCATTATTTATTTTTTTACACTGTTTGGATTTAGGCAACCGGGGAAAAAAACGCTTAGGTGGCCCGGCCATGGATTAAAATGGCAGAAACATTCCTGAATAAACAGTCTATAAAGTATCGTAGTAGTGACCTTTGCTGGTTGATCTGGGATCATCTCCTCTTAGACACCCCTGACACTGAAAATGTATTCTCACCACTAATGTGCTTCTGGCGGATTATCTGAGATTATCCCATAACTCTGTCTATAGCTGAAGTCTATACTGCTGGAGTAAGTCTCTCCTGTAAGGGCACTCCGATGCCCTCAACAACATACTATTCTCCTCATGAAAGTAGAAAAGGAATCTATCAATATCAAAACCTCTCTCTGGGCACAATGTGTGAATTGTGATGATATACTGTCAGTGGTGTATTACTCCCTGTCTGGAAAATCTATATGGGAAATATAGGTGTGAAAGCATTTTCCACCATACGAGAGGCAGTCAGTACTCAGAGTGATCGATCTCACTCTCTCATCTGATACTAATCAACGCACAGGAGGATTGATCATATTGCTAGCAACCCTCACAGACACATTATCCAAAATTTCTCTATGAGATTTTCTCTAAGGCCAATTACATGTTCAGTTGATGCCGCCATCCATTTCAACAACGTTCACACCTCCAAAAGAGGCTATTGAGTTCTATGTTTTACTGATGCAGCCATCAATGTTCCAACCAAGGGTGTGTGTTTAATTTATTCCTCTTTGAAATCATCTGTGAAGAGTACATAAATACAGCCTACTTGCCAAGATCCATGTTCCATTTGGAACAATGAGAACTGTAATAGAATGATATGTCCAAAAATGTAATTAGTGGGTTTGAGTTTCACAGAATTACATTAAGAATTACATCAGAAACAAACATGGAACCCTAATTCTATACCGGATAATACAGTGCATTCGGAACGTATTCAGACCCCTTGACTTTTTTTTAAATCTGTTACGTTACAGCCTTATTCTAAAATTGATTAAATAGTTTTTTTCCTCTCATCAATCTACACACAATACCCAATAATGACAAAGTGAAAACAGGTTTTTAGACATTTTTGCAAATGTATTACAAATAAAAAACAGAAATACCTTATTTACATAAGTATTCAGACACTTTGCTATGATACTCGAAATTGAGCTCAGGTGCATCCTGTTTCCATTGATCCTCCTTGAGAGGTTTCTACAACTTTATTGGAGTCCACCTTGATTGAACATGATTTGGAAAGGCACACACCTGTTTATATAATGTCCCACAGTTGACAGTGCATGCAGAGCAAAAACCAAGCCATGAGGTCGAAGTAATTGTCCGTAGAGCTCCGAGACAGGATTGTGTCGAGGCACAGATCTGGGGAATGGTACCAAAAAATGTCTGCAGCATTGAAGGTCCCCAAGAACACAGTGGCCTCCATCATTCTTAAATGGAAGAAGTTTGGAACCACCAAAACTCTTCACCTGGCCAAACTGAACAATCGAGGGAGAAGGGCCTTGGTCAGGGTGACCAAGATCCCAATGGTCACTCTGACAGAGCTCCAGAGTTCCTCTGTGGAGATGGGAGAACCTTCCAGAAGGACAACCATCTCTGCAGAACTCCACCAATCAGGCCTTTATGGCCAGACGGAAGCCACTACTCAGTAAAAGGCACATGACAGCCAGCTTGGAGTATGCCAAAAGGCAACTATAGACTCTCAGACCATGAGAAACAAGATTATCTGGTCTGATGAAACCAATATTGAACTCTTTGGCCTGAATGCCAAGCGTTACGTCTGGAGGAAACCTTGCACTGTGCTTTTTTCCAGGGGCAGGGACTGGGAGACTAGTCAGGATCGAGGGAATGATGAACGGAGCAAAGTACAGAGAGATCCTTGATGAAAACCTGCTCCAGAGCGCTCAGGACTTCAGACTGGGGAGAAGGTTCACCTTCCAACAGGACAACGAACCTAAGCACACAGCCAAGACAACACAGGAGTGGCTTCGGGACAAGTCTCTGAATGACCTTGAGTGGCCCAGCCAGAGCCCGGACTTGAACGTGATCGAACATCTCTGGAGAGACCTGAAAATAGCTGTGCAGCAACTCTCCCAATCTAACCTGACAGAGCTTGAGATGATCTGCAGAGAAGAATGGGAGAAACTCCACAAATACAGGTGTGCCAAACTGGTGGCTTCATACCCAAGAAGACTCAAGGCTATAATCGCTGCCAAAAGGTGAATCAACAAAGTACTAAGTAAAGGGTCTGAATACTTAAGTAAATGTGATTTTTCAGTTTGTATTTTTATACATCTGCAAACATTTCAAAAAACCTGTTTTTGCTTTGTCACGATGGGTTATTGTGTGTAGATTGATGAAAAAAGCAAAACAATGTAATACATTTTAGAATAAGGCTGTAACTTAACAAAATGTGGTAAAAGTGAAGGGGTCTGAATACTTTCCGAATGCACTGTAAGGGTGGTATCTGTTCATTTGACAGATTTTACAATAGAATGCTTTGCAAAAACAGGTTGACGAATGAAGATAATAAATAGCATTTTGGTCTTGAGACACACATACTGGCACTAGCGCCTATCCTTCACACAGCCTCAGTTTTCTATCCTAATTATGATAAAATGCCCAGACAGGCTTTTTGTTCTGGCAATGGCACCCTATCTATATATATATATAGCTCTATTTTGATCAATGTGTATTTCATGAAGAATGATCTTTTAAATGTGTATATGTTTTACAGTGTTCGTAAGAGGCTGTAAGTGAGTGATAAAATTAGATATTTCAACTGTCAACTTTTCATTGTTGGACTAACATTAGTCCAAAACCAAATTAGCCTTTCATTTAGATAGGTCATTTTTGTTAACAGTATGAACAGTGTTATTCAAATCAAATCAAAGTTTATTTGTCATGTGCGCCGAATACAAGTGAAATGCAAGTGAAATTACATTGAAATGCTTACTTACAGGCTCTAACCAATAGTGCAAAAAATTGTATTAAGTGAACAATAGGTAAGTAAAGAAATAAAAACAACAGTAAAAAAGAGAGTGAAAAATAACAGTAGCGTCGCTATAACAGTAGCGAGGCTATATACAGGCACCGGTTAGTCGGGCTGATTGAGGTAGTATGTACATGTAGATATGGTTAAAGTGACTATGCATATATGATAAACAGAGAGTAGCAGAGGCGTAAAAGAGGGGTTGGCGGGTGGCGGGTGGCGGGACACAATGCAGATAGCCCGATCAGCCAATGTGCGGGGGCACTGGTTGGTCGGGCCAATTGAGGTAGTATGTACATGAATGTATAGTTAAAGTGACTATGCATATATGATAAACACAGAGTAACAGCAGCGACTCATGCCATATCTTTTTAGTTTCCTGAGAGGGAATAGGCTTTGTCGTGCCCTCTTCACAACTGTCTTGGTGTGTTTGGACCATTCTAGTTTGTTGGTGATGTCGACACCAAGGAATTTGAAGCCCTCAACCTGCTCCACTACAGCCCCGTCGATGAGAATGGGGGCGTGCTCGGTCCTCCTTTTCCTGTAGTCCACAATCATCTCCTTAGTCTTGGTTACGTTGAGGGATAGATTGTTATTCTGGGACCACCCGGCCAGGTCTCTGACCTCCTCCCTATAGGCTGTCTCGTCGTTGTCGGTGATCAGGCTGTTGTGTCGTCTGCAAACATAATGATGGTGTTGGAGTCGTGCCTGGCCATGCAGTCATGGGTGAACAGGGAATACAGGAGGGTAATGAGCACGCACCCCTGAGGTGCTTCAGTGTTGAGGATCAGCGTGGCAGATGTGTTGCTACCTACCCTCACCAGCTGGGGGCGGCCCGTCAGGAAGTCCAGGATCCAGTTGCAGAGGGAGGTGTTTAGTCCCAGGATCCTTAGCTTAGTGATGAGCTTTTAGGGTACTATGGTGTTGAACGCTGAGCTGTAGTCAATGAATAGCATTCTCACGTAGGTGTTTCTTTTGTCCAGGTGGGAAAGGGCAGTGTGGAGTGCAATAGAGATTGCATCATCTGTGGATCTGTTTGGGCGGTATGCAAATTGGAGTGGGTCTAGGGTTTCTGGGATAATGATGTGAGCCATTGCCAGCCTTTCAAAGAACTTCATGGCTACGGACGTTAGTGCTACGGGTCTGTAGTCATTTAGGCGGGTTGCCTTCGTGTTCTTGGGCACATGGACTATGGTGGTCTGCTTGAAACATGTTGGTATTACAGACACAATCAGGGACATGTTGAAAATATCAGTGAAGACACCTGCCAGTTGGTCAGCGCATGTCCGGAGCACACGTCCTGTTAATCCGTCTGGCCCCGCAGCCTTGTGAATGTTGACCTGTTTTAAGGTCTTACTCACGTCGGCTACGGAACAGCTGATGCTCTCATGCATGCCTCAGTGTTGCTTGCTTCGAAGCGAGCATAGAAATGATTTAGCTTGTCTGGTAGGCTCGTGTCACTGGGCAGCTCTCGGCTGTGCATCCCTTTGTAGTCTGTAATAGTTTGCAAGCCCTGCCACATAAGACGAGCGTCGGAGCCGGTGATTCAATCTTAGCCCTGTATTTACGCTTTGCCTGTTTGATGGTTCGTCGGAGGGCATTGCAGGATTTCTTATAAGCTTCCGGGTTAGAGTCCCGCACCTTGAAAGCGGCAGCTCTACCCTTTAGCTCAGTGCGAATGTTGCCTGTAATCCATGGCTTCAGGTTGGGGTATGTACATACAGTCACAGTGGGTACAACGTACTCGATGCACTTATTGATAAAGCCAGTGACTGATGTGGTGTACTCCTCAATGCCATTGGAAGAATCCCGGACCATGTTCCAGTCTGTGATAGCAAAACAGTTCTGTAGTTTAGCATCTGCTTCACCTGACCATTTTTTTATAGACCGAGTCACTGGTGCTTCCTGCTTTAATTTTAGCTTGTAAACAGGAATCAGGAGGATAGAATTGTGGTCAGATTTACCAAATGGAGGGCGAGGGAGAGCTTTGTACGTGTCTCTGTGTGTGGAGTACAGGTGATCTAGAACTTTTTTCCATCTGGTTGTACATTTAACATGTTGATAGAAATTGGGTAGAACTGATTTAAGTTTCCCTGCATTAAAGTCTCCAGCCACTAGGAGTGCCGCCTCTGGGTGAGTGGTTTCCTGTTTGCTTATTTCCTTATACAGCTGACTGAGTGTGGTCTTAGTGCCAGCATCCGTCTGTGGTGGTAAATAAACTGCTACAAAAAGTATAGCTGAGAACTCTCTAGGCAAATAGTGTGGTCTGCATTTTATCACAAGATACTCTACTTCAGGCGAACACAATCTAGAGACTTCCTTAGATTTCGTGCACCAGCTGTTGTTTACAAATGCACAGACCTCCCCCCTTCGTCTTATCGGAGTGTGCTGTTGCCGATACAGCGTTTATCCCGCTAGCTGAATATCCATGTCATCATTCAGCCACGATTCCGTGAAACATAAGATATTACAGTTTTGATGTTCCATTGGTATGATATTTGTGATCGTACCTCGTCTAATTTATTGTCCAATGATTGCACGTTGGTGAGTAATATTGACGGTAACGGCAGCTTTCCCACTCGCCTTCTGAAAATTCTTACGAGGCACCCCGCTCTGTGTCCTCTGTACCTGCGTCTCTTCCTCTTGCAAATAACTGGGATGTTGGCCTTTTCGAGTGTTTGGAGAATGTTCTGTGCGTCATGCTTGTTGAAGAAAAAATCTAATCCGAAGTGAGTGATCGCTGTCCTGATATCCGGAAACTCTTTTTTGCCATAAGATACGATTGCAGAAACATTATGTACAAAATACGTATCAAATAACCCGAAAAAAAACACATAATAGCACAATTGGTTGGGCGCCCGTAGAACTGCTGCCATTTCTTCCGCCGCCATTTTCTATGTACGATGCAGGGTAATGTCTGTCTTTTAATGACAGCATGGGTAGAATAACTCCTTCTGTTGTTCCTTCTTCACCATGAGAATTCATTTGCCCACACAGTTGTGATAAGCAGTGAAAAGTGAGAATGGCAGGTCTCAAAGACACCCCCTTCTCACCTTCCTGATGCTTGTTTTGTCTCTGGATTACCTCCTGACTGCAGAGGCCCAGGAATCTAAATTGGCTCTCAGTGACCCTTTAAATCAAGGCACAGTGATTTCCTTTTAACCTAGACATGCTTTGTGTTGCTATGGCCTGGTGCCCAATCCCCTGCTCTATCAGGTGGTTTTAGGGAATACTTTCTATTAACAGGGAGTACTGACTATTAACAATAGAAAGATCATTAGAATGGGCCATTTTTTTTCCTTCTTTTTTTACGTGTTGTAAATTGTTATTTAAAAATACACCAATATTTTCCAGTAAAGAGACACAGCTGCTGTGTGCCGTTACAGGTTTCTCATTGTTCTGGATCTCGATTCAAACTTGTGGACTTAAGGACTAATCAGAGGATTGCTTTCTGGACCTTGGGGAGAGGTGGAGAGATGCTGAGGTGAATAGGCTTTGACCTGTGTCAATAGAGGAGAGACGGTTTCACCCGGGTTGAGTGCACAGTCTCACAATCCTTTTTCAGGAACAAAGAATATGTCTTAAAGCACACTTCAACTAATCAGCGCCTCATAGCCAACTGGAATGTCTTCCTCTATCAGTCTCTATAGAATCAGAACAGTGGCTGGGGGAAACAGCAGGTATGCTGAACACAGTGCAAGACCAGGCTCATACGCACACAGATGCCAGGGCTAACAGGGATGAGAAGGGGAGGGGATGAGGAATGGAGTGCTTTTGGCAAAGTGCACTTCTTAGGTACTGTGCAAACACATGTAGGTCTATCAGTTCTTTTTACAAATATAGAATAACTATTAATCTATGCAAGGCACAGTTTCATTATTCAACAGAGGTCAATTACGTCATTTGCTATGTGTTTACACTTCAACTGCATACTGCATATTCATAAATGGCAGAAAAGGGAGAAAGAACCTCGGTCTGGTATCTCTGTCTGTGTCTTCCACTATGGCTGAGCTAACAAGTCATGTTCTAATGTTCTGATTAGGCCCAGAGTGTTTGAGGGAGAAAAGAGCATCCCATTATGACCTGCTGTGATGCCATCTCTCCTCTGCTATTACTGAGAGTTCCATTACACCACGTCAGGGAGAAGAGACAGATAAACACTGGTTTCTGCCAGACAGCCCAACATGAGACTCACTATACCAAACCCTCTTAGGAGAATCATTTTGGGCTGAAAGTTTTGATACACTTTCCGTGCTATTTTGAAAGTTTTCAATAGAATAGGGCATTAATGTCTATCTTGGTAACTACTCAATCGTGAATAATGTACTTTGCAGTCATAGTCATTTTCCCATCAGTGTGAGTACAAGAAAGCGAAAGGCAAGCATAACCAAATATTTAAGGGGACTGTAGACTGAAGTACATCATCTGCATGATATTCAATGTGTGTTTTCTAAAGTAAACTTGCAATTTTTTTGTGATCGTGGTCTCTGCTCTACAAAATATAAAATGGACCTTTTTGCATTAATATCCCTGCTTGCCAACAACATCTAACAAGGACTGATAACAAGAAAACCACACACACACACACACACACACACACACACACACACACACACACACACACACACACACACACAACACACACACACACAACACACACACACACACACACACACACACACACACACACACACACACACAAATCATACTCACTGAGGCCAGGTGACCCTCATTTCCCCAGGGAGAGACAGCCCATTTGTATTCCAGCCACCGCATCTTGGAATCTGCATCCAAATGGGGAGTGAAATATTTATGCTGTAAAATGATGGCACTCTTCATTGTCAATTTACTTGGACATAAAAGTGCATTAGATGGATGGTGCATTCCTGCTCGGGCGAGTCAGAACAGACTCACTCAATGAGGCATCAGATTCCCATCAGTAGCTGGGAGAAAACAAGAGGGGGGAGAGAGAGAGGAGAGAAGGAGGAAAATGAGGGGAGCGAGAAGAAGGGAGAAAGAGGGGATAGAGATGAGGAGTGAGCTTGGGGAGAATGCAGCAGCAGAGGTCCAGGCTGAAGACTGTCCTATCCTTTAGGCTGCATATAGGCAGAGCTCCCATAACTCCAGCCCTAAAACAATCTAAACACCATTATAAATCCCAAACTTAAAACTAAATGTCAAATGACTCTTAACCAAATACCATGCTTAGACACAGCCAGGCAGGCCTTTATGATGTTACTAATTATTCCTGATTGGACTTGTCTAATGATGACGGTGTGGTTTTGGATTAGGTCTTCACTATTCAAGCCTGTCATAAAGGAAGACTTGTTAGAATACTCAGGTATCATATATTGTCCTTTCATGAGAACAATTGTTGTCATAGTTGTTGTCATAGCCTCGTCAACATACCGGCATGCAGGGCAAGCTCAAATAAAATAAACAACTACAGCAAATCACTACAGCAAATCACATAACTATCATGTTGGTATCCATTCTTAAGTATCTAATAGAGCTAGGCACATTTTTTGACACAGTGCATTTCAAGATATCAGCGTGTTGATTTGGCTTCAGTGTGAGCGGCTTTACATAAGCCAATCTCAGTCACTGCCTGAAGGGCTCCACTGACATTCCTTCCTGACTGTGGCATGTTCAGACAGCGCCTTTACTTAGGAGGGAGCTGCCTTCAGGGAGCATGGCAGCACTGAAATTACCATCTCATCTCTCACATCTGTTTCTCTCTTTGTCTTTCTGTCTCTCTCTCACACAAACAAACACACCTCTCGGTCTTCGACTCTCTATATTTGTCTCTCTCACTCGCTGTGGGTCAGTGCTCTCCCCAAAACAACGGAATAACAAACACCTTTGTTTTCCTTTAAGGAATCCTGGTTGTTCCTTGAAGAGATAGATACAAGCCACCCAAACACTGAACACCGTTGCTAAGACACTTCACTGTACGGTCACACACTAGCATGTATCACCATTACTAAAGACACTTCAGGGCATGGTCACACCCGTGTTCTATTGACCAAGATGTCCACTCGTTCTGAATCATTACTCAGCAAAAACATGTCCTCCTCACCACCCTTCTCCAGGTGCTGCTATCAATGGCTGTGTTCACTTCCATTTGACCTTGCTGTTCTATGAAAATTGAGAGGCTTTTAAAAGAGGCTTTAAAAAGTCAACAACTCCCTATATAAAACAGATTTTCTCTGGGGACACTGATGGATGTAGGAGTTTATAGAGGGTTGGACCTATGGGATCGATACTCGATTTGGTCTATTCTGTGGTACTTGGAGACAAAGATTGGTAAAAGAACAAAGAGCTGATGACACCTTGGGTTTAACTCTTGACCTGTATGTCACTTCAGTTTGTGGTAGAATATTTACCTAAGCACGGAGTAATGTCTATCTATTGTTATTTGCCTCACAGCTCACGAACAGAAGTGGGTTCAACCCAATGGGATTGTTTAAACAGCCAAGCCATCTCAATCTAAACACCAACCTTAGACTTTAGGTGACTATGCTAGGTTTTTGTTTTATTATTTCACTGCCATACTGTGTTCGATCTTGTATAGCCATCTTGTCTCAAGAGGACCACAATGGAAATAAATCCCAGACTTTATTGTGTGTTATCCTCAATGATTTTATTCATGTGCATGTATGGCTTTTTCAAGTTTTATGTGCGCTTGTTTTTTTTGTTGTTTTTTTTGGTCGAATGAATAAACTAAACTAAACTATGCAGCACAACTTATTGTGTGATGTTACGACACACATTATTCACCATAGGGTTGATCTGAAAGCAGGATTTGAACTTTTACTCATATTTTTTGTTTATCCATGATATGCACATCATGAAAATGTCAAGTCCTTTGGCACACATTGTCACACTTCGTCTATTATATGTTATGCAATCCTTCTTTTCAAAATGCTCTACAAAGCTGTTCCTGCTATAGGCAACACTGTTCTGCTGACATTTCTAAATACAGATGTAGGATTTTTTTCTCACAGCAGGAAAATAATCCTGCATTTTTGTAGGGGTTGAATTTTGTTTTGTTAGGGCAGTGGAAATTACAAACTTGAGAAGCGTTTTTAAACCTTGAATACACTACAAGTATGCATTTCCTTCTGTGCAATGTCTCCACAACTACTTTTACCCCCCTTAGCCTGCCTCCACCCCCCTCTCCCTTTTCTTATATGTCTACTGTATAGTAACACCTGATTTCATCTGGGGGGCGACTCCCCAAAGTTATGCCCTGAGGCTATTTGAAGAGACGGACAGCAAAGCCCCACCCCAGTCTCCACTGAGCAATGGCTTCTCTACAGCATGCAGGTCTGTTGTGCTGTGAACTCTTTGTTCCTGTGGTAAAAAGCGAGAGAGCCATCTCTAATCTAAGAGCTTTTACAGGCTCATTTTTCACCTGTCACTTCCCCCTCGCTCCTCAAGATTACCCTGAACAAACCCCAGTATACTCTACGTCCCGAATGGCAAATTATTCCTTACACAGTGCACTACTTTTGACCAGGCACCTTAGGGTTCTGGTCAAAAGTAGTGCACTACATAGGGAATAGGGTTTGATTTGGGACACAGAGCCCCAGTGTCTGTCCAGGGCTATCAGGCCCACACACAACCCAGAGTAAAATATAATATGTCTGTCTGAGGAGCACAACAGCAGCCCATAACTCAAAGATGTTGGTGTCCTTGTCAATAAAATCACATAAAAATAGATTGGTCTCAAATTAATGTGCTCTCTGAAAGATAAATATATTGTCAGGTGAGGCTAGGTGCATATAGGCCTCACGAATGTCTTAGAACTGTCCCCCTCCTCTTCCCTCCTCGCTGTCCATCCCTCTGTTCCCTCCATTGCCTGGGGGTGAAATTCCTTCCAGGGAGCCACAGCCCTTTCAGAGTGATGTAGCCCTTTTTCAATAAAGTTAAGAGGAGGAGTCTACGGAGCTGCGAAGTTTAAAATGTTACAGTGAAGTGACCAGAATGCTACATTTCTATCAAGTTGGTTGCTGCTGAAATTAAAAAGTTATAATACTGTACATTACACTAAAGACTTGCATGAAAAATTACTATTGTTGAATTATTATGTTAATATCTCATTTCCATGCGGATTATAGTAATTCTAGGGGATAAATGCCACTAAGCGCTTGAACATTCATGGTTGTCCCTAATTACGACGACACAAATTATTCCTTTTCACAAAATCTATGCAATTATCGCGCCAATATTGCTATTAGAATTGATACAAGAGCAGAGAGGCTCTGGATTACAACAAAAATGAACCAGTTTAATGAGGAGAGTGATATCCTCTGATGGGAAGGAGCAGGATGAGCAGTGCCTTCAGCAGCACATTACTACGATGAACAGAGCTCTACATTACTACGATGAACAGAGCTCTACATTACTACGATGAACAGAGCTCTACATTACTATGACAAACAGAGCTCTACATTACTACGATGAGTAGAGCTCTACATTACTACGATGAACAGAGCCTCTACATTACCACGATGAACAGAGCTCTACATTACTACGATGAACAGAGCTCTACATTACTACGATGAGTAGAGCTCTACATTACTACGATGAGTAGAGCTCTACATTACTACGATGAGTAGAGCTCTACATTACTACGGTGAACAAGAGCTCTAACATTACTAGGATGAACAGAGCTCTACATTACTACGATGAGTAGAGCTCTACATTACTACGGTGAACAGAGCTCTACATTACTACGATGAGTAGAGCTCTACATTACTATGATGAACAAACCAAACTGATCAAATATATGGCCCCCAGGCCAGAAGCAGAGGTACTATTTGTTCAACGTTAGTCTCACGTTTCCCGTTTTCAGTTAAAGATTCCTCAAATCCAGAGGTGTAGCTAATTTTCAGAATTTAGGCTGTTAAACAACACCACATAGAAGGGTGTGGCTCCTGTATACCATGGCGAGGGGGTAGAGAGGTTGGCCTTTTTTGAGAGGCTGATCTCCCATTGGTCGACGTTGGGCCTCTAAAATAGCATTACCTGAGTCAGGTGGAAAAGTAAAGTCAGTCTGAAGAAAGTTAGGATCGTGTTCTGTTGGTAACATCAGTCTGCAAGGAACAACATTTTCTGTTTGGCAGTTCTGTTTTTCACGTCTGCATTTCTCTTCAGAAGGTGGGGAACTAAAAGGCCAACAAGGTGAGTGAGGTGAGTGAAATATCCATATTAATTAGGAATGCTGAAAGTTATGTCTTAAAAGTTCCTCCATGCTTTGGTATTTTCAATTTTGAAATATTTTTGGGGCACTGAGTTGGAAAGCCATTTGTTTGCAGAGATCTTCATCATAGCAGAATCATTGACTTCATGCAATTCAATTCTGTAGAGAAAAAAACAACATTTTTTAAAGGAATAACAGATCATTAGAAAATAGAAAGGAGGCGACTGAAAACAGAATAAGAACCTAATAAAAATAAGATACTAATAAAAAAATCCCCATGTAACCAACAATGATACAGTACAACCTGTGAAGGAGTTTGTCATGTAAGTGTGTGTGTGTCTGTGTGTGTGTCTGGGTCAGTATCAAAGCTCCTAAGCAGATTTTTGAAGCAGTAGAGGGATGGTGACGGTGATGAGGGGTGTTTGGTTTCCTCAGGAGGGGGCTCTGAGGCAGCGGTGGAGCAGTAGAGGGATGGTGACGGTGATGAGGGTGTTTGGTTTCCTCAGGAGGGGGCTCTGAGGCAGCGGTGGAGCAGTAGAGGGATGGTGACGGTGATGAGGGGTGTTTGGTTTCCTCAGGAGGGGCTCTGAGCAGCGGTGGAGCAGTAGAGGGATGGGTGACGGTGATGAGGGGTGTTTGGTTTCCTCAGGAGGGCGGCTCTGAGGTAGCGGTGGAGCAGTAGAGGGATGGTGACGGTGATGAGGGGTGTTTGGTTTCCTCAGGAGGGGGCTCTGAGGCAGCGGTGAAGCAGTAGAGGGGATCACTGTAGGGGGGATCACCGTGGAGGTGGCAAGGCTTTGTGAGTGAGGGCAGAGCCAGCCAGAGCAAGCAGTCAGGCAGGCCTGTGATTGTATCCCAGAAAGAGGCCACATTCTCCTACCTGCCTGCCTGGAGCCATGGAGCAGTTATAGGACAGCACAGGCTGAAATGGAGAGGCCAAGTTACACTCCCTGCTCTGCTCCACACCCTGTCACTGCCACTCCCTCACCCTCCCTCACCTACTAACTGGAGTCATAAATTACATAGGGCTGTGTATAAGCTCCCAGGCCACCGTCTCCTTCCCTCTATACTCAGGTTGAAACTGTTAAAAGAACTTAGTAGTTCTTCATAAACACCATGCAGCGAGAAAGGGCGTGTTGCTGCCTAAAACAGACACTCAGCTATTTTGTTCTCTACGGTGGGAGAAAAGGCATAATTAAATGTATTTAACTAAAGTTCCATAACAATGTTTGCTTATTTGACCCAACTTTTGTTTCAGACATAAGATGGCCTGCTGGAGCCCTGCTGTATCGGCAAGAACTTTCTATGGATTCTATCCTTCATTCCACCGGAGTCTGTGTCTTTATTCAACCAGATTTCTGTGAAATGAAGTGTAAGAGACATGGAGCTCGAGCTTTGCACCCTAACTGAGCAATGGAGTCCATTTCCAAAGTGTTGTTGTAAGCAATCCTTAGTAATAAGTCTAATCATTTACACCAAACAATATTAATGGAACATCTGCATTCTGTATAGTTGATATTGCCCTGGAAGGAATGTCATCCCAATTTACAACTGCTGATGTAGAAGGGGCTTTATAAATGCATTTGACTGATTGATTGCTCATTTCAAATTGAAAATGTAAATGTTTTGTAATCTGATTAAAATTCTTATTCCATCTCCGTGTTTGCTTGCACTGTGCCTGTAGATCAATGCTACTGTAGTCTAGATAACTATATGCTGAATGACCTAAATATATCCTGTCTCTGACCCTGTCCTTTGTGCAAGTGCTATCCTTGTCCTGTCCTTTGTGCAAGAGCTGTTCAAATACTAAACAAATGTATATTCAAATTTCCACAAATGTATATTCAACGATTTACAGCACCCACACCCTTTGGTGTAACTAGGGCTGGCACAATTACAGTATAACTGTGTAACCAACGGTTATGGATGAAGACTGTCATGAAAATAAAATCAACATAACCGTTTAAATATTTTTTTTAATTGGTCAAACTAACAGCTGACTGAATGACCACAATGCAACAGGAGCACACATAGAAATATAATTAACAGAACAGGCTTGGAATCTCTAACCCTGGCAATTTGACTGGTAAACTCATTGGTACACTCGCAATGGCTGCCTGGTATTGTGATGCAATACTTTCCATGGTAATGTAGAATGTTCATTCAAATGATCTTAACTGATGTGGCTCATGCAATGGAATGTATTTTTTTCTGTCAGTTGAGTTTAATCAACAAAATCACAGCACATATTTTACTTCCTGCTTTGCATTGACTTGAATGGGGACGCCCGTTCCGTTCTATTCATTCTATTTCTATGGCAGCACATACAGTCAGGAGCGGAGGAGAGTAGAAAGTGCGCGTCATTTGCTATTGGAATGCTAATTACGGTGACTGTCGTCATTTGGCTGGCCAATTACCGCCATCCAAAATGCCATGACCGTCACAGCCCTAGGTGTAACACACCAGAACTCAATGCCACGACATGTTTTTTCATTAGCTGACATGGATCATCCAAGACTAGCCCACACACAAACACAATGCTAAAGTTCAGACAATGAAGTTGAGCTGAGAGGCCTCAGAGTAACTTCCAAGTTCAATTATCTATTCAGAATGTGCCCCCACACTAACCTCCCCATAAAACAATGATTACAAATGTAGCACTACTTCGAATCAAATTTTATTGGTCACATACATATATTTAGCAGATGTTATCACGGGTGTAGCGAAATGCTTGTGAGTCAGGTGCATCTCCTACCAGTAATACATTATGGAGGGCGTGTCCCAAAGGTACACGCTATATAGGGGATAGGGTGCCATTTGGGACACGACCAGAGAGTGAAAGTAGAACACAACCTTTTGACGTCCTCTGACCTCCTGGTGTGCTGTGGGTAGCTGTTTATCTTTTAATCATTCTATTTCAAACCCAATCAACATGTGTCTTTATATACTGAACTAGAGAGGAACACGTTTAATATGCAACCTTTTGTCTTTCAAAGAGTCATGTCTTCTCTAACATCGAAGCTCAACGTCACTAGCTGCAGGCTTTTAATAAGGCCTGGTCAGGCTAAAGCTTTTATGTTCAATGGTATTCTGAATGAACCACAGCAAAACATTACAATCTGGGGTTTTACCCCGTGCCAGTGGCATTTGTTTGCTTTGGTTGCCTTTTAATCAATTCCCTTTTGGAGAGCTTTTAAAAAGGTCCAATGCAGCCATTTTTTTTTATCTCAATATAAAGTCAACAGGGTTGTGGCTCCTCTTATATATAACCATAAATGCACCCACCTGCTCTCATTAGCATGGAAGCATTTTCTGCAGGCCCCAAACAGTGTTTAAACAACAAAACAACGACAGGCTTTCATGTACAATGTTACTGTACACAGAGACAGCAACGCTAGGCCATCAAACACACAAAAACCCACAGAACAGGAGGAGAGTGCTGGCATTGCTGAAGCAGGGAGGGATATGATTGGTAAAGTAGTCTACTGCCGGTCTTCCTGTCTAATGCGGAGGTGGACACCAAACCACAACACATGAATAGCCTAATTGTCAGTGTTGTAAACCATATGCCAATAACCACTGACATAGTCAAAGACATCTTTCTCTCACACGGTGTTGAACAGTTCCAACATAGAAAAGAGAATGTTCCTCACTGTTCCGTTGTCTTATGACTCTATGAGTTCCGGATCACTGCAGTTTTTTGAAAATAGCTTCTACTGCAGCCAGGGAGCACCTCCTGCACTGTGAGTGGACTGGAAACGGGTACTGCTACAGTAATCATGCCAGTCATGGGAGCTCCCTCGTTTCTGTTTCTGCTCCTACTGAGCCCGAGCCTGGGGGAAGACACAGGTGAGAACCTAAAATGTTCCACAGAGCTGATACCGTGCTAATCTGTCGGAAACTCATCTTCACTTCTAATGAATCTGGGGTTTCAAGTTGCTCCAACTGTTGTGTGAAATTAGTCACATGGGTTTATTTTAAAAGGAAAGAAAATGTTTCTCATCACACATAAAGCACATACTAATTGAGATCATGTGATACCCCTTCCTGGGACGCTTTACCACTATGCACCTTACTCATACCTCTTCCTGTAATGCCACAGCCATAAGCAGTGATTACAATCATAGCATAGCGTATTAATACTAACACTGTGCCTTCCTGTCCATTCCTATGCACCTCCACAGTGGCGGAGGACATGGGTGTTCACCAGCTGGGTCGTCTGGGGGAGCTGCTGACCTCCAGGGAGTGTGAGGACCTCCTCTCTGCCCTGTCCCACCCAGAGGAGAACATATTCCAGCAGCTGGACCGTCTCTCCCTGGAGAACAACCAACTGGACCTCCAGAAGAGAGTCAAGAGAGACACTGGTACTGCAACGCAGACAGTACATCACAACCTTAAGCTCAGTCGTTACACTGTGCAAACTCAGCCGGGTCTGCACCATACATTTACTGTGCTTCTACACATATGTTGATGTACTGAGATGCAACGCAACAATCAAAATGGCCTAGCTAGCTGTCCTAGCTATCTCAATATACAAAATGCTCTGCTCTAACTCAACACTATCTAATGGGTATATAATAGTGAGGCATTCAAAGCGATTGTTTATTATCCCAGTCTGTGAGGACTCAGAGGAGAGTGAGCGGTCTGTTCCCCCCGTGTCCTGTTCTGTTTACCTCTCCCTAGTTAGCTGCAGCAGCGTGGCTGGGTCTGCTGTCTGAGGGCCATATGCTGTATGTTTATCAGACAGGAACAGCGAGGCTCAGTGCCGGACAGCTCTGACAGACTGGCTGCTGAAGCACGGAGAACAGACGTACTACGACAGGCTGTCTCGCGCCCTGCAACACATCGGAAGGACAGACATTGCCATAGGTCAGACAGACAGATACAGTGCACACACACACACACACACGTGCTCACGCAAACACGCACACAGCACTGGTGACGTCTCATTGAAAGCAGTCATCAAAGATATGAGATTCAGCTGCCAGAGAACAACACGATAAATTAACTTGAACAAATTGTATTTTGACATTATTTCAGTGTTCAAGGCTACTACTCAAGACTTCAATAACATTGTCTACATAATTAACTCACTACAACAAGGTCCACTGTAATTGGAATAAAATAAAATGGCATATTTTGGCTATGTCCGTCTCTGGCATGTGGTGGGGTCTAGTGTGGAAGAGACTCCACAGTCGAGTGGCGATTGATCTGAGGTGTAAATGATCTGACAGAGGACTCAGTGGAGCTCACACCACATTCACTATAAACCATCTGGTCCTTTCATCATCGGAGAAAGAGGGGGGGGGGGGTAGAGAGAGCGAAAGAGAGGGATTGAGAGAGAGATAGCGGTAGAGAGACAGAGATAGAGAGAGTGGGTAGAGAGAGAACGAGCGAGAGAGGGGGGCAGGAAGAGACAGACAGAGAGAAATGACAAGAGCGTGACAGCCCAAGAACATCCCTTCAGTCAATACAGTGTATGAAAGCTATTTATTTTTGGATCAGAATGAATGTGTGGAATCTGTGGATACACAAAACACCAATTACCCAGGACCTGATTGCAATTAGGAATAAATCCACTTTTACACAACAACTTTGACTGTTTGTTTACTTTCTTTTTTAAAGTAAAAGTGAGAGCAGTTGCTGTATTGCTGAACTAATTGTATTTACCAAGGCCTGCTTAGTTCAAGTCCATTAACTTATGGAGGGCACCCAACACATGTTATCCATAGTTTCTCTCGGTCTCTCTTTCCCAATGCATAAACTGTAGATGGGTCGTTCCACAAAAAGAGTGTATTTTTCATCCCTGTGCACCAATATTTCATTTTAAAAGCCTGTAAAATTGTGCCAAAAATAAGCATTGTGACATGTCCCTTTGTGCACCCTCTGTCTTCTAGGAATAATTTAACCCACTTATGTCTCCAAGTTTTCACCATCATTGTATAGCCCTAGTCATTTCGGAAGATGATTATTGATTTCATGTGATTAGTGATTAATTTGTCTGTGCCTCATTTTAAGGTCAACCCTGTTACGTGAACTGAACTCTCGTTTTAATATGATGAAACTATTCTTTAAAAAAATATTTTTTTCAAAAGAAACATCGAACATCTAAAAGTCAAATCATAGTATAAGATCTGGTGAGCTGGTTCTACAATCCCTTTTCTGGTGTTTTGTGGTGGAAAAGTGAGAGGGTCGAGCACATGTCAACCCTCTTACCCAAAGACAGACAGGCTAGAAATGTTTGAACAATAATAATAACAAAATGTTTTGACGCTTGCATTCAATTTCCCCTCCCTGTTACACACAAGCTTCCATTCCTCCTGTCACACGGGGATGTATGGCTGATTTAAGATGAAATCATCAACCCTGTTGAGATCAACCCTGTTACTTTATTTGGCACTTAGTAATTTTGGTATTCAAGCTCTTGAGATGGAAAAACGGGTTTTATGAAGTTGAACATGTGCTCTTTTTTGACCAAGTTACACTTCTCAAAAGGTGGAACAACCCAGATACGCCTACAGGGCATTCTGAAAATATTCAGACCCCACATTTTGTTACGTTACAGCCTTATTCTAAAATAGATTCAATCGTTTTTTCCCCCTCATCAATCTACACGCAATACCCCATAATGACAAAGCAAAGTTTTAAAAATATATTATAATAATATATGGAAATATGACATTTACATAAGTATTCAGACCCTTTACTCAGTACTTTGTTGAAGTACCTTTTGCAGCGATCACAGCCTCGAGTCTTCTTGGGTATGACGCTACAAGCTTGGCACACCTGTATATGGAGAGTTTCTCCCATTCTTCTCTGCAGATAAGCTCAAGCTCAGGTTGGAGGGGGAGCGTCGCTGCACAGCAATTTTCAGGTTACATCTCGTTTGATCGGATTCAAGTCCGGGCTCTGGCTGGGCCACTCAAGGACATTCAGAGACTTGTCCCAAAGCCACTACTGTGTTGTCTTGGCTGTGTACTTAGAGTCGTTGTCCTGTTGGAAGGTGAACCTTCACCCCAGTCTGAGGTCCTGAGCGCTCCGGAGCAGGTTTTCATCAAGGATCTCCCTCTACTTTGCTCCATTCATCTTTCCCTCGATCCTGACTAGTCTCCCAGTCCCTGCCGCTGAAAAACATCCCCCCAGCATGATACTGCCACCACCATGCTTCACCGTAGGGATGGTGGCAGATTTTCCTCATCTGAGAGTACTTTAGGTGCCTTTTGGTAAACTCGAAGCGTGCTGTCATGTGCCTTTCAGTGAGGAGTGGCGTCTCTCTTGCCATAATACGGACTTGGTCTTTTACCAAATAGGGCTATCTTCTGTATACCACCCCTACCTTGTTATAAACCAACTGATTGGCTCAAATGCATTAATAAGAAGGAAAATAAATTCACAAATTAACTTTTAACAGGGCACACCTGTTAATTGAAATGCATTCCAGGTAACTACCTCATGAAGCTGGTTGAGAGAATGCCAAGAGTGTGCAAATCTGTCGTTAAGTAAAAGGGTGGCTACTTTGAAGAATCTTAAATATAAAATATATTTTGATTTATTTAACACTTTTTTGGTTACTACATGATTCCATATGTGTTATTTAATAGTTTTGACGTCTTCACTATTATTCTGCAATGTAGAAAATAGTAAAAAATAAAGAAAAACCCTTGAATGAGTAGGTGTGCCCAAACGTTTGACTGGTACTGTATGTATAGTAGCCATTCACAGTGCCAATGTTGTGATGTTCTTCCAGAGGTGGGGAAAAATATAAACCAGGACAAAACCCTGAGTATGAAGAAGTATGTGGAGGAGTACCATCAGAGAGTCAGCTCCATAGAGTCTCCACTGGTCCAGTCAGAGACAGAGGAACATCATGTAGACCCAAAACCCCAAGCAAGGCACGGTAAGGTATAGAGCCCCAGGCTAGATAATGGACACATAATTAAGCAATAAGGCCCAAGGAGGTTTGGTATATGGCCAATATACCACAGCTAAGGGTTGTTCTTATGCACGATGGAATGCAAAGTGCCTGGATACGGCCCTTGGCCATGGTATATTGGCAATACACCATAAACCCACAAGATGCGTAATTAGAGCAGTAAATGTAAATGTTTTATCATACCCGTGGTATGATAAAACATATACCATGACTGTCAGCCAATCAGAATTTAGGGCTCGAACCACCCAATACATATAAGTATTATAGAGATAATGTGATGGTCATGTATGAGCCCTTGCAGATAATCTCTACACGGTAATGTGAAGGAAAGTCACTGAAAGAAAGACTTGGTTGCACTCGTTGGGCAGTGAGCCATCAAATGTATTACTAATCATCAGCATCAACTGATGAGCAACAATTTTTCCCAGGACAACTGAAATTTCTAAGTTGCAATTATCACCTGTCAAAAAGTCACGTTTTCTCATGGGCACGTATGCCAAGTAAAAAAAAACAGGTGTCTGATAGTCCTCTTATTTGGCTGAACTCTCCTGTGCTTTTGTTGAGTAGTTGTTTGGCACTGTCAGCAAAGGAATATGTTGTGCTGTTGTTGAAGGTTGGCAGGCTGAGATCTGTTGTTGTGCTGTGATTGATTGGTTGTTCTGCTGTTGTTAATTGGTTGACAGTAAGAAATATACCAGTGAAGGAGCTGATATGGAGTGACCTGGAGCTTGTTGTGGAGAGGGCTCCTGTCCCGCCGTACCAGCGACGTCTACTGGACGGGGCGTGGCCCCTGGTCTATGGAGTCCTGCTAGGCTTTGCCGGGACCTTCCTCATGGGGGTACCCATCCTCCTCTTCCTCCTGTACATCTCCCGGGACGACCAGAGGAAGCTACTCCGCCGCTCCTACAAGACCAGGGGTCCATCATCATCATCACATGGTCGCTACAGTCGCTCCAGACAGAAACACATTGCTGGGGCTGGAGATGTGACATCAGCAGAAATGGCTCCTCTAAAACCCATTACGTCACATGGAAAGGTCAAGGGATTCAAGCCAGGGGCTGCATTCCCTCTCTCCAAGTCAAGACAATGATCCACTGGGGTACACATAAAGAACAAACGAGAATATGTGAAACATACTCCTTAAGCTAGTCTACAGCATTTTGTTCTCTGTGCTGTGCTCTGATGCCTTCATTTCTCATCTATACACTATGCTGCATATTCAATTAACAGGCTCACTGTTCAGGTTAATGCTGTAGGGCCACAGTGTTTATTAAAGCAATTCTGACTCAACAATAATGCCGTTTCATTATTTGATTATGCCATTACCAATAAGTAATGTTATCCAAGCACTGCTTTCCCCTGTACCTAGCCAGCCCTCGCCCTCCAACCTTCCCAATGCAGCTGGACAATGGGCTTTGTAAAACGCCACTCCTAATTATGATACAAGACGATAGTGATAATACGCTTTCTGATAAACTAATAATAATCCATGCTGTGTTTGGTGGGGTAATAAGCATTACCATCTTGCCGGTGGCTAGACGAGATGATTGGTGTGACTGTGACAGATGCGCTGGAACCGTTGGAAAGCAGCTCTCACACCAAAGGTTGTTCCACTATTCCTATGACAGACATGCCACTTCCCATCTCCCTCCCGATGACTGCACTGTGCCCGTCTCTACCTCCCGGTGGTGGTGACGGCAGTGTGCCCGTCTGGCGTTGAGGAGCAACTAATTACCCAGCCTGCCGCCTGCTCCCTGGAGCCTGTCTGCCCGCCCATACCTCCACAGGCAGTCCCATCCCACACCAATAACAATGCTGCTAGCAGACAATGAGACACAGGCTTGGCAGTGACAATGGCATGGCATCATCTGACAGAGAGACAGAGACCAAATGAGAAAGAAGAAACTAGCCACTAGGCCAACAGAAAGATAAATTGTATGTCTCGGTGTGTAAACTGTACAGTAGCTGGGACCTAAACGTTGTAAAGCTGAGCGTGACATAGACTATTTCATAGAAATGTATTGGAAATGTCTCGTAAAGTAGTGATGACATAAACTCAAACATGCTATTATCTTGAAGCAACAACTCTAATTCATTACATGCAATGTAACATTTTGCTTGCACATACAGAACACTGATGAGACAAACACTTTCAAATAGCCCAGCAGGACCCTCGCAGCACTGAAGTACTTAATGCTCTCCATCATTCTTTACTCTCCTTTTCTCTCTTATCCCTACTTTCTAGTTCTTCTATAATTGAGCTAATTACTTCATTATACAAATGTGTCCTAATGTGCTTCAGGAAGCACGCAGCTCAGATTAATTGTGCTGCTAAACAGCAATTACAGGCAATTCGTTTAGAAATCAACATCTAAACAAATGATAGTGCAGAGCTACAGTGGGAGTTGCGTGCGTGTGCAGAGCAGTAAGAGGCCAAGAGGGTATGGACGTGGAACATATTGCACTAGTCGAATGGAGAACGTTGAAGTCTGACAACAGTTATCACAAGTAGTTTAACTGTACGTGAGGAGACTCCAGATGGTTTTACCACAGTCATTTTAAACACGTTTTTGTATTTTGTGAACAGAAGCTAAATAATAATCAAGTTCATTTGATTAACTAGAAAGGAAAATAAAAAGGGATTTTCCACATATTTCCAAACATTTGTACACTAACTTTACTTCCAAACAAAAAGATGAAACGCTAGACCCCCAGGAGGCAAAATTCCTGACAAAAGTAGGCTACACTTCTTCTCTTTATTCCCCTGAAGAATGGTAAGACCCTGGTACTGTTGACTATGACAGACTCAGCACCTGCTGTGGGCTCACCTGTGTTGCAGTAACCACGGGAGAGGAGAGCTGGTGTTCTCTATGCCTGAGTGACCCACACAGAAAAGACAACATCTCACCTGGGGCCTGTCTCTCACAGTAAAAGACACCCAGACAGTACAGGCAGTGTGTTGTTGTCACAGCAGGGTACAATAGCTCTCAGGTGGTGGCAGAGCAGTGTGATATGAAAACCATGGCTGGGCACACTGACACATGCCCACTGACAAATGGCCTGAGACATGGAGATTTGAAGATTGTTCAATGCATTTTACCATGACATTTCAGCAGCCTCAAATGTTTAAATTGGAGCTTCGTCAACTGTACAGTATAGATTGGTATTTTGACATTTGGCTGCATTCCCTCTCTCCAGGTTCAGGCCTTGTTCCATGAGGAAGTAGGCCTTACCTTCATTTCTAAGTTCTCTCATTCAAAGAAGCCATAACAGATGTCACGGTTGAAAAAGAGAGAGGAAAATCTGACATCAAATTGACATTTACTGCTGAAGCAAGACGACACTTTTCAGGCACATCCATCCGTTCTTATGTAGATCAAATTCCTTTTACAATGGTTTCTTGTGGTTATTTAACAGTCTACAGAGCAGGGGGCTTATCAAACAGGATCCTCTATTCTCCGAGGAGAGCACATCTGTCTCCTGTCATCGGCTCTGCTCAGCAGAAGGAGTCAGAAGTGCTTGTCTCTAATAAAACTAAAGATCGACGGGATGTGTGGCACGCCGAGGGGATGCTCAGGCTGGGGCTCAGACAGAGAAGGCTGGGGTGTCCTTGATATGCTGAGTGTGGAGAGCGCCGGCCGTAGCCGGGCCTCTGGGGTGTGCTTAGTGTCATTAAAAGCTTTATCTTCCTCCATTTGCATCTCCAGTCTTCCGCGGGCCAATGAGGTGATGCAGCACCCACTGGCCCAATCCCCCCACTCAGCCATCAGCTGCCTGTCACTCCACGAGTTCTCCCCCACCTCTACCTCCCTCCCCCTGGCTCAATGCATATGGATCACAGGAAAGAAAGATCACATCTCCATTCAGCTTCTTTAAAGACATGCTGTTTTAAATCGCCTCAACCTCCACTTTCGTGATTTGCTCTCTTTATCGGTTACTGGTTTCCTTTGGGGGAATGAGACACTTCATCAAAGTTTCTATCCCTGATCAGACCAGCTGGTTGAGTTTACAGATAAAGCCACAGTGCCCTCCTGTGGTGATGTTTAGTCACTGAAACAGCTGAGAGGAGCGAAAGTTACACTCAAGCTGAGTCCTTTCTGGTTCTGGAGCCATTAACAAAATATCACAAAAATATATCCCCTCATATTATAATTAATCCTGAACAACAGTTAAACCTCCCTGACTAGTGTGTTGTTATCAACAACAGAGAGGTGTGAACAGAGGGAGCGGAGCGTTGGACATTGATGAACACACACCAGGCCTGGCACTGTCTGCATGGTGCTGACTGAGCGTTGTGCCAGTAACCTAAATGTCGCTGGTTCACAGTGGCATGTATTCATGGATGCCAAGGAAGCCAGGCTCCCCCCAATTTTTGTTTTTGTTAAATAAAAATATGTGTAATGTGTAAACCATCTATCTGATGCGGTCTGGTCAAAAAGAGTGTGATATTGTTGCCACCCGTAGAATTGAATGCAAGGGTAGCCAGCCAGCACTTGGCCTCCCTTGATTAAAAAAAAGCATAAAATAATAGCCAATTAGCGTTGAGCTAAACTGAATGAGCTCAATTGTTTGTGAATGGTCCTGGCACACCAACAAACAAAAAAGGTGTCAAGGGAAGCCAGTTTGGATTTGGCTTCACTCCTATCACATCGAGAGCATACGTCATTGACATAAATAACTTTTCAATTACTAACATGCATTGGTCAAAACTGAAGTCACATTGTCAAAACTCACACAGTCAGCGAAACAGAAGTGTATGTGGACCAAACTGTAAAATAATTTTTCATTGCTTTCACACAAAATGTATTCAATGACCACATTCTCCGAAATCCATGAACTCTTTTCTCATCCATACTCCACCACCTGCAAAACTACATATTTGCAGCACATGTTTTCAAACGCTAACACACTGTTTCCAAAACTGTTAAAAAACATTCAAAACAGAATGATGGCAAATGTTGTGCATTTCTGCAGTAACCAGATTGAAACATATATACTCAGCAAAAAAGAAATGTCCTCTCACTGTCAACTGCGTTTATTTTCAGCAAACTTAACATGTTTAAATAGTTGTATGAACATAACAAGATTCAACAACTGAGAACTCACATGTCTGAGTTCCACAGACATGTGACTAACAGAAATGTAATAATGTGTCTGTAACGCTCGTCTGAAGAAGTGGACCAAGGTGCAGCATGGTACGTGTTCATGATTCTTTATTAAATCCGATCTCCAAACAAAACAACAAAAGAAGAACGAATGTCACATTCCGTAGGCTATGCAGAGCTAACAAAAAACAACATCCCACAACCTAAGGTGGCAAAACAGGCTGCCTAAGTATGATTCCCAATCAGAGACAACGATAGACAGCTGTCCCTGATTGAGAACCATACCCGGACAAAACATAGAAACACAAAACCTAGAAATAAAGAACATAGAATGCCCACCCAAATCACACCCTGACCAAACCAAATAGAGACATAAAAAGGCACTCTAAGGTCAGGGCGTGACAGTGTCCCTGAACAAAGGCGGGGTCAAAATCAAAAGTAACAGTCAGTATGTGGTGTGGCCACCAGCTGCATTAAGTACTGCACTGCATCTCCTCCTCATGGACTGCACCAGATTTGCCAGTTGTTGCTGTGAGATGTTACCCCACTCTTCCACCAAGGCACCTGCAAGTTCCTGGACATTTCTGGGGAATGGCCCTAGCCCTTACCCTCCGATCCAACAGGTCCTAGATGTGCTCAATGGAATTGTGATACGGGCTCTTCGCTGGCCATGGCAGAACGCTGACATTCCTGTCTTGCAGGAAATCACGCACAGAATGAGCAGTATGGCAAGTGGCATTGTCATGCTGGAGGGTCATGTCAGGATGAGCCTGCAGGAGGGGTACCACAGTAGGGAGGAGGATGTCTTTCCTGTAACGCATAGAGTTGAGATTGCCTGCAATGACAACAAGCTCAGTCCGATGATGATGTGACACACCGCCCCAGAACATGACGGACCCTCCACCTCCAAATCGATCCCGCTCCAGAGTACAAGCCTCCGTGTAACGCTCATTCCTTCCACGATAAACGTGAATCCAACCATCACCCCTGGTGAGACAAAACCGTGGCTTGTCAGTGAAGAGCACTTTTTGCCAGTCCTGTCTGCGTCCAAGCGACAGTTGGTTTGTGCCATTAGGTGACGTTGTGCCTGTGATGTCTGGTGAGGACCTGCCTTACAACAGGCCTACAAAGCCCTCAGTTCCAGCCTCTCTCAGCCTATTGTGGACAGTCTGAGCACTGATGGAGGAATTGTGCGTTCCTGGTGTAACTCGGGCAGTTGTTGTTGCCATCCTGTACCTGTCCCACGGTGTGAGTTCGGATTGTACCGATTCCGTTGTGCAGGTGTTGTTACACGTGGTCTGCCAACTGCGAGGATGATGCAGCTGTCCGTTCTGTCTCCTGTAGCGCTGTCTTAGGCGTCTCACATGTACAGACATTGCAATTTATTGCCCCTGGCCACATCTGCAGTCCTCATGCCTCCTTGCAGCACATAAGGCACAATCACGCAAGAGTGAGCAGGGACCCTGGGCATCTTTCTTTTGGTGTTTTTCAGAGTCAGTAGAAAGCCCTCTTTAGTGTCCTAAGTTTTTCATAACTGTACCTTTAATTGCCTACCGTCTGTAAGCTGTTAGTGTCTTAACGACCGTTCCACAGGTGCATGTTTCATTAATGTTTATGGTTCATTGAACAAGCATTGGAAACAGTGTTTTAAACCCTTTACAATGAAGATCTGTGAGTTATTTGGATTTTACAAATATCTTTGAAAGACAGGGTCCTGAAAAAGGAGGTTTTTTTTCTGCTGAGTTTAGACAAATCAGCAGAATATTAAATTCCAAACACAGCTGATTGCAATTTCAGCCTGAAAGCCCTACCCAAGCCTATCCTGTGGTTTTAGTCTCGTTACCAAAAAGACAAAAGAGGACGGCTTCGAATGATTTAGTTTGAAACATGGATCAAGGAAGACAGGTTGGTGGGGAAGAAGAGTGGACAGAGAGAGGGAGAATGCGTGGAGGACAAAGGAGAGGAAGACCAAGAGGGTGGTCTCCTGATGAGATAAGGGCCACAATTATTGACCATGTTGTAACCATGGTCTCTCTTTGAGAGAGGGCCGTTAAGGGTGCAACAAAATCTGCAGCATTCAACAAGTTTGTAGTTATGTTCTGTTAATTACTGATGTCCCCTTTAAGAATGGAGCACCCTTGGTCATGCGCAGTGTTGTTCTATGTTATTCAGGTACTAACTCGTTTTAGTAAATGTGAAGCTCCAGTTCCATTTCTTGTATTCAAAGTCTTTCTTATTATATAAATAAGTAATAAGAGCTAAGACACTACAAGTTGCATCAATAGTACAAATTATCTGGCAAAACAACAGGTGAGATGTGCATCCTTCAATGATAATTTAACTACATATTACAGTACAATACAGTATGTTCACATTTTTACATGTACTGACATTTTGAAATATGTTGATTGTTTTGTATWTTTCAGSAGGATCCAAAGGTTGCCTCCCACAGGGGTAGAGGCAGAATATTATCAGATGCGTAGGAAATTGCCATTGTTGACATGGTAATTGGAAACAATGCAATAAAATTGTGGAAAATTCGGGACAAAGTGCAGGCAGGCAATATCACTTTTGGGAATGTGAATACGGTCAGCACAACGACAATTGCCAGAGTTCTAGAGAAACATAAAACAAGGATGAAGCAGTTGTACACTGTACACTTTGAGAGAAACGGGGAACGTGTGAAAGAACTCTGGTATCAATATGTCCAGGTAAGATGTCTGTTCAATAACCAAACAGGGTACATACACAGCTATGCATAATGTAAAGTACTGTAAAACTGTTTATTTACTATATTTTAGAGAGTAATGAAGATGGAAGCCAGGCAAACTGCACATACATTCATCTTTGTGGATGAAGCTGGATTCAACCTGGCAAAAACACGCCGCAGGGGAAAAATGTGATTGGACAGAGAGCAACTGTGGATGTCCCAGGCCAGAGAGGAGCTAACGTCACAATGTGTGCAGCACTGTCCAATGATGGTTTGCTGTTACACAAACCACTCATTGGCCCCTACAATACAGAGATGCTCATTTATTTTCTGGATGACCTGCATAATCGACTTGTGCCAGAGGAGACCGGGGCAAGAAACTCCCCTAACCTTCGTTATTGTGTGGGATAATGTGGCAGTCAAACACTCTGCTGCAGTCACATCCCAAGATGTCAGTACTATTCCTGCCTCCATACTCCCCCTTTCTAAGCCCCATAGAAGAGTTTCTCTCTGCGTGGAGGTGGAAGGTTTATGACCCCCATCCACATGACCAGATGTCCTTACTGGATGCCATGAATGCAGGGTGTGGAGACATTTCTCCTGAAGACTGCCAGGGTGTGAAGACACTTCTCCTGAAGACTGCCAGGGTGTGAAGACACTTCTCCTGAAGACTGCCAGGGTGTGAAGACACTCTCCTGAAGACTGCCAGGGTTGTGCATTAGACATTCCAGAAGATACTTTCCAAGATAGCATCGCCAGAGAAGATATAAGAAGTGATGTTGATTGAGAACTGTGGCCAAATGCAGGAGAGAGAAGAGAACTAGAATCCTCACAGTACTGTACAGTATGAGTGATTATACTATACATGTTGATGAGAACTAGAACCCTCACAGTACTGTACAGTATGAGTGATTATACTATACATGTGATGAGAACTAGAATCCTCACAGTACTGTAACAGTATGAGTGTTATACTATACATGTTGATGAGAACTAGAACCCTCACAGTACTGTACAGTATGAGTGATTATACTATACATGTTGATGAGAACTAGAATCCTCACAGTACTGTACAGTATGAGTGTTATACTATACATGTTGATGAGAACTAGAACCTCACAGTACTGTACAGTATGAGTGTTATACTATACATGTTGATGAGAACTAGAATCCTCACAGTACTGTACAGTATGAGTGATATACTATACATGTTGATGAGAACTAGAATCCTCACATACTGTACAGTATGAGTGTTATACTATACATGTTGATGAAACTAGAATCCTCACAGTACTGTACAGTATGAGTGTTATACTATACATGTTGATGAGAACTAGAACCTCACAGTACTGTACAGTATGAGTGATTATACTATACATGTTGATGAGAACTAGAATCCTCACAGTACTGTACAGTATGAGTGTTATACTATACATGTTGATGAGAACTAGAATCCTCACAGTACTGTACAGTATGAGTAATTATACTATACATGTTGATGAGAACTAAAATCCTCACAGTACTGTACAGTATGAGTAATTATACTCTACATGTTGATGATGGTTTTTTTTGGTAATTATTATTGCATCCCTGGAATTTCAGGAATTTGTGTTTTTCCCCAACTTTTTATTTTTCACAAGTAAATTACTATATGCAAATATATAGAATAATAATTAAAGCTATTGAAGCAAATTGCTGCATTTCTGAATCATTATTGTTACATATACTTTAGTACTGTCAATAAAGTTAAAAATGTGATATTATTATTCTATAATGAAATACTGATTTATGTGAAAAATCATTCAAAAGTCAAAGAGAAGTTAATAATTTATGTAATGCTCCCTGTTCGAATTGTTGCCAGTGTTATGGTCAAACGAGCATATTTTGAAACATGTATGAAGTGTTTTGGTGGTTTGAGTGAGTTTTGGAGGTGAGATTAACTGTTTGGCCAAGATGCATGTTGGTAATGCAGACTGTATGAAGAGTTTTGAAAAAGTGGCCTCAGTATTGACCGATGCTTGTTAGCAATTGAAAAAAACGAATTGTTGCGTTTCATTGTGTTGTCTTCTGGTGGCTAGCTAGCTAGCTAAAAGTGTCCCTTTCCAAAATTAGCCATGGATGGAGATAGTGATTTGGACTTGTGGTTTTACTTAATTCTCCACACTGGCCAATGACTATAATGGCGATTCTGATCCAACCATTAATTCATACATGGTGCCCCTGGCCTGAGAGGATGGAAGTTCAATATGTAGCTAGATGTAGAAGGTTAATGTTAACTAGCGAACGTTGCCCAAGAAAGAAAGTTAGGCTAGCGAGCAAGTATTTTAGCCAGGTACGCTAGGACAACAAAAAACAAAAGTGTGTACTGTATGACAGAGTCATAGACCGTTAAGTCAAGATGAAAGAGGAGGATGGCATTGTCGTTTCTCTACAAGTAGGGTGAGTCAACATGTTTTTTCTACTTGCACGAAGCACGCACGCACACACACAGAAATCAGAACCATTGATAACCACATATTTAGCTTACGTTGATTAGACTAAATTGTTTTTGGTATCTTTTAGCTGTCACTATTTTAGACTAAGCAGAGGTGATTTGATGTTGAAATGGTGCTGCATTGGGGAGGCAGATCCTGTTTTGTTTGTGACTTGCGTTAACTTTCCTTGGTTCTAAATCAATAGTTGTTTAGTAGCCCGAAAATGTTGGAAACATTAACTTGCTTGACCATGCCTTACGTTTGTTACATGCAATATGCTTTGTTGACTTCACCGGACAGAGGTTGCTCTCTGGTTTTGTGATGAAACAAAGCTGTGGTTGAATTTATTCTGCCACTGTGTCTTCTTATTGTCTCGGCTTTAGGCCTATATATCACAGTGCCAAGTTATATGAACTAACAGGTTATAGAGCAAGCAACGCAATGATCACAACACATAGGTTGTAATATGGCATTCTTCTGGCTTGGCTTCCCCAGTGATTGTACCTACTCACCGCTACGGCTGGTTCAAATACCAAAGGTGAAAAATCTCCCGATGTGCCCTTGAGCTAGGCATTAAACCTAATTTGCTCCAGGGGTGCGGTACTACTATGGCTGACCCTGTAAAACACATTTCCCTGCACCAATCTGGTGTATGTGACAATAAAACTGAAAAAATATATACAAAAATATGAGTGCCCAGGGGATAATTACCAATCTAGCCCCATATACAAGCTGAAAGTCAAGAGGAATGTAGGGCTGAGGCACTCATTCTCTCACATTTCAGTCCAGACATACTTCAGATGAAGAACCAGGCCATGGTAGAGATCAGACTGATGTTACAGATCTACACTGCCTTTGGAAAGTATTCAGACCCCTTGACTTTTTCTACATTTTGTTACATTACAGCCTTCTTCTAAAAATGATTAAATAGTTTTCCCCCTAATCAATCTACACACAATATCCCATAATGACAAAGCAAAAACAGGTTTATAGAAATGTTTGCTCATTTATATAAAAAAGAAAAGAAAAATACCTTATTTACATAAGTATTCAGACCCTTTGCTTTAAGACTCGAAATTGAGCTCAGGTGCATCCTGTTTTAATTGAACATCCTTGAGCTGTTTCTACAACTTGATTGGAGTCCACCTGTGGCAAATTGAATTGCTTGGACATGATTTATGAAGGCACACCGCTTTCTACATAAGGTCCCACAGTTGACAGTACACAATACAGTACCAGTCAAAAGTTTGAACACACCTACTCATTCAAGGGTTTTTCTTTATTTTGACTATTTTCTACATTGTAGAATAATAGTGAAGACACCATAACTATGAAATTACACATATGGATTCATGTAGTAACCAAAAAAGTGTTAAATCAAAATATATTTTATATTTGAGATTCTTCAAAGTAGCCACCCTTTGCCTTGATGACAGCTTTGCACCCTCTTGGCATTCTCTCGAACAGTTTCACCTGGAATGCTTTTCCAACAGTCTTGAAGGAGTTCCCACACATGCTGAGCACTTGTTGGCTGCTTTTCCTTCACACTGCGGTCCAAATCATTCCAAACCATCTCAATTGGGTTGAGGTCGGGTGATTGTGGAGGCCAGGTCATCTGATGCAGCACTCCATCACTCTCCATGGTCATATAGCCGAACATTGCAGGTGTAGATCTTACCGTGAAATGCTTACTTACAAGCCCTTAACCAACAATGCAGTTCAAAAAAGAGTTTAGAAAATATTGAATAAATAAACTCAAGTAAAAAATTATAAAAAGTAACACATTAACATAACAATAACAAAGCTATATACAGGGGTACCAGTACTGAGTCAATGGGCAGGTTAGTGGAGGTAATTTGTACATGTAGATATGGGTGAAGTGACTATGCATAGATAATAGAGACGTTTGAGAAATGGAAGAAGTTTGGAATCACAAAGACTCTTACTAGAGCTGGCCGCAAGGCCAAACTGAGCAATCGGGGGGAGAAGGGCCTTGGTCAGGGAGGTGACCAAGAACCCAATGGTCACTCTGACAGAGCTCTAGAGTTCCTCTGTGGAGATGGGAGAACCTTCCAGAAGGACAACCATCTCTGCAGCACTCCACCAATCAGGCCTTTATGGTAGAGTGGCCAGATGGAAGTCACTCCTTAGTATAAAGCCATGACAGCCCGCTTGGAGTTTGCCAAAAGGCACCTAAAGACGCAAACAATGAGAAACAAGATTCAAGCGTCATGTCTGGAGGAAACCTGGCACCATCCCTAAGATGAAGCATGGTGGTGGCAGCATCATTGTGGCAGACTAGTCAGGATCGAGGGAAAGATGAACGGAGCAAAGTACAGAGAGGTCCTTGATGAAAACCTGCTCCAGAGCGCTCAGAACCTCAGACTGAGGCGAAGGTTTACCTTCCAACTGGACAACGGCCCTAAGCACACAGCCAAGACAACACAGGATTGGCTTCTGGACAAGTCTCAATGTCCTTGAGTAGCCAGCCAGAGCCCGGACTTGAACCTGATCGAGCATCTCTGGAAAGACCTGAAAATAGCTGTGCAGCAACGCTCCCCATCCATACCCAAGAAGAATCGATGATGTAATCGCTGCCAAAGGCACTTCAACAAAGTACTGAGTAAAGGGTCTGAATACCTATGTAAACGGGATCTTTTAGGGTTTTTTAAAATTAAATTTGCAAAACTGTCTAAAAATCCGTTTTTTCTTTGCCATTATAGGGTATTGTAGGGTATTCTGATGATGAAAAAAAAAGATTTAATCAATTTTAGTATAAGGCTGTAACGTATCAAAATGTGGAAAGAGTTGTAAATGGTTGCACCCCCACAATCTTCTCTCCCCATTACTATTCACCCAGGCCTACAGAAATAATTGTCATGCATGATTTAAAACATGAATGAAGTAATTGTGCACAAGTTATTGGATTATCGCTGAGCAATAAACACACATAGCCAATGATGACATGCTGTCGCAACACATTATGTGGTTTCCTGTTTTACTGTAGGTTCTAATGACATCCCTTGACGTTCCACCACACAGCACAGCTTTACATTGTCCAATCTCATTTCCCTGCTGTTCAATACTGAACAACCCAATAAGGAGACACAATCTGGATATATTTTAATCAGGCTGAGCTTTATCTAATGAGCAGACTGGAGAACCCACCTGCCAGTCACTGTAATGAGTTGATAACAAAAAATAAAAGTATGTTTTATTGTCACATCAGATAGGTGCAGTGAAATGTGCTGTTTTATAGGGTTAGGCATAGTTGTACAGCAGACCTGGAGCAAATTAGGGTTAAATGCCTTGCTCAAGGACACCTTGCGCAAGGATTTGTTTATTTTTTGGACCAGCGACCTTTCTGTTACTGCCCCAACGCTAGGCTACCTGCTGCCCAAGACGTTGCAATGATCACTCACATCAGATATCAATCGCTCACACATCTGCCCCTACTCTATTATCAGGCCTTTATCTTTTGAATGTCAATGTGTCATTATGTCATCATGGTTCTCAGTAAACATGTAATAAAGTATTTAAGGTGACTTAGATTTATCAAAACAAAAATCCCAATTATTATTTATACTTTCATTATTTTCCTACCTCTGGTTTTAGCAAGGTTACATATCTAAGGGATTATGATTAATATACAGTTGAAGTCAGAAGTTTACATACACCTTAGCCAAATACATTTATACTCAGTTTTTCACAATTTCTGACATTTAATCCTAGGAAAAATTCCCTGTTTTAGGTCAGATAGGATCAACACTTTATTTTAAGAATGTGAAATGTCAAAATAATAATAGAGAGAATTATTTATTTCAGCTTTTATTTCTGTCATCACATTCCCAGTGGGTCAGAAGTTTACATACACTCAATTAGTATTTGGTAGCATTGCCTTTAAATTGTTTAACTTGGGTCAAACGTTTCGGGTAACCTTCCACAAGCTTCCCACAATAAGTTGGGTGAATTTTGGCCCATTCCTCCTGACAGAGCTGATGTAACTGAGTCATGTTTGTAAGCCTCCTTGCTCGCACACACTTTTTCAGTTCAGCCCACACTTTCTATAGGATTGAGGTCAGGGCTTTGTGATGGCCACTCCAACACCTTGACTTTGTTGTCCTTGAGCCATTTTGCCACAACTTTGGAAGTATGCTTGGGGTCATTGTTCATTTGTAAGACCCATTTGCGACCAAGCTTCAACTTCCTGACTAATATCTCGAGATGTTGCTTCAATATATCCACATAATTTTCCTCCCTCATGATGCCATCTATTTTGTGAAGTGCACCAGTCCCTCCTGCAGCAAAGCACCCCCACAACATGATGCTGCCACCCCCGTGCTTCACGGTTTGGATGGTGTTCTTCGGCTTGCAAGCCTCCCCATTTTTCCTCCAAACATAACGATGGTCATTATGGTCACAGTTCTACAGTTCTAATTTTGTTTCATCAGACCAGAGGACATTTCTCCAAAAAGTACGATCTTTGTCCCCATGTGCAGTTGCAAACCGTAGTCTGGCTTTTTTATGGCGGTTTTGGAGCAGTGGCTTCTTCCCTGCTGAGTTGATATAGGACTTGTTTTACTGTGGATATAGATACTTTTGTACCCGTTTCCTCCAGCATCTTCACAAGGTCCTTTGCTCTTGTTCTGGGATTGATTTGCACTTTTCGCACCAAAGTACGTTCATCTCTAGGAGACAGAACGCATCTCCTTCCTGAGCGGTATGACAGCTGCGTGGTCCCATGGTGTTTATACTTGTGTACTGTTGTTTGTACAGATGAATGTGGTACCTTCAGGCATTTGGAAATTGTTCCCAAGGATGAACCAGACTTGTGGAGGTCTACAATTTTTTTTCTGAGGGCTTGGCTGAATTCTTTTGATTTTCCCATGATGTCAAGCAAAGAGGCACTGAGTTTGAAGGTAGGCCTTGAAATACATCCACAGGTACACCTCCAATTTACTCAAATGATGTCAATTTGCCTATCAGAAGCTTCTAAAGCCTTGATATCATTTTATGGAATTTTCCAAGCTGTTTAAAGACACAGTCAACTCAGTGTATGTAAACTTCTGACCCACTGGAATTGTGATACAGTGAATTATAAGTGAAATAATCTGTCTGTAAACAATTGTTGGAAAAATAACTTGCGTCATGCACAAAGTAGATGTCCTAACCGACTTGCCAAAACTATAGTTTGTTAATAAGAAATTTGTGGAGTGGTTGTAAAACCTAAGAGTATGTAAACTTTCGACTTCAACTGTATATTGAAAGATGAGACTTAGCTAAATAGCATTTTAGATCATGTTTAGAATTATCTGAGAAACCATGCCTGAAAATGTTAATTAAATGTAATTAATCACATGCTTCGTAAAAAAAAACAGGTGTAAACAACAGGTGTAGACTAACAGTGAAATGCTTACTTACGGGCCCTTCCCAACAATGCAGAGAGAAAAATTACATAAAAAGGTGTTTCCCTCAGCCTCAAACTACCCTCTTTACAATACATCCAATATGTATGTTATCACACAATTATTGCAGAAAGGTCAATGTAATGTGGAAAAATACAACGGTTGTATCAAGGCAGCTATGGTCATGCAAGAGCTCTATGGAATATTGCCATTTTATAACATGAGAAATAAACAGTTTTTATTTTGAGGATCAAGGAAGAATTGCGTCATAATATTCTTTATCCAGATTCTTATTCAGTCTTATTGATTTGTGTTATGCTTGGTGTTGACAGGGATGAAATAAATCATTGTGTTAACAGTAAAAGTATTTATCATATCACAATGTGTCCAATCCCAAGATAACCAGCTAGTGTCCATAATTAAAATCTTATTAGAGATTCAATCTTAAATAAAACACTGTTCCCAGCTAAAATGTGATACTATATGTGAAAATGGGTCAACTATTCTACAACAAGTTTGATTTGACAGGATTTGACAGGCTCTAAAATTGAAATACTCTCAGAGAACAACAGACAGGCACTGGGCCCTTATTCTCTTGTTTTGGAGGCCAAATGGAATACAGTATTTTACATCGCGCCGTGGACCAGTGGTGTGATCGTATAACTGGGCGTTAAATAATTAACCGTCCTCTTACCAGAAGCAGCCTCTGTAATTTTAGACCTTAATTAATCACCCGGAAAACGCTCCATTCTTGGAACCATTTATTTGCCAACAGACTAGTGAAGAGGGACAATAGACATGAATTAATATTAGATATCAGTGGTGAAATGTGCCCCCATTCAGTGGTGAAATGTGCCCCCATTCAAGACTGTAAACACACCCTGTCCAAAATGCGAGGCATGCGACAGCATTTTGCTGAAATGGCACGACCAATATTTATGATCCCCTTGGCTGTAAAACTTGTTAACAAAGCTCCATAATGTAGATCTCCCTCTCACAAACACACGCCTGTTATCCCAGACCGACGCATATGCATATGCATAAGATGAATCTGATCTGTTGGTCAATGTCAAACTACTGTTAGTTAAATTTCGCAAGTGTTTTAAAATGCTCCATCATTCTTAGGCGGCGTAGAGAAGATGGGATAACATTCTGATTCTATTTCAAGGCAGGCTGATACCTAGATAGCCCATATCCCATTTGGGGCAGCAGTGGCCTCTAATGCGATTTTTCCTCCCTCCCAGCTTGTTATTTAAGTGCTGCAAATGTCAATCTCAATTCTAATGCAAAGGTCAAACCCAAAGTTTTGCTGAGGATGGCAGCTCCAAAGAAAAGTCTGCCTAACAGTCTACAGATACAGTCTCTCAAGTACCGAGAAGAAAATCATTTGTGTCAACAATTCCAGAGCCATATACAATACAATATAAATATATGGCTTTCCAATTAGTCTAATTGCCCTAAAGCATCTTGAACGGTTTGTGTAAACAGAATTTGTGGTTCACTCTCTCTGCCTCATATGTTTTTCTATTTCACCTTTATTTAACCAGGTAGGCCAGTTGAGAACAAGTTCTCATTTACAACTGCGACCTGGCCAAGGTAAAGCAAAGCAGCGTGACAAAAACAACAACAGAGTTACACATGGGATAAACAAACGTACAGTCAATAACACAATAGAAAAATATATATACAGTGTGTGCAAATGTAGTAAGATTAGGGAGGTAAGGCAATAAAAAGGCCATAGTGGCGAAATAATTACAATTTAGCATTAACACTGGAGTGATAGATGTGCAGTTGATGTGCAAGTAGCAATACTGGGGTACAAAATAGCAAAAATAAATAACAACATTGGGATGAGGTAGTTGGGTGGGCTATTTACAGATGGGATGTGTACAGGTGCAGTGATCGGTAAGCTGCTCTGACAGCTGATGATTAAAGTTAGTGAGGGAGATATAAGTCTCCAGCTTCAGTGATTTTTGCAATTTGTTCCAGTCATTGGCAGCAGGGAACTGGAAGGAAAGGTGGCCGAAGAAGGAGTTGGCTTTGGGGATGACCAGTAAAATATTACCTTGCTGGAGCGCGTGCTACGGGTGGGTGTTGCTATGGTGACCAGTGAGCTGAGATAAGGCGGGGCTTAATCTAGCAAAGACATTTTGTGGTCAATGAATGTGCAGTCCTTATTCATCACACTAATCTACTGGCTACTACTGATTTAATGCAGTGGCTGAATGTGGCCCAGGGGCACACATACCTCATGGAGTCATATACACTCAGGGAGCACAGTGTTTGGAAGAGACATGCATGGTGGGACAGCTGTATGAGTGGTACATTTATGAAAGTACTGTACAGTAACTGTAACCATATTACAGCAGTGGGCAGATCACTTTTGGTTACTGACAAGTAGTTAAAAGAAAAAAGCATTATTTGTTCAAATTACACAACACAGTTCAAATCAAACTTTGTCACATGCGCCGAATACAACAGGTATTAAGCCTTTAACCAATAGTGCAGTTCAAGAAAGAGTTAAGAAAATATTTACCAAATAAACAAAAAAATTATAAAACGAACACAATAAAATAACAATAACAAGGCTATGTTATAAGGGCACAAGGCGAGACCCAGATGCAGACATAGGAGGCAGATGGTTGGAGTCTTAGATGTTTATTAATCCAAAAAGGGGTCGGCAAGAGAATGGTCATGGACAGGCAAAAGGTCAAAACCAGTTCAGAGTCCAGTAGGTACCGAAGGGCAGGCAGAATGATCAGGCAGGCGGGAATGGAGTCCAGAAAACAGGCAAGGGTCAAAACCAGGAGGACTAGCAAAGAGAAGAGAAAAAGGAATACGGGAAAAACACGCTGGTTGACTTGATAAACATTCAAGACAAACTGGCACAGAGAGACAGGACACACAGGGATAAATACACTGGGGAAAATAAACGACAATCACAAGGACAGGTGAAACAGATGTGACATACATACAGGGGGTACCGTGTCAATGTGCGGGGGTACAGGTTAGTCGAAGGGGGAGGGGGGGGGGGTCAATGTAAATAGTCCGGTGGCCATTTGATTCATTGTTCAGCAGTCTTATGGCTTGGGGGTAGAAGCTGTTAAGGAGCATTTTGGTCCTAGACTTGGTGCTCCGGTACCGCTTTCCGTGCGGTAGCAGAGAGAACAGTCTATGACTTTGGTGACTGGAGTCTTTGACAATGTGTTTGGACCATGATCGTGTGTTGGTGATGTAGACAACAAGGAACTTGAAACTCTCGACTCGCTCCACTACAGCCCCGTCGATGTTAATGGGGGCCTGTTCGGCTCGCCTTTTCCTGTAGTCTACGATCAGCTCCTTTGTCTTCCTCACATTGAGGAGGAGGTTGTTGTCCTGACACCACACTGCCAGGTGTCTGACCTCCTCCCTATAGGCTGTATCATTGTCGTCGGTGATCAGGCCTACCACTGTTATGTCGTCAGCAAACTTAATGATGGTGTTGGAGTCGTGTTTGGCCACGCTGTCGTGGGTGAACAGGGAACACAGGAGGTGACTAAGCACACACCCCTGAGGAGCCCCAGTGTTGAGGATCAGTGTGGCAGACATGTTGTTGCCTACCCTTACCACCTGGGGGCAGCCCGTCAGGAAGTCCAGGATCCAGTTGCAGAGGAAGGTTTTTAGTCCCATGGTCCTTAGATTAGTGATGAGCTTCATGGGCACTATGGTGTTGAACACTGAGCTCTAGTTAATGAACAGCATTCTCACATAGGTGTTCATTTTGTCCAGGTGGGAAAGGCCAGTGTGGAGTGCGACTGAGATTGCGTCATATGTGGATCTGTTGAGGCTGTATGCAAATTGGAGTGGGTCTAGGCCTAGGGTATCTGGGATGATGCTGTTGATGAGAGCCACGACCAGCAATTCGAAGCACTACAAGGCTACCAACGTGAGTGCTACGGGGCGGTAATTATTTAGGCAGGTTACCTTCGCTTCCTTGGGCACAGGGACTATGGTGGTCTGCTTGAAACATGTAGGTATTACAGACTCGGTCAGGGAAAGGTCGAAAATGTCAGTTTAGACACTTGCCAGTTGGTCCGCGCATGCTTTGAGTACATGTCCTGGTAATCCGTCTGACACCTCAGCTTTGTGAATGTTGACCTGTTTAAAGGCCTTGCTCACAGCGGCTGCCGAGAGCGCTATCACACAGTCATCCAGAACAGCTGGTGCTCATGTACATGCTTCAGTGTTGCTTGCCTTAAAGCGAGCATAAAAGGCATTTAGCTCATCTGGTAGGCTCGCGTCACTGGGCAGCTCGCATCTGGGTTTCCGTTTGTAGTCCGTAATAGTTTTCAAGCCCTGCCACATCCGACGAGCGTCAGAGCCGGTGTAGTAGGATTCAGTCTTAATCCTGTATTGACGCTTTGCTTGTTTGATGGTTTGTCTGAGGGCATAGCGGGACTTCATATAAGTGTCCTGATTAGTGTCCCGCTCCTTGAAAGCGGCAGCTCTATCCTTCAGCTCGATGCGGATGTTGCCTGTAATCCATGGCTTCTGGTTGGGATATGTACGTACCGTCACTGTGGGGACGACTTTGTCTGTGCACTTATTGATGAAGCCGATGACTGAGGTGGTATACTCCTCAATGCCATTGGATGAATCCCAAAACATATTCCAGTCTGAGCTAGAAAAACAGTCCTGTAGCGTAGCATCCGCGTCATCTGACCACTTCCGTATTGAGCTAGTCACTGGTACTTCCTGCTTTAGTTTTTGCTTGTAAGCAGGAATCAGGAGGATAGAATTATGGTCAGATTTGCCAAATGGAGGGCAGGGGAGAGCTTTGTATGCATCTCTGTGTGTGGAGTAAAGGTGGTCTAGAGTTTTTTTCCCTCTGGTTGCACATGTGACATGCTGGTAGAAATGAGGTAAAACGGATTTAAGTTTGCCTGTATTAAAGTCCCTGGCCACTAGGAGCGCCGCCTCTGGATGAGCATTTTCTTGTTTGCTTATGGCCTTATACAGCTGGTTGAGTGCGGTCTTAGTGCCAGTACTGGTTTGTGGTAGTAAATAGACGGCTACAAATAATATAGATGAGAACTCTCTTGGTAGATAGTGTGGTCTACAGGTTATCATAAGGTACTCTACCTCAGGCGAGCAATACCTCAAGACTTCTTTAATATTAGAAATCGCACACCAGCTGTTATTGACAAATAGACACACACCCCCGCCCCTCGTAACTATACTACGATATTATCTCATTTGAAAAGATAAGTTGTCCAGTTTCCTTTCATTGCATTCAAATCATTATTTAACGTGATTATATTCCTGTTGCTTATACAAGTAGTTAACAAGTAATTACATGATAAAATTGAAATTGATTGTTATGTGCAGAGGAGAATATAGCAGTGGAACATTTGGCATGAACACAGGCTACAATCTATCTAGCTACCACGGTACATCACTTTTAATGTACCACTCCTACAGGTGAATGAACAAGAGAATAGAATGGCATTCCATTAAACTCTAGAACCCTGTTTAAAACACAACCACCATGATTCACAATAAGACCTCTCTAAACACAAAACATCCACCTGCTATTCTCAGGACATCGCACCAGCTCTCACCTGTACTGTAGCCTACCAGTGACACCTGCTGGGTACAGGCCTGTCAGGTATTACCACAGAGGGGTTACAAAGGGAAAAGGCAGCATGATAGAGAGAAAGCCATTAAAAAGTGGAGCGTCTCGGAGTGGCTCTCCCACAGCTCCTGATTAAAGCTGATGGCCGTAGGAACTCTGTAATTACCTACGGTGCCAATTTTCTTCAGAGAGGAGGGAGGGAGGATGCAGGACCAGGTGTAAAACAGAATATTTTAGGATTATTTCCTAATAGCATCATAAATCTATTCATGCATCACTGTTACCGACAGCAACTGACTGCCACTGGGATAGCATGATTAGTGCACCTGCTACCAACATGATGCAAGGATTCAGTTGACCCTCACTAAATATTTGCATATTTTCATTAAAGTATACCAGTGTCATACAGTGGTTATAGAAATGAAGGTATACCATAGGCCTACCACTTCAGCTCATACATCGTTAATCTATTATTATTTTTTATTCTACAGATTTGAAAATAAAATGTTAAAGATTATGGCATGATAAAGATAGTAAAATGGAATGGAATTAGTTTAAAATGTCATTGGGTGTGACATCTAGTGGGATGCATATTGTGACAATGAATCAGAGGGAGGTCAGAGTAGACGAGCTGGGATAATGTGATTGGGGAATGATGTGTATCCCACAGCATGCACACGAGCACACACACACACAAACACAGGATGCCCTCCGGCGTCATCCATCTCTGCATAATTTAGACCATCATTTAAACTCAATCATCGTCGCTCCATATCCAGCCCAAGTGCTAGGCCACTGGAGGTCTGCCTCAACTGCTAAACCTGAAGTGGGTTGGTGGCACTGTTGTCCCCTTGGACATGCACTTAATATGAGTGTGGATGCATCTATATTAATATATGAATACATAATGTAATCATATATTACTTACTGCTTTCAGATAAGACTGTTCTTGGCCATAGCAGCACACAAAATGGCTTAAAACTGCTGTCAAACTTAGAACACTTCTCTCAACAGTACAGTACACAAGCCAAGGGGTGTTTTCTCCGAGTTTACAAGAGTATACACAAAACGTAGTGTGTTTGTGTTCTCTTCTCCTTATATTCAGTAATAACCTTAGCAAATTGTCAAGTTATGCTCATTTATGCTCCAGAGAAAGCCCACACACGACATAGAGACTACTAGAGTACATATCAACCCAATAGGGACATACAGTGCATATGGAAAGTATTCATACCCCTTGACTTTTTCCACATTTTGTTACATTACAGCCTCATTCTAAAATTGATTAAATAGTTTCCCCCTCATTAATCTACACACAATACCCCATAACGACAAAGAAAAAATAGGTTTAGACATCTTTGAATTTTTATTTTTATTTTTTTAAATACTTTGTTGAAGAACCTTTTGCATTGATTACAGCCTAGAGTCTTCTTGGGTATGACGCTACAAGTTTGGCACACCTGGATTTGGGGAGTTTCTCCCATTCTTCTCTGCAGATACTCTTAAGCTCGGTCAGGTTGGATGGGGAGTGTCGCTGCACAGCCATTTTCAGGTCTCTCCAGAGATGTTAAATCGGGTTCAAGTCTGGGCTCTGGCTGGGCCGCTCAAGGACATTCAGAGACTTGTCCCGAAGCCACTTGGCTGTGTGTTTAGGGTTGTTGTCCTGCTGGAAGGTGAACCTTCGCCCCAGTCTGAGTTCCTGAACGCTATGGAGCAGGTTTTCATCAAGGATCGCTCTGTCCTTGTAGGTCCTTTTGTCAAACTCGAAGCTGGCTGTCATGTGCCTTTTCCTGAGGAGTGGCTTCCGTCTGGCTACTGTACCATAAAGGCCTGATTGGTAGAGTGCTGCAGAGTTGGTCGTTCTTATGGAAGGCTCTCCCATCTCCACAGAGGAACTCTGTCAGAGTGACCATCAGGATCTTGGTCACTTCCCTGACCAAAGCCCTTCTCCCTCGATTGCTTAGTTTGGCCGGGCGGCCAGCTCTAGGAAGTCTTGGTGGTTCTAAACCTCTTCCATTTAAGAATGATGGAGGCCACTGTGTTCTTGGGGACATTCAATGCTGCAGAAATGTTTTGGTAGCCTTCCCCAGATCTGTGCCTCGACACAATCCTGTCTCTGAGCTCTACGGACAATTCCTTCAACCTCATGGCTTGGCTTTTGCTCTGACATGCAAACTACTACTATATAGACTGTGGGACCTTATATAGACAGGTGTGCACCTGAGCAAAGGGTCTGTATACCTATGTAATAAGGTATTTGTTTTTTATTTGTAATAAATCTGCAGACATTTCTAAAAAAAAACTTTTCACTTTGTCATTATGGGGTAGTGTATAGATTGAGATTTGTTTTGTTGTTTAAATCCATTTTAGAATAAGGCTGTAATGTAACAAAATGTATAAAAGGAAAGGGGTCTGAATACTTTCCAAATGCGCTGTAATAGTGTACTATTAAACAGATGAGTCCAGGGAAACAAAAGCCATGTGAAACTGCTGATGCCAAGTTCCTCCCCTTGCTCTCCAGCCTGCATTGCCCTTCTATAGAGTCAGCTAGGTCTCCATGGGGACAAGGCAGAGCGGAGTGCTCTCTCCTCTCCACAGCTGCGTCCTTCAATGGACACTCAGACTGGGTGTTAATTACAGAAAGACCACTGTCTCACCATGCAGCAGATGGGCTTGGTCAGCAACTTCACTAGACACTTTTTGTATGCTAAATCTCCTTTGTGATTTCCCCAGCCCATACGGACCGATTTGTGATCGCCGTACACTGTAGTATACTGCCCCCTGGCATCGGAGTGCAGTACTGCTAAGGAAGGTATTGCCATTTTTCTATAGTGAGAGTCAACTGCAAACAACCTGAAAACGATCTGTCATTTAATGGCATATCAAAACTTTATATTAGGCCATGGAAATGGAGCCATTCATTTTATTATTTGTAAAGCAGTAACATTTGTCATAAAACCAAATAATTAACGCATAGTATTCCACCATAGAGGCCAGAGTGCAAGTTATGCAGCTAAATCTAGAGCCTCATCTCTACTATACATTTACATTACATTTTAGTCATTTAGCAGACGCTCTTATCCAGAGCGATTTACAGTAGAGTGCATACATTTTATTACATTTTTTACATACTGAGACAAGGATATCCCTACCGGCCAAACCCTCCCTACCGGCCAAACCCTCCCTAACCCGGACGACGCTATGCCAATTGTGCGTCGCCCCACGGATCTCCCGGTTGCGGCCGGCTGCGACAGAGCCTGGGCCTGGGCGTGAACCCAGAGACTCTGGTGGCGCAGCTAGCACTGCGATGCAGTGCCCTAGACCACTGCGCCACCCGGGACCCATATACCATGACAGAAATCACTCACAGAGCCAACAAACTGTCCAACCTGATCTACCATATAAAAAAACATATGCTAATATCTTCTTGCGGGGATTTTTTWAATTTAAATTTAACCTTTAACTAGGCAAGTCAGTTAAGAACAAATTCATATTTTCAATGACGGCCTAGGAACAGTGGGTTAACTGCCTTGTTCAGGGGCAGAACGACAGATTTTTACCTTGTCGGCTCGGAGATTCGATCTTGCAACCGGTTACTAGTCCAACGCTCTAACCACTAGACTACCTGCCGCCCCAGGGATGGTATGKTGAGTCTTGCCAGTGTAGTGAGTTACGTTACAGTCACACTCCACTGTGTGATTAAGTGTTGTGGTGGTCAAGGTGACGGTGACAATGGACATGGTAACCAGTGCGATGGCTGTCATGGGAAAGGAAACCACCATGACGATGTGGATGGCGATGGTGATGACGGTGGCGTGAGCGGTGGTGGCGTTTATGATGTCGTGGCCCCTTATCCCTGAGAAGCGACGCTTTGAGCAGTCTGGTGAACGGGAAGCGACCTTTGCCACACAGCGTCCCCGTGAAGTCGTCCAGATCCAGAGACCACACCATGGCTCCACCCAGCTCCTGACGCTGCAGCGCTCTCATCTGCAGAGGAGCAGGAAGGAGTTTTACACATAGCTATGATAGTTATCGGATCAAAGTTAGTCGGCTGGCTAAACAAAATGGGTTGATTAATGTGCATTGTTCCTGTCAAATAAAGTAATAATGTAATGCAACTGTATCGGCTTGCTTGATATATAAAGATAGGAAATGTGTTGCACAGATGCTGTATTGATGTAAACATTTACCTTCTCCCTCAGGATATGTATATATTCAAAGTTCAGCCAGTGATCGTATTCATGTGCCTCTATCAGCTTCTTGCTCTTATCAAATTTCACCACTGCCCCACTTTTGAGGTACTGACACACCTATAGAGTGGAGCATAGAGACAGATCCTGTCAGGAATGTCAGCAAATTGGAACAAACTTTATTGACACTTGAACCTTAACAGGGTTCCTATTGCACCAGGTATGCTTTTTACCTCATGGTAGGCCATAACACGTACAGTAGTATCAGTCTCAGTATATTCCCCTGCGTCCTCTTGTAGCTCTGTATCTTCCTTGTCATAATTGATCTCGTTCACCAGGATCCGGGGTACAGGTGAGTAGGCAGGGAACCCCAGAGTCAACTTCTGGGAATCCACTCCCTGAGAGAGCCAGTACTGTACTTGGTTCTGGGAAAACAGTACTGCATATAGGATCAATAGAAGAGACTAACAAACATAACATGTTCTTTGGAAATCATGACAAGTAAAACCAGCAGAAACAAACTTGGTGTCCAAGGAATTTCAATCAGCTCTACTCATAAGGAATACAATGATGAAGTCATATATTTGTACTGAACAGTAGTAAGTACTTCTCTCTGAGGTGTGTCCATAGCTGGATGCTTCCGGCTGAACAATGGACTGATGTGACCTGACATTCCCTCCAGTGGCCCATGGAGGTCAGAGGTCACCAAGGAGATGAAGTCAACATACCTACAGGGTCAAAAGTCAGGATTACCTTCTTAGGAACATTTTTCATCACATGGAATAGCTGTAAAATAATATGTGGTGTGGTCTATCAACAAGTACTTCAATGAATGACAATGTTACATGATCATGCTGTTCGTAATGTCCCTTTTACTGTATCAGACGTCAATCTAAAACTGTGAGAGGTGAGTGTCTCTCTCCACCATAGTCCCATACTCCAGGGTGCTGTGTGTGGACTCACTGGGGGAAGGACTGTGCATCGTAGGCCTCTCTGGCATAGGCCTCCAGGCCTGACACTGCTGTGGAGAGGAGCAGGGCCTCAATCCCTGAGACACGAGCCTCCTCCTGAATTCCTCCACGCAGCTCCTATGTTCGCACACACACACACTTCTCACATTGACAACACCAAATGAAAAAATGCAAACATGAAGAAGTCATCTCAGCTCTTACCTTGAGCAGATTAGTGAATATATGTTTTCCCCCCTGTGCTATATTAGAAGCAGAGCGAGGTTGCCACACCACATCCAGTCCATCAAAGCCCTCCTGCCTCAGGTGTTTCAGAACAGACTGGACAAACGTCTTCCTCCTGGTGTTGTCAGAGGACATCTTTAGGAGCCTATGGTGGAGGGATGGCTGAACGTTACTGCTTGGGTGAAAACTTTTCAATTCCAAAAGCACTTACAATTATTACTTTAAGTGTGAGTGGGGTACTGACCTGGTGTCAGTAGAGTTCCTTCCCCCAAAAGCAAGCAGAGTTTTTAGATCTGGGTTCCTGGTGGAGGGAGAAGAGATGGAATTATACAACCTGATAGTTGTGGTAGTAACACCCTGATACACACACCTCTCTTTGAGCATGTTGAGGGAGTTGCAGAGGGTCTTGTCCTCCTGTGTGAAGGGTGTGATGTGATAGTCCTGGTCCAGGTCCATGTAGGCCATGATGATATGAGTGCAGAGGAATGGGTCAGCCATGTCCAGGCTGAAGGCAAGCATGTCAGGATGGTGCTGGGTCCTGCTGTTCACATAGCACACCAGACGGTACTCTTCCAGAGTACAAATGGCTTTAGTGACCACCAGGCTGAACCAAACAAAAACTAAATGGAAGAGAGCAATATTTCAGCAATGTGCAACTACTATCCTCTCTACAGTACAATATGTAATGTAAAGGCAAGGCTACCATTTATACCAAGGAGATTACACTTGAATAAGCCTACGATGTTCCTTACCTGCTGCCACATTCATGTTGTGCTGACATCCAGGTGGAAACTTACATCTGACAGGGCAAGAAAGTAGGATCTAGGAAAATGATTGCAAAAAAGCTGTGCCAAGAAAGACCACATTCTGTTTTGTCACACTGATCTATATTTTACCACTTTTAAAATAGAGCAGGAAAACACCACAACCGTACAATAAGATAGATGTAATTTGATTATACATTGTATGCTTTAGCAACACGTTTAGTAATTGAATATTATTAATTCAATAAAAGTTCGTTTCAAACATTTGATTATGTTTCAGTGTTGTGGTAGATCATATTCCACTAGAGGGAGATTGGTCCATGTTGACAACCACCCGTTATGCGCACACAATTTAGAAAAATGTATAAATATGTTGCAAAAAATATGTAAGAGGCTATCTGAACTATAACAGAATTTGTTAGTTCAAAGATGGATATATTAAGTAAGTTCATGTTGATCAGTCTATATTGTAGTAGTTTGTTCAAATTAAGAGAAAAAATAACATTCCACAGGTAACCTAATTAGCCTACATACCGACAGTATTGCTGTTTATTTTCGTGCGACTTAACACACCTGTCCTCCCGTGTCTGGATAACACCGGCGAAGGTCTCACTTCAAATTAGGAAAAACATTACTACATATTCACCTCCAGGAGAAACAAATACGCTGTGCTAGTCCTAATAATCACAACATGGGCCTATTGACCAACTACTTCTTCAAACCGTCGCACCTTCTTCTTCTGTGGACTTTATATGTTAGTTGCAACCAACTTTAAGGTGCATTACCGCCACCAACTGGACTGGAGTGTGGACCAGAGACGGTCAAGGTCTGTAGGCTGTACGTGCGCTCTAGCTAAAAGCCCGCTATCTGAGCCCTGCATACTAGAGCGCACGTACCAATACCAGAGTGGGTACTCGCTATAACGCAAAAAGAAAATTGTGGGAAAAACATCAGTAGTTGAAAATGCGATGGATACCCATTTTACTTTTAATTTTTATTCCGTAGCCTACATGGGAATGTAACTGCAAAAGGTATTTATATGTGCACTATGTCGTCACGCAAAAACTTTCATCTGCACAAGTAAATTTGATGGAAACATATGTTTTATATATTGGTATGAAAATCTGTCGCCAATTGGATGGAAACCTAGCTATTGAGGTGAGGACATGGCCAATTTGGCCATCATAATCACCTTTCCCAATAGTATACAAATACGCCTGTATATTTAGAGAACTACAAAAACGGAGAAAGGATTACAGGTGAAACGAATTTGATTGGATAAGATGCTAGTTTCATGAAAGGTGCAACAGTTAGGTGTGATCATTGTCAGGAGGAGATGGAGACAGTGGAACATGTTCTATTTCAGTGCCAGAAATATGGGAGGGAAAGGGATTGTTATTAGATTTTAAGAAGTAATGGGGTTGAAGAGCCAGAATTAAGTGAACTGCTGTGGAAATCTTCAGAGGATGTAGTATTTAGGTATTTAATTATGTATTTTGTTTCCTTCGGATTTACCAGGGGCATTCAACCCTTACACTATGAGGTCCGGAGCCTACTGGTTATCTGTTCTACCTGATAATTAATTCCACCCACCTGGTGTCCCAGGTCTGAATCCGTCCCTGATTAGAATGGAACAATGAAAAAACACAGTGGAACTGGCTTCGAGGTCCAGAATTGAGTTTGAGGGGCCTACATGAGATTATTATTGGCAAAAGAGTAATATTATTTTTATTTGTCAAACGGCAGCCAAGCATCAATCATGTCACCAGAATAAGACCCTCAATATTTATTGTAAAGGAACATCAAGCTCATCACCTTGCACTTTCACCACCTTGTGAAGTTCATAACTTATTTCATCTGTAGCCTAATACACTGCATGCTTTCCAGACATGTCATAGTGGGAGGACCACTTGCGTGACTCCAAGTTTACTTCCATATGATGGTTATTATATAAACATTTGCGCATAAAAGCGTTTCCACCAACATTTCTTGCATAATTAATATCCCACCTTGTCTAGAGTATTTTGTTTTGTCGACATTTGGAAAGTTTCCATTGGGCCTGTCATGTTTTTATCGGACATGCGCTTTACTCACATAAAACGGTTGGATGAAAACCTGAATAGTGAGATCAGTCACTACAGATATTTTACAGTATAGACTATCACATGTTTATTATCATGATTTTGAGATGATCTAAGAACTATTTGTACAATACACAATCATTGAGATACAGAAATTGACAACACTTTTTTGTTTTGTTTATTATCAACCTAAATGAACATTTTCCTCGATCTTCATTCATTTCATACATTCTCCATACATTCAGTAGTAAAAATCCCATGTTCAAAACAGTTCCTGTGGAGAGAAAAGGATGATTCAGAATGACTCTGGGTTAATAGGTAACCTAACGATTAGTAAACGGGAACCATCTGTTTTACAATTTGCTTCATCAAGATAGATTATCCATAACAGTGATAAATGGTTCATTTAGTCAGTGTACCTGCTCCAGATCCCTCTCCTCATCCTCCTGAATATTGAGGACCAGCTCCTTCCTCTCTTTCTCTGTCTGCAACCGCACAGAGAAACACACTTCAGTCAGGGAGCCTCTCCTTAACACCTAGCTAACTCAGGACTACACACACATACAGTACGTTATCATCTACACAGTCATTTTATAATTGTATTGCTCTTTTGAACTCAACTGCTGTGTCTGTAACATCCTCTGAACAAGTGATAATCATGGTCATTCTAGTTCCAGGAGGCCATAGAGGTAATGTGAGAGAAAATAAAGGAGAAACAGACAGACGGCTTGTCTTTCTCATGACCTCTGGCGACAACAGGATTCAAAGTGAAGTTGAGAAGTAGATGTTATAGGTAGTGGTGCCAAGTTTCCCTGGACGTGTGTTGTGTGATTTGCCTGTTTACACTAACTGCCCCAGATAAGGTGGCGGAGGTTGAATAGAAAGGAAGCAAGTGAATGTGCAGGGTGAGTACCAGGAACACAGCTAAGAATATGCCCACCCTAACTTATCACACTGCTCCAAATGTCCCCTTATCCCCATCAGACGTCAGAACAGTATCTACCTATCTACCTTATATATTTGTTTTATCTTAATTGTGTAATCACAGAAGTTCTGTGAAGTGTTTGAGCTGGATTTTTTCCTATTGATTGGATAACTCAGAAGGAAGTGTTCCGTCTTTGTCTTTGCCCAAATTGCAGACAAGACATAGTTAATGTGTACTGGGTGTAGATGATTTACATAGAATAATCCCCTGCCTCTTGATTTACTTTGTCATTACTAAATGAGGATCTGTGAAGTGATTCATGGTCATAATGACAAGGTGTAGGATTAAGTGGGACCTGCCTTTTCTGAGTTTTCGGTGTTTCTTGACCTCTGTTGGGCACAGAGGATGGCGTCATGGACAGAGAGGAAGAGGTGACCTTGGGCGATATTGCCCTCCTCAAACACCCCTCCCCCCTCCAGCTCCTCATACACCTGTGCTGTAAACACACACACCAGAAACCAATAAAGTACTACAAGTAGAAAAACTAGGGAGCTTAGGGACGTTGCATGCCCTCTATGATACTAGGATTTTTCTGTGAAAGTAATGTGACATACATGGGCTTTTGTGTTAAGGGACTGAATTTTCCACCCAACGTTATGGAACTCAAATGACCTTAAACATTCTTTTGGATCAGGAAGCCCAAGGCATTGCATATGTGATTCAGCAGAAGAACAGAGAACACTTTGTAAATTAATGGTAAATTGATTGCCAACCTGCGCTATTCCCTTTGATGAATCACCTCTTTATCTCAATAGGAAAAAGTGAGAAGGAGAAGGAAATTGAAAATTCTAGACCCTATTATGGTCATGCTGAGATTGAATTTTAACCATTAACTGTGTTCTATGTAATCTTCTATGTGTCCTTAGTTTGCACACAGTGACTCAGCTTTTGCTCCTGCAAGTAAGATTCTGTTCCCATGACTACAATTGAAAGTCACCTAGCTACGTCATGAAAACTAGATCTTACCTTGAACATTGGCCAAGTAAAGCTTGATCCCCAGCATCTCATAACTTGAGTTCATCTGTGAACAACAAACGCATAACAGCACACATCAAGACTCAACAAATTCTATGAGAGCTGCAGTGCATATCACTCCAAATGTTAAAATGCATCCTGCACTTTCAGACTTGTTAAAAAATGAAATCAAATGGGATACAGTAGTATCACCCATCATCTCAGTATTAATATACTGCAGCTAGCATAATAGCAAACACATGGCCAAGGCTTCAGCTAATAGGGATCCCAAATAAAGGGAAAACAAACAAAAACCAAATGGCTAGCTGTCTGACCTTGATGAGTACTTTGATTCCCATGAGGTCTATGAAGCAGACCCCTGCCAGGTCCAGGATGAGGGTGTGGAAGGGCCTGGGTTGAGAGTCCAGGGTAACTGGGGAGGAACTTGGTTGGTCTGGGTCAGGAGGCTGCTCCCCCAGCTCAATGTCACTACAGTGGAAGTTGACATAGCTGGTGGGTGATGGTGGCGGGTAAGGATTGCTGTCGCCAATGTCAAAGTCATTCTGAAGCTCTATCTGTGATATGGTCTAGACATGGGGGAGGACATAACCACAAAATAGTCAACTTAAGGTAGCTAGTTTAAAGTGACTTTGTCCATTTTAATGCATGAATGCCCTTTGACCTGACGCCCCTTGACCTCTGACCTCTCACCTGAGACTTCATGGTTACCAAAGAGCAGGGCGTCTTCTTCTTGGTCTTCTTGTTTTGCCCTTCTAACTCCTTCTGCTGCTTCTTCAGAAACTTCTTCCTGGCTAAGAGAAGTTTACTTGGGTCCAATCCAGTCTATGCACAAACACACATACACAAACACAAACACACCAGATGGGACATGAGTCTAAACATAATTGACTTTGCATGGCAGAGAGAGGGATATGGCCCTCCTATAGTCATTAAAGTACCTTTTTGATGACTTTTTGTCTGAATATCTCTGCATTGGCAAAATAGAGAGGGGAGCAGTAGTTCACTATTTTCACCCCCTCTACACATTTCACCTATAGAAATAAAAAGAAATGTCTGCATTCCATTGGATAGATTCACATTCATAAAACCTTGCTATGAAAGAAGACACAAACATAAATCCAAAGTAAATGGTGAATACGATGTTTTACTACCTTGCTGTAAATCTTGGGATTTTTGTAGAGATCTGTGTCCATGATCTGAGCCATCTCTGAACCATTTCGACTGTGAAGAACAAAATATAATGTATAATATATTTTTTTACCATTCTAAAACAGATGACTTTAGCAAATATGCCAGTGTGTGACTTTTATTGCGCAATCAATGTTGTTTTACTTACAACTGGGTCTGGAAAATAACCACGAGGACGGAGAAGCTGACTCCAATGGCAACTCCATAAGGCAAACTCAGGAAGAAGGTGGCTAAAAATGACACAACCCACACACACTGGACAAGATACAGGATCATTAGAGCAGTAGATTTGACAGTGTTTGAGTATCGTCATCAGAGCTGACACTTAATATGTGGGTAATTTGACTCACACAGTCCAGTTTGCTCTTCTTCCAGATGTAATATGGGTCAGAGAGTTGCAGCAGAGTGTTCTTCAGGTTGATAGCTATCAGGGCTCCCAGCACAGACTACAGGAAGAAATGGTGATTAACACTCACTACCTTCAACATGTTATTTATAGATCATGAACATGTTTGATATAAGATGAAACAAAGACTTCTTTTGATTTTCTACCTTCAGTGTTACTGTACGTCAGTGATTCTCAACCAGGGGTCTAGGATGCATGGGAGGCCTCAGAGAGCTTTCAGGGGGTCCTGATTTGAAAGTGCTTCAGTGGGCCCCGGCATGGAAAAGGTTGAGAACACCTGCTGTACGTCACTATTTTTATCTTTTTTCAATGCACTGAAATAAAGGTGCTCACCTTTGGTAGTGGGTTGAGGAAAGCCCCCAAGGCCAACATGGTGACCATGACCACCAGCATCACACACAGACTGGCAAACTGTGAAGAGGAAAGTAGAGGAGAGATTGTTTATTGAGACAAGACGACAATATTACATACTAACTGTTGTGTACTGAACAGAGCTCTTATGAAACTTGGTACAGTATGTTAGTCAGTCAACCAGAAAGTAAGTGAATTGTTAAGCATAAAAGTAAGAGGTATGTTCAATGAATACTGTGTTGTCTAGTGCCGTGCAACGTTTCTACGTGGTCCTGCCTCACTGCTCCCTGTGTCTGACCTGTGATGTTCCCCCAGCATTGTCTACCGCCAAGGTGACAGACAGAGCACAGCAGATCACATGGATCTTGAAGAAAGACCCCAAGAAGTTACTGCAGCCCAGAGCCAACATCTCCTGCACAGAAACACACACTCCTATCAGTGTTTATAGTACACTATGATGAGGAATGGAGACTATAGTCAGACAGCTTAGACAGGGATTTGATGGCATTACATTTCTTTTTTAAATTGAACAAAATGGGGTTTCCATCTCATATGAAAAAAAGACGAAGACATGCTTGTCCCCTATTCATACCTGATTGGGATCCACATCGTAGCCATGCTTTGCTGCCAGTGTCCTGCCCATAGCCAGGTTGATCACATAGCCCACGATAGCCAGGGAGAAGGCTGTGCTCAGCATGTCATCCCACTGAATCACTGTTGGGAGGATCGGAGCAGGAAATCTAAAAGAAGAGGTTGGGACCACAGAATCTACTGTGTAAGGATAGACTGTAAAACAGCCATAATAGCAAACCATAACAGTAAACTTTTCTGGTAATATTCTGTGTCCCTTACCCTAGGGGAATTTCTCCCACTATGTCCATGTGATACTTCTCAGGCAGGTCCAGGGGACCTGATATGGCTGTGGCCACTACCACCTGTGCAAATGGAAGTTCTGGTTTAACCATTTATATTGGTCTTACAACTCCAGAGCATAGCATAGCATAGCATAGCATAAGAGGAACAGACTAGTCTCCTCGATTACTCACAACAATGATCTCCATGGGGATGGGGAAAGGCAGTTTGTGACGGTAGTGTGCACTCAGCTCCTTCACTGTTATGAGTACCACACTACTGACCAGAGCAAAGACCAGCGAGGCTATGTTGGTGTCAGGCAGGCCATAAAAAATATCTTTTAGAGTCTGGGGACAAAAAGGGACATCATTTTGGCAACTTTTATAAACTATAGAGAGGGGCATCATGGTTAGTGTAAGTAGTAATGTTGTTCTGCATGCATATAGGAGACTTACATATATGGTGGCAAGTGGTCCACTGTAGGGAGGTACTTTAATACCAAAGATGTACTTCAGTACAGAGATGAGGATCTGCAGTCCTGCAGCCGTCATGAAGCCCCTGACGAACGACTCAGACAAGTAGATGGCCACGAAGCCAAACTGCATTAGGCCCAGGCCCATCTGCTCAGATATAATTTGTGTCCCAGGTCACTTACAATTATTAAGACAGTATTATTTTCACGATACCACACTGAGGTAACATATTGTATTAACACAGTACAAAGATGAACTAAGCCTCTATGTGGCCCTCAGGCAATACCTGGATGATGGCAGTGAGACAGGCCAGTGTTCCAGAGATGCCCAGTCGAACCTCGTTCATCCTGTCCTCATCCACTAGTGTAGCATTGAGGGTGGCATTGAAGTGGCTGAAGTCAGACTCAGGGGCCAGACTCAGACACACCATTCCCACCATGATACTGAGCACAGCAAAAGTACCTGGACATAGAGATCACTCAATCACATCACACTTTAAGGAGGTCTAGTCTTTCATCTAGTCTTCAATTATCTTTTTACATGGAGATTTACAGTAGATTTACAGTACCTGGGACCATTTGGTGAGCAGTGCCCATGAAGAAGTAGGGGATGAGAGGAAAGAAGGAGGAGTAGAGGCCATTGACAGGCGGCAGGTTAGCCAGCAGAGCAAACGCCATGCCTGTACAGAACATGACTCGTGAATTGAATTAATCATAAACTCTTGATAATAAATTGTAACGTTAAAAACATCACTAGGAAACTATTCTGCTTCCAACTCTCATCTGAGATAATATATAGCAGGACAACAGCTCAAATGATGAGACACCAGAAGGAGACTGACAAACCCTGAGGAACCTGAATGGTGCCTGCGCTGACCCCGCTAATGACATCACACAGCAGGTTCTCCTTCACCTTGTACTTGGGCAGCCAGCTCAGGATAGGCAGGTGTCTGAACAGCAGGGACTTGAGTCGAGACCCAGAGCACCTAATAACGTGCATCAGCATGCAAGTCTGGTTAGAACAGTCACCCTATGGCCTCATAGCTGGCTCTTCTTTATTTGGTATAGTACCAGCTCAGTTCTCTCAAGGGGAACATACTGGTTTAAAATGTAGATGTCGTAATAAAAGTACTCAAGTGTTGTTAGATGAGCTTTATTGACTCATGAAAAGAGATAAACAGTTGTGGGCTTTTGATAGTCAGCAGAATGTAAACGCTGTACCTGAAGCATTTCTTCACTTTCTCTCCTATGGGGAAGGCCCGTTTCTTCTTGTCAAACTCCCCATCAAAGTCTGGGAGGGAGTAGGCTGGCCTGTTGATCACATAGCGTGGGCGCTCTTGTTGCATGGCTTCAGCCAATCAGAGGAGAGTTAGACAGGCCAAGAATTGACGCTAGTATCCATGCAGCTGCACTGAGGTGTGAATGAGAGATTACATTGCATTGATAAAATGACATAACATTGCTCAAAAATTTGTCTGGTCCAGATCTGTTTGAGCTCTTGCAAACTCCATGGCAGTTATTGTCAAGATAAACATGACTTTGGTGTGACAATTCCATTAAGAGTTGGCAAGATAGGAGAAACTGACTGGTTCTCTTCCCTGGCTACTCAAAGGACACTCACAGAGCATTGTTTGAGGTGGCATCCATATACTAGGAAGGTCTATGAATATCAAGCAATTATAATACATAGGCGGTGGTTAGAAACAAGTAAGGTTGAATTAAGCACCCTTATTTCCTGAGTATAAACCTCTCATGTTCTGCTGGGTTCCTAATCTAACCTTGAGAGAGGTAGGCAGGTCCAGTGCCATTCTGTCTGAACAGAGCTAGATAACCAATCTTACCAACTAGAGACACGTGGTCAGTCACACATCAGCCCCTCTCACACTACAAAGACCATGGTAATACTGAACTAATACTGAACTAAAACACTGGAAGAACAGGTTGCATGTTCAAAATTAAGTATATTTTAAAAATGACAGTCCATTAAGATTCGATTTTTCAGTAATGCAAGTGAAAAGAATAGAGATAACGAACTACATTTTGAGATCAGAAAGATCATGTCTTGCATGTGTGCCCGAGTCAGAATGCAAATATTATTTCAGAAAGACTACACTAAGACAATAGACCACCAAGTGTCTTACGTTTGATATGTGATCTGCAACATACTAAGCACATTTCAAAATCTAAACACAAGGCAGAGAAAAGTGACCAACAAATCAAAAACAAAGCAAGTATGCCGCACTGTACCGTACTGTCAGAGTGAACCATCGGATGGCATTGGTTTGAGTTTTCACACCCCAGAAAATATTCATTATTTGTTTTATACTGGAGCTGTGCTGACACCTCCATGGGAGGAGCCACAGATGGGAAACCATGGCCTAGCTTCCTTTAGAGGGAAAGTCATAGGCATCATGTTTGGTTGGAATAGTTAATTGTGGAAGTGCAATATGATTATGGAAATTATTATTGCAAGAATCCATCTAAATAATAATATTATACAATCACATTTCAACATTTATTAACAGACAATGTACAACCAAAATACATCTTGTGAATAAAAAAAAACTCTTACCATGCAAAACAAACAAATTGTTTATTTAAAATATTTCTCTCCCGAACAGCCTTTCTCTATCTCATACAAAAACACACCGTTCACACATTTGCAGACATTTCTATACAAATAGAGAAGGATACCAGGTTTAAAATCAAGACCAACTTGTATAAAGGTGGAAATTCTGTTTAAATACATTAGATATTTAATATGATAAAAACAAAGACAAAAAATTGTGCTGATCAACATGAATATAAGGAAGAAAACTTATGAAGATAGAAACAGAGAAAAAGAAGCCCCATCAAATCAGGAGTTCCATACACCGGTGTATTAGTTTGCGTCATATCCATCCTCACCCTCTGGCATTTTCTCTTTAAAAACAGACGACAGCATTGGAACAACAAATCCAATGGAATTAATAACAATTTAAAGTGCATTATTATGCATCCCATCAAATATGTGTGTGTTGTTAACTAAAAGAGAATAACAAATATTCAAAAGCATATGACAAGCCAACATCCAGACAGAGATAGCAATGACTGGCTAAATTATCCTGCTCTCCCTAGTGACGGAAAGAGAAACAGCAGAGAGACCACATAACACAGTGACAACCTTTTTCCATGGGTGTATTTGACACTTACTCATTAGATGTGACATTGGATCAATACATTTCAACCTGAAACTTAAAATACAATTCTTAAAAACTCTTGAAATAGAATTCTTAAAAACTTTTGGAAAGCTTCGACCCAAATCCTCAGAGATAAACCCCCACAGCCTACATGACCTAGTCTTGATCCCTAAGCCACTCTACAAATAGCCTTTTGCAAATCCTTGCTTAGAAACATAAGCCACTGCTGCCTGCCATTACAGATAAGCAGTAGATCCCCATCAGAAGGAGTTTTTCCAGGTGATTATATGGCTACTCACTCCAACAAACCAAATGAGCTGTTACTGTATGTATAGTAGTGGGGGTTGACAACAATTTAGGGGTTGACAACAATTTAGGGCTTGTCCGGAGTGTGTAACTACGCTGATTAAAAGTTCAAAGAACTCTTATGCAGCCATTCCAGCTTCTCCATGCTCTCTTTCGTTGAAACACGTTTTTGACCGACTCTTCTGTAGCTAGCTGGTTCCCCAAACCTCCTACCCAGTGTATGGTGGGTAAAATGGATGGTGATCAGAAGTCACTGAGGATACTGATGTCTGCAAACTCCTGGCGGTACCTGTGAGAGTACAGGGCTAGGAGGAAGGCCCATTTGAGAGTGAGGAAGCTCCAGACACAGGACAGGTACAGGCTCGTCGGGTCAGTGGGAGCTGCAGGACGGGAGAAAATATACAATCTGTCAAACTTTTTCAGAATATCTCTACACTTAATTACTAGATAATATATAGGTTTCTAAATCTGTAATCAATAGTTACATATCAGATAAGAGAATATGAGCCAGAGAGAGAGAGAAAGACTAACATTGCTTCTGTGTGATGGCGAGGGTGAGGAAAGTAGCGAAGGCCACCACAGCCAGGATGGAGAAGAAACCCGCAACGAAGATGAAGAACTTGAGTCCCTTCAGCCATGTGCGCCAGTAGTCCTGCAGGTACATAATGTGGGTGACAAGGGCCCAGAGCGCCAGCACTCCTGTTGGGTGACAGAAACATGTGGAATACCATATAATACGCTCCAGAAAGGCAGGCATACTGTGAGACCTCATGACTGAACTAGGACATAGGGACAGCGTGCTTAGTTAGGGAGCATCACAGAAAAATCCATTGGTGAAGCAGATGTAAGGGGCCCTTACGCTAATTAAAGGTTGTGATGCTAAATGTGATGCAAACAGTCAGCCTATTCATTTCACACTTCTACACATTTATTCATAAGTTGTGAGTAATAGTCTCAGTTCATCAAGGCATTAGGCTAGATCAGGGATGGGCAACTTTGATGGGGATGGGGGACACAAAAAATCTGAACTCATCATGAGGGGCCGATCTACACCCCACATTGCGAGCAAAACATTAGTGGCCCCCCTCTTGCAGCAGAGATTTAAAAAAATACATTTTAGAGTTCATTTTGTGCAATTCTACACATTTTGACATGGGGTGTAGAGAAAATGTTGCAGTTTTAAAGAGTTTGCTGCAATTCTATACATTTTGCCATGGGGCGGAGATGTACATTAGCTGTTTTACAGCTAATTTCCTGCAATTCTAAACATTTTGAAGAGAAATGTTTGCAGTTTTTATATCCGAGTTAGACTGAATAACAAAATCAATGGCGGCCCCCCGGCAGGTAATTTGACCACGATAACAAGTTTAGACAAACTATCAGTGACTTACATAACAAGAGAGAAACTGCTGATGTACAACCAAATTTAGACACTGCACCTTCTGTATTCTACTATTTTAACTCAAAACAGTAAGTTGAGACACCGACAGAGTTCCTAATAAATAAATAAAATATATTTATGTTTTTATTGATCCAACGACCTGTGCCAGTTTCCCATCCCTGGGCTCGATCTTTTAGCCTTTTTACCTACAGTAACAACACAGTAATACACAAAAACATTTCACAGAAACCATGAGAAATATCAAACAGGCTCAGAGTTAGTTGCATGCACTGACATAGTAGTGGAGGACATTGACAATGTTATTCAACATTATGGTGAAATGCCCATTTATCTTGGCCTACAAGTCTGTCATGTGTGTGTGTGTGTTGAGAACAACATTATGGTGAAATTCCCATTTATCTTGGGCCTACAAGTCTGTCAGTGTGTGTGTGTTTGAGAAACAACCATTATGGTGAAATGCCCATTTATCTTGGCCTACAAGTCTGTCATGTGTGTGTGTGTTGAGAACAACATTATGGTGAAATGCCCATTTATCTTGGCCTACAAGTCTGTCATGTGTGTGTGGTGTTGAGAACAACATTATGGTGAAATGCCATTTATCTTGGCCTACAAGTCTGTCATGTGTGTTGTGTGTGAGAACAACATTATGGTGAATGCCCATTATCTTGGCCTACAAGTCTGTCATGTGTGTGTGTGTGTTGAGAACAACATTATGGAAATGCCCATTTTATCTTGGCCTACATCTCTTCATTGGTGTGATGTGTTGAGAACAACATTATGGTGAAATGCCCATTTATCTTGGCCTACAAGTCTGTCATGTGTGTGTGTGTTGAGAACAACATTAGCATGAGCAACAATAGTAGAGTTGGCGGTTCACCTTCAAAATGAAAGTCCCCAATTGAAACATGCGAAATTATAGAAATTGTGGAACCATACCCCAATTGGACAAGATAATGCTAAGCAATGTTGGCATGTTGTTATATAAATTCAACAAATGACAATAATTAGTTAAATTGACAAAACGGTACAAATCAGTTGAAATCGTACTGTGTATGTATTTGCATTGGGGGTATACTTATATGCACTGTACAACCTTACTTATCTTTGGTCCATGAAATGGGGGTATCAGCCTACTCAGTGACACCCGCAGACTACAATTCAGAAGAGTTTACACAAATATTAGCAGCGTAGCTCTTATTGTGTAACTTTTGTAATTTGTGGGTTTTACAGAGTAGGCTGATACCCCATTCCATAGACCCTGGATTCATAAGTATCCCAATGCAATTCTGAACTCCAATACATCCACAGTGCAATTTCAACATATAATTTTTTTTCTAATTAACAAATTGTCTTTTGTTGAATATCTAGAACATTCCAACATTGTTTAGCATTATCTAATACAATTGTGGCTCATTCCACTATTTTTATCCATTTGCATCAGTTTCAATGAATGATTTATATATACACTAGATGACTGTGTTAAAGCCACTGTTCCTCCATCTTGGCACTCCCCACATAAAAAAATATTTTAGAAGATATAGAAATACATTTATAAATGTCTATGATGGATCGTCCCTACCCCATTGAAGTTGACATATAACTGGTTATGTTCGAGTTAGGGTACGTCCCTACCCCATTGAAGTTGACATATAAACGGTTATGTTCGAGTTAGGGTAGGGACGTCCCAAGGATTCGGTTAGCAATATGGCCGACCGGTGGCGTCAAAGCATCAGCAAGAGGATTTTATTTCTTACATAATTGATTACAATGGGGAACTTTTATTTTGGAGGTGAACCGCCGATTCCACTATTGTTGCTCAAGCTAATATTGTTCACGACACACTGGTATGTCCGTCATTCTATGTTGTTACTGTACCTGACAATCCGCCCATTGCCGCCGTCCATGGTTGTTTGTATGCTATGTTCCAGACCAAAAATGCTGAAAATCCAACCAGCATACCAAAGGTAGCATATCCTATACTGATGTATGTTCTACTCTTCCCCATTAACACGGATATAACTATAACTCTAGATTGAAACGTTTGGGGGGGGAAAGCTGCTATACAGACGGTCAATAACAATGCATAAACGTAGCCTGACAAATTTAGACAAACACGGCTCACATAGTATAGTGATTACGCAACAGCAGTCCTGGCTGGCTGGATGTTGTTATCCTGAAATCACCCGAACTGGCTATACAACAACTGATTTCAACTACATTGACTGAACCATCTCGAATTGATACAAACGAATTGGTTATCGAGCGAACACAACACTCGCTACAATTGTGTAAATTACACACAACCGACAAAACAGTAGCCTACAGTGGCAACAAATTAACAACTTCTCCTACCGACCCAGGAAGGTTCATCTTCTTCGTTAGTGTTTTACACCGGACTATATCCACAAAGTATATATATTGCTGCCACCTAGTGTGCGGGATAAACGTAAAAAGATCCCGGAAATTCAACAATTATGTGCCTAAAAACATACTCAGTGGTGGAAAAACTACCCAATTGTCATACTTGAGTAAAAGTAAAGATACCTTAATAGAAAATGACTCAAGTAAAAGTGAAAATCACCAAGTAAAATATACTTGATGAAAAATTGAAAGTATTTTGTTTTAAATATACTTAAGTATCAAAAGTAAATGTAATTGCTAAAATATGCTTAAGTATCAAAAGTAAAAGTAAATTCTATAAATCATTTAAAATTCCTCATATTAAGCAAACCAGACAGCACAATTTTCTTGCTTTCAATTTTCGCCTAAAATGACATACCCAAATCTAACTGCCTGTAGCTCAGGACCTGAAGCAAGGTTAAGCATAGTCTTGATACCATTTAAAAGAAACACTTTGATGTTTGTGGAAATGTGAAATTAACGTAGGAGAATATAACACATTAGATCTGGTAAAAGATGATACAAACAAAAAAACATGCATTTTCAAAAATGTTTCCCATCATCTTTGAAATGCAAGAGAAAGGCCATCATATAATATTGCAGTTCATGCACAATTTAGATTTTGGCCACAGCAGCGTGTGTGCAAAGTTTCAGATTGATCCAGTGAAGCATGGCATTACTGGACAATATTTTGTGTCAAGTCTGCCCAAATGTGCCGAATTGGTCAATTGCTACTGTTTTAAGTACATAACTATAGAGAAGATACAAAAATTATATGGTAATACAAAATGTTAGTTTACACACTCCCAGGAATGTCATACATGACGGATCATTAGCTTAAACACTAACTTTCACAGATCTAGATGGCCGGGCGGGGTGGGTGTGGAGCCAGAGACAGCAGGGGTTCAAACTGTAGAACCCAATTCCTACATTTGAATATAAAAATGAATTTTATCAAACAAAACTATGCTACATTTTATTTCTTGGACTCTCAGGATGACAAATCAGAGCAAGATTACTGAATGCAAGTACATTATTTACCTTCAGAGGTGAATGTATCAAACCAGTTGCCGTGATAAGTTTTTTGTTGTTGTGCACTCTCCTCAAACAATAGCATGGTATTTTTTCACTGTAATAGCTACTGTAAATTGGACAGTGCAGTTAGATTGACAAGGATTTAAGCTTTCTGTCCATGTAAGACATGTCTATGTCCTAGAAAGTTTGCTGTTACTTACAACTGTCATGCTAATCACATTAGCGCACGTTAGCTCAACGGACCTGGTATAGGGACACCGATCCCATAGAGGTTAAAACATATATATAGAGAGAGCCAGGGGCACATGCTAACACTCAGACATCATCTACAAACAAAGCATTTGTGTGTCTGCCCGATCAGAGGCAGTAGGGGTGACCACATGTTCTCTTGGTAAGTGCGTGAATTGGACCATTTTCCTGTTCTGCTAAGCATTCAAAATGTAATGAGTACTTTTGGGTATCAAGGAAAATGTATGGGAGTAAAAAGTACATATTTTCTTTAGGAATGTAGTGGAGTCAAAGTAAAAGTTGTCAAAAATATAAATAGTAAAGTACAGATACCCCATAAAACTACTTAAATAGTACTTCAAAGTATTTTTTATTTTGTTACTTTACAACACTGATCACCGTAAATCAATCATCAACATGCAGAAAAAAATCGATGGTATTATGACAGTCCGCAAACGTTCATTGGAGATGCATGCCGGCACCTACTGTACGGGTGGTAAACTATAGAAACAAATAACCATTGTATGAAAGGGGGGGGATGACGTCATACAAAAATAGAAACATAATAAAAACCATCTCACTCCCACTCTACAATTGCAGAATCTAACCTCCACTGGCATTTGATACTCTTCCCGTCTGCATACACTTGACACAGGGCCAAATATTTTGCATTGATTGCACTTATTAAGGGGTTTGTGCATGAAGGCTCTTACAGGGTATCTCACATAGCCCAACTTGACATGAAAAGGGAGAGACCCCTTCATCAAAGAACAGTAGTATGGATTAAGTGAATGTCTTCACTCCATCTAACATACAGGTCATTTAGTTAATTAAGGCGTATACAAACATGGTCTCTTTTTTGTTTTCTTGAGTAAGCAGCTAAGTAAGCAAAAGGCACTCATTTCCTGGAACAACCTTTTTGTTGGTTTGTATTTTCGATCTAGGGATGCATGTGACATAAACACTTGAACAACATGTAAACAATAGCTGAGCATAACCAAGCCACAGATGAGCTATTATACTGTATAAGCGATCACACTTCACAGAACAGATGATGTGCAGTAAGACTCAAGCACTTCTAGCTGATTGCGAGAGTCAGCTATTGTTTACATAGTGTGCATCACGTATGAATGCATCAGGAGATTGAAAATACAAGCCGACAGAACCATATACCCACCAGCGCTCTAAAAAGTTGGGTAAATAATACTTTCCTGTCGATATTTTTTTTATCAAATTTCGACCCACAGAAGGACTAACTGCACAGACAACCGGTAGAGTAAGTTCAAATATAATTGCATTCAACATTTTGGATTGAGAGGAAATGTTACAATTTTTTGCAGTCCACCGACAACGACGAGACAGCCTATAGGGAGGAGGTCAGAGCAGGTCTGGTGCCAGAATAACAATCTATCCCTCAATGTAACCAAGACTAAGGAGATGATTGTGGACTACAGAAAAAGGAGGACCGAGCACGCCCCCATTCTCATCAACTGAGCTGTAGTGGAGCAGGTTGAGAGCTTCAAGTTCCTTGGTGTCCATATCACCGACAAACTAGAATGGTCCAAACACATCAAGACAGTCGTGAAGAGGGCACGACAAAGCCTATTCCCCCTCAGGAAACTAAAAGGATTTGGCATGGGTCCTCAGATCCTCAAAAGGTTCTACAGCTGCAACATCGAGAGCATCCTGACTGGTTGCATCACTGCCTGGTACGGCAATTACTCGGCCTCCGACCGCAAGGCACTACAAAGGGTAGTGCATACGGCCCAGTACATCACCGGGGCCAAGCTTCCTGCCATCCAGGACCTCTACACCAGGCGGTGTCAGAGGAAGGCCCTAAAAATTGTCAAAGACCCCAGCCCAGTCTAGAACTGTTCTCTCTACAACCGCATGGCAAGGGGTACCGCAGGGCCAAGTCTAGGACCAAAGGCTTCTCAATAATTTTTACCCCCAAGCCATAAGACTCCTGAACAGCTAATAAAATGGCTGCCCCCCCCCCCCCCCCCCCCCCCCCCAACCCCTCTTTTACGCTGCTGCTACTCTCTGTTTATCATATATGCATAGCCACTTTAACTATACATTCATGTACATACTACCTCAATTAGCCCGACTAACACGTGCCCCGCGCATTGGCTACCTGGACTATCTGCATTGTGTCCCGCACTCACCACCCGCAACCCCGCTTTTACGCTACTGCTACTCTCTGTTTATCATATATGCATAGTCACTTTAACCATACCTACATGTATAGTTGAAGTCGGAAGTTTACATACCCTTAGGTTGGAGTCATTAAAACTCGTTTTTCAAACAATCCACAAATTTCTTATTCACAAACTATAGTTTTGGCAAGTCGGTTAGGACATCTACTTTGTGCATGACGCAAGTTATTTTCCACAATTGTTTACAGACAGATTATTTCACTTATAATTCACTGTATCACAATTCCAGTGGGTCAGAAGTTTACATACACTGAGTTACTGTGTCTTTAAACAGCTTGGAAAATTCCAGAAAATGATGTCATGGCTTTAGAAGCTTCTGATAGGCTAATTGACATCATTTGAGTCAATTGGAGCTGTACCTGTGGATGTATTTCAAGGTCTACCTTCAAACTCAGTGCCTCTTTGCTTGACATCATGGGAAAATCCAAATAAATCAGCCAAGACCTCAGAAAAAGAATTGTAGACCTCCACAAGTCTGGTTCATCCTTGGGAGCAATTTCCAAACGCCTGAAGGTACCACGTTCATCTGTACAAACAATAGTACGCAAGTATAAACACCATGGGACCACGCAGCCGTTATACGCTCAGGAAGGAGATGCCTCCTAGAGATGAACGTAATTTGGTGCGAAAGCGCAAATCAATCTCAGAACAACAGCAAAGGACCTGGTGAAGATGCTGGAGGAAAGAGGTACAAAAGTATCTATATCCATAGTAAAACGAGTCCTATATCGACATAACCTGAAAAGCCGCTCCAAAGCCTCCATAAAAAAGCCAGACTACGGTTTGCAACTGGGGACAAAGATAGTACTTTTTGGGAAATGTCCTCTGGTCTGATGAACAAAAAATAACTGTTTAGCCATAATGACCATCGTTATGTTAGGAGGAAAAAGGGGGATGCTTGTGTAACCGATGTGAAATGGCTAGCTATTAGCGGTGGTGCGCGCTAATAGCGTTTCAATCGGTGACGTCACTCGCTTTGAGACCTTGAAGTAGTGGTTCCCTTGCTCTGCAAGGGCGCGGCGTTTGTGGAGTGATGGGTAACGATGCTTTGTGGGTGACTGTTGTCTGTGTGCAGAGGGTCCCTGGTCGCTCCCGGGGCGAGGGGACGGCTAAAGTTAAACTGTTACATTGATGCTGTTGACCCGGATCACTGGTTGCTGCAGAAAAAAGGAGGAGGTTGAAAGGGGGGTGAGTGTAACCGATGTGAAATGGCTAGCTAGTTAGCGGTGGTGCGCGCTAATAGCGTTTCAATCTGTGCGTCACTCGCTTTGAGACCTTGAAGTAGTGGTTCCCTTGCTCTGCAAGGGCCACGGCTTTTGTGGAGCGATGGGTAACGATGCTTCGTGGGTGACTGTTGTTGATGTGTGCAGAGGGTCCCTGGTTCGCGCCCGGGTCGGGGCGAGGGGACGGTATTAAAGTTATACTGTTACACTTGCAAGCCGAAGAACACCATTCCAACCGTGAAGCACGGGGTGGCAGCATCATGTTGTGGGGGTGCTTGCTGCAGGAGGGACTGGTGCACTTACACAAATAGATGGCATCATGAGGAAGGTATTATGTGGACGGTAAATTATGTGGACATATTGAAGCAACATTTCAAGACATAGTCGAGGAAGTTGAAGCTTGGTCACAAATGGGTCTTTCAAATGGACAATGACCCCAAGCATACTTCCAAAGTTGTGGCAAAATGGCTTAAAGACAACAAAGTCAAGGTATTGGAGTGGCCATCACAAAGCCCTCAATCGTATAGAAAATTTGTGGGCAGACCTGGAAAAGCGTGTGCGAGCAAGGAGGCCGACAAACCTGACTCAGTTACCCCATCTCGGTCAGGAGGAATGGGCCAAAATTCACCCAACTTATTGTGGGAAGCTTGTGGACAGAGCGTACCAGGCGCGAAATGTTTGACCCAAGTTAAACAATTTAAAGGCAATGCTACCAAATACTAATTGAGTGTATGTAAACTTCTGACCCACTGAGAATGTGATATAAGCTGAAATGAATCGTTCTCTCTACTATTATTCTGACATTTCACATTCTTAGAATAAAGTGGTGATCCTAACCTAAAACAGGGAATTTTTTACTAGGATTAAATGTCAGGAATTGTGAAAAACTGAGTTTAAATGTAGTTGGCTAAGGTGTATGTAAACCTCCGACTTCAACAGTACAGTACATACTACCTCAATCAGACTGACTAACCAGTGCCTGTATATAACCCCTCTACTGTTATAGCCTCGCTACTGTGTATAGCCTCGCTACTGTGTATAGCCTCGCTACTGTGTATAGCCTCGCTACTGTATATAGCCTCGCTACTGTTATTTTTCACCGTTTTTTTACTGTTGTTTTTATTTCTTTACTCATCTATTGTTCAAATAATGTAAAAAAATTTACTTAAAAATTGCACTGTTGGTTAGAGCCTGTAAGTAAGCATTTCACTGTTAGGTCTACTACACCTGTTGTATTCGGCGCACGTGACAAATAAACTTTGATTTGATTTGATCGTGTCAGACTGTGTAACCAGTAGTTGGTATTACAGTCTGATCTATTAGGTAGGTAGGGTAGCAGATAGGGTGGCAGGTAGGGTATCAGGTAGGCTAACAGGTAGGCTAGCAGGTAGGGTAGAAGGTAGGGTAGAAGGTAGGGTAGCAGGTAGGGTAGTAGGTAGGGTAGAAGGTAGGGTAGAATGTAGCAGGTAGGGTAGAAGGTAGCAGGTAGGGTAGAAAGTAGCAGGTAGGGTAGAAGGTAGGGTAGCAGGTAGGTTAGAAGGTAGGGTAGGGTAGAAGGTAGCAGGTAGGGTAGAAGGTAGCAGGTAGGGTAGAAGGTAGGGTAGAAGGTAGCAGGTAGGGTAGAAGGTAGCAGGTGGGGTAGAAGGTAGAATGTAGGGTAGAAGGTAGGGTAGAAGGTAGGGTTGAAGGTAGGGTAGCAGGTAGGGTAGAAGGTAGCAGGTAGGGTAGAAGGTAGCAGGTAGGGTAGCAGGTAGGGTAGAAGGTAGCATGTAGGGTAGAAGGTAGGGTAGAAGGTAGGGTAGCAGGTAGGGTAGAAGGTAGCAGGTAGTGTAGAAGGTAGGGTAGAGGTAGGGTAGAAGGTAGGGTAGAAGGTAGGGTAGAATGTTGGGTAGCAGGTTGGGTAGAATGTAGGGTAGCAGGTAGGGTAGAAGGTAGAAGGTAGGGTAGCAGGTAGGGTAGAAGGTAGGGTAGAAGGTAGGGCAGAGGCATGTGAATCAGCGTGGGAACAAGTGTAGAGCACCTCAAAACTTAAACAAACAACAACAACAAAAACATATATGTTAAAATGATCAAATCTAGTGTATAACTGGATTATAACTAGGATTATATAGTTGATAGCTCATTAAAAAAATCAAAGTCGCAAACAGCAAGCAAACAAACAGTCATCTCTCGACTGTAAATCACGTTATACGTCATTGAATTCGAAATTGTTCCTGGCTAAATGAGAGCCGATAAATGTATCTTGATTCTACAGCATTCACAGCAAATGATGTGGTTTTATTAATTTACTATTACAAGTAGGATCGAGACAGACATAGCTTATCTTTCCAGGTTGGTTATCATAGTGTGTACTCAACAGTCTTTCACAGAGGTAAACCACATCCTTGCTTAGCTTGAGCAATGACAGTTAGAATGCTGTAGATGTGTAACATATTTTGGCTGCATTTAGTCCACAGGGACACTGATTCATAGATGTTTCTTGCCCCGACTTCCCTCTATCGCTCATCATTATGGCCTCCATTCCAATGCATCATGTCCAGGTGAGTACTACTGTAGTAAAAAACATATATAATAATAATAATAATATTATCAAGTACACAGGATAGGTGCAGTGAAATGGGTAGTAGCCTACTTTGGTGGAGTAGCAGAGTAGGGGGCCATTTTAGGACAACTGCCACAGTGTTGTCTACCTCCCCCTCTACCCGCCGCTATGCTGACACCCCAAGCCCCTAGAGCACACTAGTCATATCCAATCAGACAGCCACAGGAAGCTGACACACACACACACATACACTCACACACACACGCACACGCACACACACACACACACACACACACAAAGCTCACAAACCCAACTGTGATGTACCATCAGTTGTCATATCAAAAGGACAGGAGAGGAGAGTGAAAGAGAAAGACAGCTTTGGGCTCTCAGAACAGAACACGGAGGCTGAAACATGGCAGAGGAGGTATCAGGTAAAAAGATTTTAGTCTGTTATCACACATGTATCATGATAAATTACAGAAATATCATGAGCTTTGGGCAAAATAAGTAATCATTTGTACTCATTGTGGTAATAATCGAGTATAAGTTAGTTTGGTACTTTTTTTGAGGGGGGCACAATGTGCTCAAAATACACTTAAGGATGAATTTGATATTGATGTACATTTATGTGATACCAAACCAAGATTAAGATTATCAGGAGCAGATGTCCCCAATATCCCCATGTGCTGCTTCTCAGACCCAGGACATTTGAATGTTATCAGTCGTCTTTTAGAATGTGAAAGTGGACAACAGCAATAAGCATTTCAGTGAGGTATAAAGAGAGACCCAAATGAAAGAGAGACAAGGGGATACCCATGAAACAGGTAGCTATTAAACATTATAAACTGGGTGGTTTGAGCCATGAATGCTGATTGGCTGACAGACGTGGTATATCAGACCGTATACCACGGATATGACAAAACATTTATTTTTACTGCCCTAATTATATATGGTGTGATATATGGCCAATATACCACAGCTAAGGGCTGTTCTTAGGCACGATGCATATACCACACCCCCTTGGGCCTTATTGCTTAATTATAAACCGGGTAGTTTGGGTCCTGCATGCTGATTGGCTGAAACAGCATTTCAGTCATGTGTATACCAGACAACATACCATGGCTATGACGCAAAAATACTTTACTGTTCTATTTATGTTGGTAACCAGTTTATAACAGCAATAGGGCTCCTCTGGGTTTGTGGTATATGGCCATACCATGGCTAAAGGCTGTATCCAGGCACTCCGCTTAGGCTTATTGCATATATGCATAGTTACCTTAACCATATCTACATGTACATACTACCTCAATCAGCCTGACTAACCGGTGTCTGTATGTAGCTTCACTACTTTTATAGCCTCGCTACTGTATATAGCCTGTCTTTTTACTGTTGTTTTATTTCTTTACCTACCTATTGTTCACCAAATACCTTTGTTGCACTATTGGTTAGAGCCTGTAAGTAAGCATTTCACTGTAAGGTCTACACCTGTTGTATTCGGCACACGTGACAAATAAACTTCGTTTTTATTTGATATTGCTTAATTGTAGTCATCTCTCACATTAAATCTGTTTCTAACACCTTCTCTCCATTTCTTATCACTATCTACTTGTCTTCCTCTATGAGTATTTATGAGAATAAATACTCTGCCATCCTCGCCCTACTTGCTAACTGGCCAAGGGAGACAATAGGAAGGAAAAGGTGAGAGGGAGGGTGGGAAAAGATAAATAAGCCTAAAACACAATACAATTGTACATACTATGTATGGTTCTGTAGGTACATGTTTCAAGGAAAAGGAAGAAGTCCCGTGGTATAAACGTCTGGTGTTTTTCTCCCATGAGGTGCTTTTTCCTCAAAAGTACTATAAGTTTGTGTGTGTGTGCACATTTTAGAGACCGTTGTAACACTGACGCACAACAAAGACAGCATGCTAAGAGCACATTCCAAATGGGCGTAGATGCAGGAAATTCCACTCCCTTTCCCAGAGGAACTGCGCACACACACACACACACACACACACACACACACACACACACACACACACACACACACACACACACACACTTATCAATCTGATGAGCTGATGACAAGCTTGTTGTGGGGAAAGAACACCAGACCATGGGACTCTTTCTTTGTTAATTCAATCTGTAAATCAGTGGTGATTAACAGTTTAGATACACAAGCAAACAAATTCAGTATTCCTAAATTGAAATTAACAAATTAACCTGTAATAAATGTGCAAATTGAATAACAAGTGAGCAAATAATGTGTCTCCCATCAAAGATATATATATATTTTTTAAATCACTTACTATAAATCCACAAGTAGATATGATTTGAGAACGGCGACTCAGACCGTCATGTGAGGATGTATTCACTAGGTGGCAGCATTAAATTCCCAAAATGGAAGAAAGCCCAAATGATGCAGGGGACATTTTGACAACATCCACAATGACTCAGACTGTGACTGGTGGTGAAGTGGAGGGAAGGGACACACAATAACCCCAGAGGACGACAATATTTATTAAGGCAGTGCTTGATGATGCTCGCTGGTTACTGTTTGGCCATCTCTTAGGGCCTATACTATACAAGGCCCAGCTAGCGGTTCTGAGCTCACAATGTTTACTGGCTTTTGTTTCAATGTGTTGCAATCATTTGTTTAAAAGATTGAATTATCGCTATGCCCTCAGTCCTAACACGTTTATGGTTTGAGATCAGCTGTGGGTCATTAAATATGCGTGATGTATTTTTACCACACCAACCGTGTATCAATACAAGCCTTGTAAGTAGGCCTAAACCAGTCAACCAAACCGTTGAACTACCGAGTTGAAACATAACAAACATTTGCAGCCCTCATGACACTGGACTGTGCACTGTGCAGTCACTCTGTGAGATGCTATCTGATGGAGTCTAGCAGCTAGCTACAGCACGTGTTATTCCTTATCGAACAAACTGACGTGTTGACATTCCCTGAGGAGGTCATACAAATGAAAACTGGATTCCTTCTTCACTATGAGCATTCTTAAACTGGCATCTTGATGTCCCTGGAAGACAAACACTAGAGCCTCACTCAGCCTTCCTTAGCTTGTTCTGTGTATGTCTCTGCCGGAGACTGTACTTTTAGTTTATTTGTTTTTTTGTTTGGGAATTTTTGATCTTCTCCAAGCAGGATCGCAGATAGACAAAACATTCTTCACAGTCCTCAGGAAGACATATTTGGTAAGAAATTGTTGTTGCCTGCTTTCAGGTGGATTGTTTTCGTCAGAACTACAGGGAGAGGTTTCTTAGCCCGCTTTGAAGGGTTGAAACATTTCACGTAGACTACTGGTTTTTAATGGGTGCTATTTTTGGGTCAGATGTTTGTTGTACTAGGCAGCACACTGTGTTTTGTGAATACCTTTAACTTTCTCACCTACAGTCTAGGGAGAGGATGATGAGGAGAGGTGATATCCGCAACGGAAAAATACTTTGACAAAAAACAACAGGTGTCTGGGTCGAGATAAAGAAGCTGAGACACCCTGAGATATTCCGCCTTTCAGATAAACTCTATCTCTTCTCAAGGTCCAGGGTATATCTCCTCAGTGGCTATATAGAATGACACAAGACAGAGTAGTAACTGAGGCAGCTTAGTAACTAGAAAGAAGTGGAGAGCATGAGCTGTGACACCGTCAGTGGGGTCAGCCCAGGAAGGGCATCTCTCTGCTGGAACAATGGCTGGGATCGAAACAAGAGCCCTCATGACACTGGACTAGATGAGAATAATGAAATGACCGCATTACTTTGTGCTACTGTAGGTGGGAGAGAGCAAGTGTGCGTCTGAAATGGCACCCTATTTCCTGCATAGTGCCCTACTTTTGACCAGAGCCCTATGCCGGCCCTGGTCAAAAGTAGTGCACTATATAGGGAATAGGGTGCCATTTAGGACGGAGACCAAGGGTCAAGGGTCTGTCCAGCCTGACATTATACTGATTTACACTACCGTTCAAAAGTTTGGGGTCACTTAGAAATGTCCTTGTTTTCCATGAAAACATACATCAAATGAGTTGCAAAATGAATAGGAAATATAGTCAAGATGTTGACAAGTTTATAAATAATGATTTTTAATTGAAATAATAATTGTGTCCTTCAAACTTTGCTTTCGTCAAATAATTCTCAATTTCGCAGCAATTACAGCCTTGCAGACCTTTGTCATTCTAGTTGTCAACTTGTTGAGGTAATCTGAAGAGATTTCACCCCATAGTTCCAGAAGCACCTTCCACAAGTTGGATTGGCTTGATGGGCACTTTTTACGTACCAACGGTCAAGCTGCTCCCACAACAGCTCAATAGGGTTGAGATCCGGTGACTGTGCTGGCCTTTCCTCTGTCCAGTATCTGTGTTCTTTTTGCGTGTACTATTTAATGAAGCTGCCAGTTGAGGACTTGTGAGGCGTCAGTTTCTGAAACTAGATAGACACTCTAATGTACTTGTCCTCTTGCTCAGTTGTGCATCGGGGCCTCCCACTCCTCTTTCTATTCTGGTTAGAGCCAGTTTGCGCTGTTCTGTGAAGGGAGTAGTACACAGTGTTGTACGAGATTTTCAGTTTCTTGGCAGTTTCTCACATGGAATAGCCGTAATTTCTCAGAACAAGAGTAGACTGACAAGTTTCAGAAGAAAGTTATTTGTTTCTGGCCATTTTGAGCCTGTAATCAAACCCACGAATGCTGATGCTTCAGATACTCAACTAGTCTAAAGAAGGCCAGTTTTATTGCTTCTTTAAATCAGAACAACAGTTTTCAGCTGTGCTAACATAATTAAAAAAGGGCTTTCTAATGATCAATTAGCCTTTTAAAATTATAAACTTGGGTTAGCTAACACAACATGCCATTGGAACACAGGAGTGATGGTTGCTGATAATGGGCCTCTGTACGCCTATGTAGATATTGTCACGCCCTGGCCTTAGTATTCTTTGTTTTTCTTTATGTTTTTTAGTTAGGTCAGGGTGTGACATGGGGAATGTATGTGTTTTTGTAGTGTCTAGTGTAGTTGTCTAGTTATGTCTATGGCTGCCTAGATTGGTTCTCAATTAGAGGCAGCTGTGGTTCATTGTCTCTGATTGAGAGCCATATTTAAGGCAGTCATAGGCATTGGGGTTTTGTGGGTAATTGTCTGTGTCTATGTTGCATGTTTGCACTTAGTCTTTGATAGCTTCACGTTCGTCTGTTTGTTGTTTTGTTTCGTTGTCCTTCTTCTAATAAAGAGAAGATGTATTTTCCACACGCTGCGCCTTGGTCCTCTCTCTCTCCCATTGACGATCGTGACAGATATTCCATAAAAAATCTGCCGTTTCCAGTAACAATAGTAATTTACAACATTAACAATGTCTACACTGTATTTATAATCAATTTGAAGTTATTTAATGAACAGAGATGTTTTGCTTTTCTTTCAAAAACAAGGAAATTGACCCCAAACATTTGAACGGTACTGTACATCTCCTGAAACTGCCCTCCAGGCCAGGGCATAACAGAAAAACAGAACACTTATTGTGTTTCCACAGAACATTACTAGAGGAAAATGTATAGGAAAATACATTAAATTGTTTTTCCTCGCTCTTCTCTTTCACCTAGCAACGGCTTCAGCCATGTTCTCCATGGATACCTTCTTCAAATCTATCTTGTTGCCGTCCAGACGGATAACACCAGAGGAGGGTGAAGTAAGTTATCTGTTTACACATCAGGTCACCAAGACAACCACGAGTTCTCCTTCTTCATAATACAAACATGAACATCTTTAAAAGAAGGATAGAGAGTTATCTGAATTGTGAGGCAAGAGTTGGAGTGTTGAATTCACTATAGCGTAATTTGCCACTTTTACAATTCAACTTTTTTTGTTTGTTTAAATCAAGCATTAAATGTCCACAAAGAGAAATGACTTGGATACACTGTAATGTTTTACAGACACTGTATGATGACATGCATATTTGAATACCATTACGCACTTAATAATTAGGCTACAGGTAATTCCTGTTCAACGGGTTGTGTGCTGGGTTTCAAGAAAGGTCTGTGAAACCCACATGACTAATCACACCAGACTTTGAAATAGTTAATAAGACTTCATAGCAGAGTTGTTCTATGTAGGATGTATAGGTGGAGAATCACTCTTGCTGTCCGTCCTGTAACTATGTCATGCCTCCCCTGTTGTTTTTGTCTGTCCCTGGCCTGAGGCAGTTTATCTGTCTGTGTCCACGTGTCTGTAGCCTACTGCATGGTTAGACAGACAGCTGGGCTCACTGATAAGTGTCCACACACCCCAATCCTACACACACACGCAGGCAGACAGACACGCAGACATACAGACACGCACGCACACACAGAAAGGGGGAGAGAGAGAGAGAGTGAGAGAGCGAGGGAGGGGGAGAGAGATTGAGAGAGAGAGAGACTTTGCCAAGCAAAAATAACCCCAAAATAACTCAAAAATAACCCATAAATCAGTAGGAAACTACCTCTATACACACAAAAAAAATTGGGTTCCTCAAGGGTTCTTTGGGAAGGTGATGGATACTGATCCAAATAACCCTTTGAGCCCTTCAATGGTTATTTGCAGTTTAAAAAATTGTTCTTTCCTCTTTTAGCGATAATTCAAATGTATGGCCGGTGGATCATTCTAATATTTTGAGACTTGGTTTTCTCACAGCTCTTTTTGTGCAACCGTGAGCCATTCCAGTTGATCTAATCTGTTGTGTTATGCTATTAGATGTTACATACGACTATGGTCAGTGAAGGTGTCTTGTGAGAATGGATAATTAAGTCAGTAGTTCTCAATTTTCTCCTCAGGAATCCCCAGACGTACCAAAGCTAGCATTCCTGACAAAACTTGTTCATAAAAATAATAATAAAACCAATGGAATTATAACAATTTAATATGGCTATTAAACGAGAGTAAGAAACACTGTATGGTTCTAAAAATAACCTTTGTAGAACCATTCATTTTTTTTCTATAATATAGCTTCGAAAAGGGTTCACTCTAAGACGTTTCTGTAATTTCAACAGTGAAACACGGTAGAATGCACAGTAAAATACCATCATTGTATTTTACATAATTAATTATGGTGCATTGTGGGAAGATGTCGTGGGCGAGGAAGTTTCGGGCTCATTATCATATTTTAAGGTGTGCCTTGTAAGAGGCTATATTTGTTGCACCCGTGAGAGGAAATGATTTACCCTCACAGAATATAAACTCAGCAACAACAACAAAAACATCCCTTTTTCAGGACCCTGTCTTTCAAAGATATTTTGAAAATCCAAATAACTTCACAGATCTTCATTGTAAAGGGTTTAAACACAGTTTCCCATGCTTGTTCAATGAACCATAAACAATTAATGAACATGCACCTGTGGAACGGTCGTTAAGACACTAACAGCTTACAGACGGTTGGCGATTAAGGTCACAGTTATGAAAACCTAAGACACTAAAGAGGCCTTTATACTGACTCTGAAAAACACCAAAAGAAAGATGCCAAGGGTACCTGCTCATCTGCGTGAACGTGCCTTAGGCATGCTGCAAGGAGGCATGAGGACTGCAGATGTGGCCAGGGCAATAAATTCCAATGTCCGTATTGTGAGACGCCTAAGACAGCGCTACAGGGAGACAGGACGTACAGCTGATCGTCCACGCAGGGGCAGACCACGTGTAACAACACCTCCACAGGATCGGTAAATCCGAACATCACACCTACCGGACAGGTATAGGATGGCAACAATAACTGCCCAAGTTACACCAGGAATGCACAATCCCTCCATCAGTGCTCAGACTGTCCGCAATAGGCCGAGAGAGGCTGGACTGAGGGCTTGTAGGCCTGTTGTAAGGCAGGTCCTCACCAGACATCACCGGCAACAATGTCGCCTATGGGCACAAATCCACCATCGCTGGACCAGACAGGACTGGCAAAAAGTGCTCTTCACTGACGAGTCACGGTTTTGTCTCACCAGGGATGATGGTCGGATTTGCGTTTATCGTGGAAGGAATGAGCGTTACACCGAGGCCTGTACTCTGGAGCGGGATCGATTTGGAGATGGAGGGTCAGTCATGGTCTGGGGCGCTGTGTCACAGCATCATCAGACTGAGCTTGTTGTCATTGCAGGCAATCTCAACGCTGTGGGTTACAGGGAAGACATCCTCCTCCCTCATTTGGTACCCTTCCTGCAGGCTCATCCTGACATGACCCTCCAGCATGACAATGCTCGTTCTGTGCGTGATTTCCTGCAAGACAGGAATGTCAGTGTTCTGCCATGGCCAGCGAAGAGCCCGGATCTCAATCCCATTGAGCACGTCTGGGCCCTGTTGGATCAGAGGGAGAGAGCTAGGGCCATTCCCCCCAGAAATGTCAGGGAACTTGGAGGGGCCTTGGTGGAAGAGTGGGGTAACATCTCACAGCAATAACTGGCAAATCTGGTGCAGTCCATGAGGAGGAGATGCACTGCAGTACTTAATGCAGCTGGTGGCCACACCAGATACTGACTGTTACTTTTGATTTTGACCCCCCCTTTGTTCAGGTACACATTATTCCATTTCTGTTAGTCACATGTCTGTGGAACTTGTTCAGTGTATGTCTGTTGTTGAATCTTATGTTCATACAAATATTTACACATGTTAAGTTTGCGGAAAATAAACGCAGTTGACAGTGAGAGGACATTTCTTTTTTTGCCGAGTTTAGTAATATACTGTATTTTAGGAATTCTATTAACCTTATTCTGAAAATATACAGTAATTTGCAGGCCAATTGCTGCGAGTAATTTACTGTAAATCAGTTCCATACTGCATTTTTGTAGTGCCAAAAACCTTTGCAAATCTAGTGGTTATGTGGAATTGTTGTTTCTGATTAACATATTTTGAGGTGTGTCTTGTAAGAGGCTATATTTGTTGCACCCGCTGTATGAATTTAACTGATATGTGGTAGTGGCTCCCTAACAATTGAATGTCTATAGAGGACAGATCAGAGTGACAGGAAGGTTTAAACCTGTGTTGACTGGCTAGCCATGTCCTTTTGATCTGTTTTTGCCCTGTCGTCACTGTCACTTTAGAAGCCTTTGTTAAGGCCTAAATTGCAAGTGATATAAAACACCAAATAGCAGTTGATATTCTGTAATATAGAATTACTTATTCATTATTAGCAACTGCGTAAAAGTTTTTCAATACAATTCAACAATAAAGTGCTGTTTTGCTGTATATTTAATGCAGCATACTGTAAATTATGGTGCATTGTGGAAAAATATTCTGGGAGGGGAAGAATTTCAGGTGTGCCTTGTACTATATTTGTTGCTCCGACTCAACATATTGTGGTGTGTTTTGGAATCAGATAGGCCTGCTCTACAAAATGTTAGAAACATATATATATTTGTGACAAACCCAACTGGGCGCATATGTCAGTACAACGTCTAGTTTAGATTTACATTTGGTTGTCAACTAACGTGAATTCAATGTGAAATCAACCCAAATGTTCATCCTGTAATTGGATTTTAGTTCAAAGTTAGGTCAAAAAAATACGAAATTCCGTTAAATTTATGCATTTTTGCAAATCCCACAAAGTTTTCGACGTTAATTCAATGTCATGTCATCACATTGTTTTGGTTGAAATGACCGTGGGATAGGCCTACAGATGTAGGATATACAAAAAGTTTAGAACACTCCCAAAAGTGTCATCGCAACTGAATGTTGGGAACAAGAACAAGAAAATGGCAATTTGCTGCAGTGAATAGAGAATCAGATCCTTCTGAAGAGGTCGCGGATTTTAATGACTCCGAAATCACTTGACAAGCAGCGGGGACTCATTTGAGAGCAAGTGTGCTTGCGCAAAGCTACAATCATGCGCCTGTGCTGAGATAGAGCTGAGGCTGATTGAAAAGTGGGTTGGAGTCTCCGTCGAGCAGAGGCAGCAGCCAGCAACGTCGTGTGAGGTGGCAGTGACAGCTGGGTTGAGTTTTGATATAGGCACAGTAGCCTAACAGTCAGGTTGGATACAAATAATATAGACTTGTGGCTTTAGTGACACAAGAGCAACATGTGGCGATTCAACTGGTCGTGCAATGTCCACTGTCGGTATGCTATGTTGTTGTAATGTGGGTCCGGTCTTTGTAACGGGTAGACAGACATGCTTGGTGCTCCCGTCTTCGACATGCGTTATGACCGCAGATCCACTAACCGTGAAAGTTGTTTTGTTTGACTTGAAAAAACATGCATCTGTTCCGGAGTTACAATTATCGAATTTTCCCGGATCATTATTCTGTGGAAACATCGACCATTCGAGGCATCAGTTGGGTATGTTATTATACTTGCCTAGAATAGCATACCTTTATTTATTTTGTATTTAACCTCTGTTTAACTAGGCAAGTCAGTTTAAGAACAAATTCTTATTTACAATGGCGGCCTACAAAAGCTACAGTTGCACAGGCTAATAGTATACTAATCATCATCACTAGGCTACTTATCATCATTATCTGCAACATCATTCCTTTTTTGTCTTTGCATTGTGCCTATTGTTTAGCTTTGAGATGGTTTGATGATGATCTGAGGATAGTGATGATGATGATGATGATGAGTGCTCATGGGTCATAATAGAATTCTTCATAAAAACAACTTTTTTCTTCACAAAGTAAAGTATGACCTTGACTGAAAATATTCTCAAAATAGTCACACCCATGGCAGTTTGATACAATGTTTTCGCAGCAAAATAGACCTTCAATAAATGATATAGCCTATCACCTGGACATGTTTTGAGAGTGAGACTCACGTTCTAGGTAGAAATGAAGCACCACTGTACTTGATAAAAAGAATGTGGTGGGAGGTAGAACAATCTCTACAGAAACTCTGATTGTGGCTGCACGCATGTCACAGTCATGCTCTGTCTCGCTGCCTTTCGCACACACTGCACACTTCACTAATCAGTTACTATAAGCACTACAAGAGGAGGGAAGACGGGTCACACTTGAAAACACTGCAACACTTCAGCATAAAAGTTTACGTCACCGTATGTGATTGTGTCTCTGTATTAGTGTCTGCGTGGTGAGATGTGTGGGTGGTGTGCACTGCAGAGGTGTAGAGTGAATGGGGCTGTGGAGTCAGACAATGTGTTGGTGGAAGAAGTGAGGGGGGGGGGGGGGGTGCTCACCACATCCACTGTGACACAGTCTGTATGTGTCCCCAAAATAAAAGCAGCTTCCTGCGTTGCATGTGAGAATGTGGAGAAGGGTCAGACTGACACGGGGACTTCTCTGTAGTCTTGGGTGTGGGGCAGAGGAGAGGAAGGTAGCGGAGACACAGACAGTTTTTTTTTATTACTCTTGTTATTTATAGTGCATTGTTTATTGTTCACCTCGATCCCCCCATTCAGTTTACATGGTAGACAAGAATGTCTATTTTCCCCTCAGCCACAGGAAGATTCCGAATTGTGCTCCTCAAGAAAGATCTAAATGTGGCTTTGTTATTGAATTGCTCAGGATTATACAAATCTAGAGTTATTCACCTACAGACTTTGTGATTAGCTGAATCTGTGATGACCTGACTATAAAAAGGCATAGGTCTTATATATGATCAATAATATATGATCAATAACAGCTTAACAAGCAAAGGTGTCGCCTGTCAGTGGACAGTCCATTAAAAAAACACATATATTTGGCAATGTCTATGGAGTAGCCGTAACATATTACTGTAGGTAGGACGTCAATGGAAATATTACTTAATACCCTGATCTTGTGTTCACAAGTAACAACTGGATTGGCTGAGAACAAAACAATTAAGATGGTTTAGTAAAGCTTCTAAATATCATATGCATAGTGAGTTTGTTTATTTGTTTATGTGTATGTTGTTCTTCCTCAAGTAGCCTATAGTTGATTAATTAGGACACCCTATGGTGATGATGTTTTAATCTAGCCCATCTGCTTAATGTCCTTAAATCCACATTGACCTAGTCCCTAGAGGTTCAACTACAACTACAACCCCTCTCATAGATAAATAGATCAATGCTTTCATACAAAATCAAATGCTTGATCTTATTCATGTCAATAGCTGTGGGCGCATTGCAAAATATTAAAAGCTAAACATACAATACCCTGTTTTTCGTTTGATATTCGTAAATACACTTATTACATTGATAATACAGTAAGATATGGAAATGTAAAATAATAGACTTCGACTGGAGATTGAGTTCAGTTGGCCTTATTAGAACCGTGGTGCAGTGCTCCATGCCTTAGATGATCAGGCAAACATCATTATTCCTAAAGCATCTGTGGCTCCACGTCATCTTTGTGTCTGTTTGATGATGTGTCTGGAATGCAGAGGCGGCATGCAACAACATTAGACCCAATTAAACTGGCTTCACACTGGGCGCCAGCTAACTCTAGTTCATTAAGACACACATGGCACGTGTGGTCTGATACCACCACTAGTAAGCAATGCAGACAGAGTCATCTTTCTAGAATTAATAGATGGTAATAAGGTCTGTACCCCAATGTCCATGCTTATTGCAATGCATACCAGTGCTGGGGTGGTGGTGGTGACTCCTGGAGATAAACAGTACAAAATTACTCACATTGGTAGAGGTCCTCATAATAAGAGATACATAGCAAAAAGGGCACTTCTTGATAAGAGGGAAATGGCATCTGGTATTTCCCACTGTATGCCCCATACTGCTGCCAGGCCTTCAGCTTTGTTTCCTTGAGTTGTTTTGTAAGATGCAAGGGCTTCTCCAAGGAAGAAAACAAAGTCACTATAGCCTACAGGTGTGTCTGTGTGGTGCTACATTAGGCAAGAAGTGACGCCTCTACAAGCATGGTTCTGCTGCTCTCAGCATGGCAGAGAGAGAGAGCAGAAGCGACAGAACATATGAGAGAGACTTAAGTCTATTTTATAGAGTTGGCTAACAGCTGAAGAGGGCAATGTGCAGTACCTCTGGTTGGGAGCATGTGACAGTGTTGGCAGTAGGACAGACCAGCACAGTTTACTCTGTCAACAGAAAGAAAGGGTGGAGAGGTCTCCACGCTAGGAGCCATTGAACACCTGACTTAAGAGAAGAAAGGCAATCTAGTACAATAATAAGAAAAGGGGATAGAGGAAGAATAGTGTATTATTTATTTTCTTGACTGCAAATGGAGCTGAGGGGAAAATGATGTGTTCAATCCATTTTCTTTTTAGCTGCATTTGATACCCAAGCCCAGCACAAGGTCATCAATAGCACTCCCACACAAAGAGAGACGAGACGACAATAACTCGTCAGGTTCCATATTTCTATTTTCCATCATTTGAGCTGGCGATCCCACACCGCGATACAGTGAAAACGTGAGGCCTGTATCTTATATAATCAATTTTCTTCTGAGTGGCCCTCAAGGTAAGGCACTAACCAGTCATGAGTTAACAAGACCTGGAAAGATAGAGGAGAGAATGGCCTGAACAAAGCCCTTGTAAATGACTGTGTACTCCGATGACACCTCAGCCAGCGGAGTCCATCCATGTCATGCAACTTAGCAGCTGGTTTGGGAACACATTTAGAGAGGCTGTCAGTGGATCATAAAAGAAGAGTTATAGAACAACAAAAGAGGAAGTGGGAATTAGGCTACAGGATAGTGTTGTTGAGTTGAGAGGAGGGTTTGCCCATATATCATCGGGTTTAGGACATATATTGCATGAACCAGTAGACATATAGAAAAAACTCACTGAAAACAAAACTGAACACTACAGTATGTATCTCATTAGACATTAGAATATTTCACATTCAACCTATCTTTCTGGTCCCACCCAATGGTTTCTGAGAACAACCCGTTTAACCAGTTCTGTTGGAATGCCTATGAGAGGAAGCCATAATATATTATAGGCCTTATTATTCAGCAATGCCTTGATATTATAGGCTTTCTGGACTGGACGTGAACCTCTATGATGGAATAGTGAAATTATGTAATAGTAGGTTATGTTTCTTTCTCTCCCACTTTCCCGTAGACCCCACTGCCAGAGGCCCTTGACACACAGGACACCATGAAGCAGGTACGTGGTATGCCGATCAGGGACAGTGCCACACACGCACCAAGGTTGGGCTCAGTTTGAATTGAAGGCATATTTTAGTTTACTTCCTCAATTGACTGCCTTCAATTCTAATTGATCCCAACCCTGACACACACAAACACACAGTACAGTAGTACTTCACATCCCTACAGCTAGTCTTAGACCTGAATCAAACTGCTCTGGCTTCTGATTCATCTTTGATGAATCACAATCTTCATGAGAAGAGAACCAACAAGGTCATTGAGTTGACATGTAAGAACATTATTTATGTCGGACATTTTGATCTCACCCTCAAATCATCTGTTACACCATAGAAACACCACAACAGCATAGTAGAAATGGTGAATGGAAGTTCAAGTACAGTAAATAGTAGTTAACCTCTTAAAGCTATAGGTCCTTAGGGTTAAACATTTAGTATTATTAATTTACACCATATTACGTCATATAATGCCCCACGTTTTCTACAGTGTGCCATGTGAAATGCTAAGACTCGCAAGACCTTCAACATACACTTTGCCTCAATACGATGATCCAATGTATGAGCATAATGACATTCTACAACGATTTTAGTAATCTCAATTAAATGTCAACCACAACCTGTTGACATCGGACATGGCCCGGCCTTAAGGCTGTATTTCCAGCAAATTGTTTCTCCTGGGCACTTTTAGCCACTGCGCCAGCCTTTATTGTTGCAGCGTTGGCGTCTTCTGTAACTGCTGAACCTGTTCTTTTTTGAGTTCCTAATATCACTGCTTGAGCAGTGGAGTCTTTAAAAACACATTCCAATCCAGGCGAGCACTGCAGTCACAAGGAGTCTAAAGGACACTCCAAGATCCACAGCTAGCTTGTAACTTACCCCCCCCCCCCCCCCCCCCCGCTTCAGGTCCTCACTACCCCCCCTGCCTGACCTGACCAGAGCAGACCCAACCCTCTCACTCCTTTATCTAACTGCTCCTTCAATAGCCCCCTCACAGGAGAAATCAGCCTGATAACGGTGTTGAAATGGAAAGACAAATCTGGCTCCTGACTGGTATTATTTTACCCAATATACATAGTCAGGCACACACACGCTCACATGCGTGCACACACACACAGACACACACACGCACACACACACAGCCGGTCTCACTTTGATACATCCAGAATCTCCAGGAATAAAAACAGTGGAACAGTGTTCTCTTCTACTCCAGGAAGAATGAAAACACAGTAAAAGATCAATGCCAGTAAATAGGCCTATACAACATTAAAGTTCAGTTCAGGTCTATGTTTTTTCTGCACTGAACATGTTGGGAGTATCTTTAATAAATATCCAGTCAGCCTTGGAATGTTCCTAACTTCCCAAGGGCTTTTTCTGTGTGAGTGCTGTGTGTATTTTGGAAAGGGGAGAGAGGATGCAGGTCTTATAGCTAATGGGTGAACAGTAGCGAGGCTACAGGGAGGTTGGCTTTGTTGGTGCTTCGTTTGGTTGCTAGTTGTTGTTCTTGTTTTTTATGTCTTTGGAGCATGTGTCAAACTCAAGGCCTGCGAGCCGATTCAATCTGGCCCAAGGGTGGTTTGAGTAAAAAATATGTTTTTTAGTTTTACATTTTTGGGGGGGAGGGGGCACGATCTCAATTGACATTGAAATGACTAAAACCAAATAGAAACTGTAGAAATGATAATTGACCGAATGTTATAGTCTCTTTACTCTGTCCAGCTTGCTAACAGTCATCAAAACTTAAGCTAGACAGTCAGGGAGCATAGAAAATTCAAAAAGCGATGGCTAGAGGACATTTTTTTTCACATTTTTATGGCAAGGAAATATACAGTGCAGTAGTATTCAGACCCCTTGACTTTTTCCACATTTTGTTATGTTACAGCCTTATTCTAAAATGGATTCAATCTACACACAATACCCCACAATGACAAAGCAAGAACAACAGAAATACCTTATTTACATTAGTATTCAGATCCTTTGCTATGGGACTCGAAATTGAGCTCCGGTGCATCTTGTTCCCATTGATCATCCTTGAGATGTTTCTACAATTTGATTGGAGTCCACCTGTGGTAAATTCAATTAATTGGACATGATTTGGAAAGGCACACACCTGTCTATATAATGTCCCACAGTTGACAGTGCATGTCAGAGAAAAAACCAAGCCATGAGGTCAAAGGAATTGTCTGTAGAGCTCTGAGACAGGATTGTGTCGAGGCACAGATCTGGGGAAGGGTACCAAAACATGTCTGCAGCATTGAAGGTCCCCAAGAACACAGTGGCCTTCATCAGTCTTAAATGGAAGAAGTTTGGAACCACCAAGACTCTTCCTAGAGCTGGCCGCCCGGCCAAACTAAGCAATTGGGGGAGAATGGCCTTGGTCAGGGAGGTGACCAAGAACTCGATGGTCACTCTGACAGAGCTCTAGAGTTCCTCTGTGGAGATGGAGAACCTTCCAGAATGACAACCATCTCTGCAGCACTTTACCAATCAGGCCTTTATGGTAGAGTGGCCAGATGGAAGCCACTCCTCAGTAAAAGGTACATGACAGCCTGCTTGGAGTTTGCCAAAAGGCACCTAACGGACTCTCAGACCATGAGGAACAGGATTCTTTGGTCTGGTGAAACCAATATTGAACTCTTTGGCCTGAATGCCAAGTATCACGTCTGGAGGAAACCTGGCACCATCCCTACGGTGATGCATGGTGGTGGCAGCATCATGCTGTGGGGATGTTTTTCAGCAGAATGGACTGGGAGACTAGTCAAGATCGAGAGAAAGATGAAAGGAGTAAAGTACAGAGAGATCCTTGATGAAAACCTGTTCCAGAGCGCTCAGTACCTCAGAATGGGGCGAAGGTTCCCCTTCCAACAGGACAACGACACTAAGCACACAACCAAGTCAACGCAGGAGTGGCTTCGGGACAAGTTTCTGGATGTCCTTGAATGGCCCAGCCAGAACCTGGACTTGAACCCGATCGAACATCTCTGGAGAGACCTGACTGTTAAAGGCCATCAGACTGTTAAATAGCCATCACTAGCCGGCTACCACCCGGTTACTCAACCCTGCACCTTAGAGGCTGCTGCCATATACATAGACTTGGAATCACTGGTCACTTTAATAATGGAACACTAGTCACTTTAACAATGTTTACATACTGCTTTACTCATTTCATATGTATATACTGTATTCTATTATACTGTATTTTAGTCAATGCCACTCTGACATTGCTCGTTCTAATATTTATATATTTCTTAATTCCATCATTTTACTTTCAATTTGTGTGTATTGTTGTGAATTGGTAGATATTACTGCACTGTTGGAGCTAGGAACACAAGCATTTCGCTACACCCGCAATAACATCTGCTAAATATGTGTATGTGACCAATAGAATTTGATTTCATTTCATTTGAAAATAGCTGTGCAGCGATGCTCCCCATCCAACCTGACAGAGCTTGAGCGGATCTGCAGAGAAGAATGGAAGAAACTCCCCACATATAGGTGTGCCAAGCTTGTAGCGTCATACCTAAGAAGACTAGAGGCTATAATCACTGCAGAAGGTGCTTCAACAAAGTACTGACTAAAGGGTCTGAATACTTATGTAAATGTGATATTTCAGGTTTTTATTTTTAGTAAATTTTCAAAAATTTCTAAAAACTTGTTTTTGCTTTGTCATTATGAGTTGTTGTGTGTAGATTGATGAGGGAACAAAAACTTTTAATCCATTTTAGAGTAAGGCTGTAACGTTTTTTTAAAAGTCAATTGGTCTGAATACTTTCCTAATGCACTGTAATTCATTTTAAGTTGGGCCCTCCAGACCTCGTTGAAGACTGAATTTTGCGAGCTGGGAAAATGAGTTTGAGACTCCTGGTTTAGAGATTTGAGATTGTTCTGTTAGTTATCTAATGATGATCAAGATGGTGATTGTGGTTTGGGGTTTGGTGCTACGTATATTCACACAGGTTAAAAAAAATAAAAAATAAAAAATCTCATCAATGCCGTCAGGCTTTTTTACCTAAATTGGCACTTCCTGTTTTGAATAAAGGAAAAAAATCCAGTGCTGTAGCTTGGTATTTCTGAAATGGGGGAGGAAGTGTACTTGTTGGAAACAATAACCCCTCAGAAGGTCTGACGTGGTCTTGTCTGTATAGAGAGTGGGATGTGAGATGCAGTTCCTACAGCTCCTCTGCCCACCGGCGTGGTGCTCCATCCCTCCCTCCAGGTACAGTCATGTTCCAGAGAGAACAGAAGAGGAGAGAACAAAGCCCACCAAGGTCACAGCACAGAGGGAGACTGTAGACTCGCCCACAGAGGAAACTTCAGAACATTAGTAGAAACTTGACACTATTTAACACAGACTATAGGCACAAATATAGTAAACCCACACACCACACTCAGTTATTGAAACAGTTACTCTCACTGAGCCAGAGAATGAAGGTAACAAAGTGACTTTATTTAAGTGTTGTTATAAGAAGAAGAAAAAGTGTGGGAGGAAAGGCCATAACCACAGACCACATTAGCCATTGTCAGACACAAACCAACCCACCCACAAATATACAAACCATTTTAACAGGCCCATATGTTCCTTTTGTGATACTACACTATTCAAACACAGACATAACATTCAAAGGCCGACTTTGACTTGGTCTCCATAAGAAAGTGTGTCATTAATGTTTATCTAAAGCACATATTCAGCCTGTTCCGGACCTGAAACGTCAGAGAGAGCAGTGTGAGAGAGAAAGGGCCACTTCTACAGTACATACAGTATGTCATTCACCAGCACTGGCACACCTGAGGGAAAACTGTTTACTCTAACCTGAGTTCCTCCTGCCTATACTACTAACACATGGGCTATAGTCCCTAGATCAGTGGTTCCTTACCTTTTTTGAACTGCGGCACACCTTTATGGATCCATTTTGTTTTTAGCACCACACCAAAAATGTCCCTATTAATTTATTTAGTGGTAATGACCCCCATCTCATCTGATCCCTACTGCAAAATTCTCTATTTTCTGTGACAAAAGTTTTTTAAAGATTAAATACAGTTTATTTAAACTATTTTCATAGTTCCTTACTCACAAAGATTCATTTGTGTGTACCCCTGTAAGAGCGTCCCACGAATCCGTGCAATTTTTTGTAAAATAGGTCTTTAGTTTTTAACGGTTTGAGCTAGAGACTTGTGGTTTTCTGCATTGTAATGGTGCAGCCACCGACACAAAGCCATGCATGCTGTGTTTGTTTATATGGCAGAGGCTGTGGTACAGCTAAACCTATAAGAGCTTATTTATTCTTCATATGAAAATGTGGACGGAATGTGACGCATATTGCGTGAACTCTCGACCAATTTTTAAAAATAATTGAGCTGTGCATCGCTGTGCGTCGCTCCGTATTGCTCCTCATTGGCATTAATGGGTGAGGGCGGGAGGTCCTGAATAAACACAAACTTACTTCCTTGACAGCAGCTCTGTGCTGCTAAGCGAAGTGTAAGAAGTATGAATGCCCTGACTTGGCCAATGCAGATTGACCATGTAGCACCTTTAATCAGACTTGCCTGTGCTAATTGTTCTCACAGGCGAAGTAAATTGATACAACCCACTGGGCAAAAACTTTTTGAATCAACATTGTTTCCACATTATTTCAACCCAATAAATCATTGCGATGAGACTGGCTCAAATCAAATTGTATTTGTCACATGCGCTGAATACAACAGGTGAAGACCTTACAGTGAAATGCTTACTTACAAGCCCTGAACCAACAATGCAGTTTTAAGAAAAATACCATAAAAAAATAAAATGAAAGTAACAAATAATTAAAGAGCAGCAGTAAAATAACAATAGCCAGGCTATATACAGGGGGTACTGGTACAGAGTGAGTGTGCGGGGCACCGGCTAGTCGATGTAATTGAGGTAATATGTATGTAGAGTTATTAAAGTGACTATGCATAGATAATAACAGAGAGTAGCAGGAGTGTAAAAGGGGGGGGACGGGGCAATGCAAATAATCTGGGTTAGCCATTTGATTAGATGTTCAGGAGTCTTATGGCTTGGGGGTAGAAGCTGTTTAGAAGCCTCTTGGACCTAGACTTGGCACTCCGGTACCGCTTGCCGTTCGGTAGCAGAGAGACCAGTCTATGACTAGGGTGGCTGGGGTCTTTGACAATTTTTAGGGCCTTCCTCTGACACCGCCTGGTATAGAGGTCCTGGATGGCAGGAAGCATGGCACCGGTGATGAATCAACATAGAAAACTAAATGGATTTGCCAAAAAGTATCAACGTAACGCATTCCGTCTTTTTTTCACCTAACTTTTAACCTAAACCGAATGACATGGTGAAATGTTTTGTTGATTTCACATTGAATTCACAATAGATGACAGCTCAACCAAATCTAAATCAAAACCAGACGTTGAACTGACGTCTGTGTCCAGCGGGAAAGGACTTTGCTCATGATGTACGCCCCTCAACTGATAAAAATGTAACAACATGCCTGAGCAAACTGGATTTGTAGATACAGATGTAACCATGAGCTATTCAAGTTTCAATGTCAAATGCACAAGTACAGTCAAATGCCATTCTTGCAAGCGCTGAACCCAACAAGGCAGTAATCAATGTCAATGTAGTACTAAAAATAACATAAGGTAGAAGAAAAACACACAAGAAATAAAAACAAGATAACTAAGAAGCTATATACAGGGTCAGTTCCAATACCATATTTACAATGTGCAGTGATTCTGGAGTGATAGAGGCAGATATGTTTTAGGGTAAGGTGACTAGGCATCAGGATACAAGCTAAAAAATGTATTTATCTGAGTGGCAGTGGTGCTCCCAAGTCAAAATTGAATGTGCATTCCACAGGTCACATTTATAAGTGTGTTCAAAAAAATTATCAAGATTAGGAAAAGGTTTGCAGCACACCTGACAGCTTCTCAAGCCACACACGTTGAAAACCATTGCGCTAGATTACATGCTTAGTAGATCTACATTTTCTCAAGTTGTTCATCACAGAGTTCACAGAGTTTTAGAGCTTTTGTTCTTACAGTATATACAGAACCGAACAGATTGATGATGAGTGATTATGTCCTGTGTGTTTAGCTACTTAGTAGGTGGGGTGCTGTACCCAGGATGTACTGTATGAAACGTTCTGTTTTGGTCTGTTGTTCTAAGAAAATGTGTTTAAGATTGCAAACTGAACACAGTCACAGTAGAAATGCCAGCTTGTCTGCAATGATGATGGGGGATTTATGCATTTGGAGTTTATTATCTAAGTGTCAGAGGTCAGAGATGACCAGGCTGAGAACATGGTGGTAGCTAGTGGTCCCACGGGAACAGTCAGGGCACATGGGAATAGTGGTGACCTCCAGCCAGCACAGCCAGTAGAGCCAGTCTGCAGTCCCCTGGGACCAGTCTGCAGTCAGTGGAGAGGAGGAAAGGTTCAGAATGATGCATATAGTCTGTAGACACTAGATCTGGGAGCAGGACAGCCTGTGGGAAAACAGAGGTATGAAGGGGGGGCTTGGGGGACCCCTCAGTTAACTTCTCACACAGCAGGTGTGTCTCTTTGAACTTTAAAGTAGTGTGCAGGTTTCCCCGTTCTTTTGTACATGATTCTGAAAAATGGATGAGAACCCCAGGTTCTGTCAGGTTGTGTTGTCTTTGCAGAGGCCGGAGTCGGCAGATCAGTCACGGGTCAGGAGCCAATAATTTCATCCTGAGTGGCTTGGAGCCAGAGCCATTGGCCAGGGCAGGCTAGGGGCTCGGCTTTGGGGACAGGAGAGAGAGGGGAGAGGGCCTCACAGGCTGCCCAATCCACCACAACACCAACCAGAGCAGGCTAAGGGCTGAGGCCTGGCTAGGGGCCAGGCGTTTAGGAGAGGAGGCTAGGAAAGCACCGTCCAACACAACACCAAGCCAAGTGGAGACAAAAGCTAAAGGAAATGGTCTTTGTTAAGTTCAATCTGAATCTCAAGACCACCACCTTGGACAAACAGCGCCCTGAAGGAAGCACAATAACAAACAATCAGCTGTGTGAGTCACTCGTGGAATCACAAGACTAGGACCAAGAACATATTGAGTGGAAGGGAGTGAAATGAAGACATTCTAGTTCATTAACAAACCAGTAAATATTGATATTTAGTCGTTTGTAATATTGGTTTTGTCATGGAGGTTGCGTATAAACAGGAAATGGTAGGAAATAGGCTGCACAGCAACAGACCCAATGTGCTGTGAGTTACATAAGCTTTAGTTTGCATCAGTGGTTGATACAGATTTTACACTCTAGTTTTTTTTCTTCTCACATTCTGTTTGGGTGGTAGAGCATGGCAGAGAGGAGTGAGATAGGAGGGGGCAGGGAATGGAAAAAAAATAGAAGTGTATTAGAATTGATACTACTTAGAGAATCTGAGAGGAGGCAAAGTGAAAACTCTCAGAATGGCAAAGTTGTCAACGTAGCCAAGTGACATCCACTCACTCTCTGATGAGGAGACAGATATGTGTGTGGTGTGGGAGAGTTTAGCAGTGCAGTAACTCTCTCTATAACACATTCTCACCAGCTTTCCTCCCACACACGCACAATTAGGGACTCTAGCCCCTGCAAAGCAAAACACTCCACTCACACCAGTGATGTATGTGACATCACACATGGTTTCTGTAATGCTTCTCACAGAATATATGTTTTCTGCCACTGCCACTTGCTTTTCACTTTTCATTCTAGCTCCTTGCATGCTAAGTCTACACAGTGGGTCACTGTTGTCACTGTCTGTTGTCACAAGACCTTCTGTGTGACATTTCACATTTCCTGCTTTATTTATATGACCTCATGTCTTTATCACGTCATGAAAATTACACAGAAGTAAAGGCATATTGGTTGTGTTTATATGATAAGCAGAGAAAGAGGTCCATTGTCCAATTATATATTGATTTGCACATAGCCTACATTTGACTGTATCAAGTATTTGATACAGTATTTCTCTCTCTCTTTCTCTCACACCTTGTAGTTTCTGTCGGATCGAATTCTGAAGGCAGCCAGGGTGGTGTATAGTGCCTTGATAGAGCGTAGCCCTGGCCTGATCAGAGACAGAAAGCATCACCTGAAGACCTACAGGTATGGAGCCTTGATTGCAAATTCTATTATTACTTTGCCTGTTTGTCTTTCTGAAATTAAAATACTAGATCGTTTCCTTGTAGAAATCTCACTCTTTCCCTTACAGACAATGTTGTTCGGGGAAAGAGCTTGTTGATTGGCTGATGAAGCTAAACGAATGCTTCCAATCAAGGAGCCAGGCAGTTGGCATGTGGCAAGTCCTGGTGGATGAAGGAATCATTGTAAATGGTAAGAGACTTTAATCAGAGTGAATGTATTATCATCATGTATTGTCAAATATGATCATTTGACAAGAATCAACCGCTCCCTGCTGTGAGTATAACCAAACTCAATGTATCCTATCACAATGTAGTGAAGCAGGAGTTAAACTTCCATGACAAAGACACTCAATTTTACCGCTTCCTGGATTTGGAGTTCGGACTGAACCACATGACCAATGAGAAACTCTCACTGAACCACATGACCAATGAGAAGGACCAATTAGACGATGAGCTGCAGGAGGGTTTGTCGTTATTACTGCAGATTGGTCCAGATGCTCTTTTGACCATGATTTTACGTAAATGGTGAGTTCCATTTTATTATGCTGTGTGTTTGTATCAAGTTTGTTTTACATTTCAAGTCAAAGGGAAATTTCCATCCTCAGATGGACAATAAACTTCTATTGTTTTATATCTGCTCTCCTATTGTATCATATATCATCCTATTCTAAGGCCTAACCTCTGACCCTATTGTAACCTGCGCATATCCCGTCCTCTCTGCAGCCCCAGCCAGCGTAGTGCGGAGGACCTGGAGGTGATCTATGAGGAGCTGCTTCATGTCAAGGCTGCTGCTCACCTCTCCACCTCAGTGAGTTGCACCTTCCTGTCCTGTCTTTGGCTGCGTCCCAAGTGGCACCCTATTCCCAATGTATTGCATTACCATATGGTTCTGTCCAAAAGTAGTGAGCTCTACAGTGAATGTGGCGCTATTGAGGACGCATACAGCCTGAGTCTAGTCAGAAGATGTTCTGTAGAACCCGTGCTACACCAGTCCATGGCCCACATTCACAGTCTCAGAGTAGGAGTACTAATAAAGCACCAGTTTTGCCTAGATCGGCGGTCTTCAACCTTTTCTTGCCCAGGGACGGCCTCCCAGGCAAACCGGCAACCCAGCGACCCCCATCATATGTTAGCTAAAACATTCAGGTGAATGATAATGGCAAGGATATATGGATAAGTCAAGAAAGCTTACGAGGGGCCAGCAGCACTTGCCACACTGGTAGCCTATTGGTGGGGACTTTTTCAAAATCTATGTCAAATACTCCAGGGAGTGTAATTGACTCCTAAGAGTGTAATTTTCTCAGTATTAGGATTTAAAAACTAAAGTTGTCATAATTTGAAATAAGATATTCTACTCTTTCTACTGTAGGTGTGTCATTCAAAATATGTTTATTCTGTCGTTGCTAGCGATATTCATAATAATCTTATTTTTTTATCACTTTTATTTATATATATATATATATATATATATATATATATTACAGTACCATTCAAAAGTTTAGACACACCTACTCATTCAAGTGTTTTTCTTAATTTTTAACCATTTTCTACATTGTAGAATAATAGTGAAAACATCAAAACTATGAAATAGCACATATGGAATCATGTAGTAACCAAAAAAGTGTTAAAGAAATCAAAATATATTTTATATTTGAGATTCTTCAAAGTAGCCACCATTTGCCTTGATGACAGTTTTACAAACTTGGCATTCTCTCAACCAGCATCATGAGATAGTCACCTGGAAGGCTTATCCAACAATCTTGAAGGAGTTCCCACATATGCTGAGCACTTATTGGCTGCTTTTCCTTCACTCTGCGGTCCAACTCATCCCAAACCATCTCAATTGGGTTGAGGTTGGGGGATTATGGAGCCCAGGTCATCTGATGCTGCACTCCATCACCCTCCTTGGTCAAATAGCCCTTACACAGCTTGGAAGTGTGTTTGGGGTCATTGTCCTGTTGAAAAACAAATGATAATCCCACTAAGCGCAAACCAGATGGGATGCCGTATTGCTGCAGAATGCTGTGGTAGCCATGTGCCTTGAATTCTAAATAAATCACTGACAGTGTCACCAGCAAAGCACTTCCACACATCACACCTCCTCCTCCATGCTTCACGGTGGGAACCACACATGTAGAGATCATACGTTCACCTACTCTGCATCTCACAAAGACACAGTGGTTGAAACCAAAAGTCTCAAATTTGGACTCATCAAACCAAAGGACAGATTTCCACCAGTCTAATGTCCATTGCTCGTGTTTCTTGACCCAAGCAAGTCTCTTCTTCTTATTGGTGTCCTTTAGTAGTGGTTTCTTTGCAGCAATTCGACAATGAAGGCCTGATTCACACTGTCTCCTCTGAACAGTTGATTTTGAGATGTGTCTGTTACTTGAACTCTGTGAAGCATTTATCTGGGCAAAAATAGAGGCTGGTAACTCTAATGAACTTATCCTCTGCAGCAGAGGTAACTCTGGGTCTTCCTTTCCTGTGGCGGTCCTCATGAGAGGCAGTTTCATCATAGCGCTTGATGGTTTTTGCAACTGCACTTGAAGAAAGTTTTTGACATTTTCCAGATTGACTGACCTTCATGTCTTAAAGTAATGATGAACTGTTCTTTCTCTTTGCTTATTTGAGCTGTTCTTGCCATAATATGGACTTGGTCTTTTACCAAATAGGGCTATCTTCTGTATACCAACCCTACCTTGTCACAACACAGCTGATTGGCTCAGATGCATTAAGAAGGAAAGAAATTCCACAAATTAACTTTTAACAAGGCACACCTGTTAATTGAAATTCATTCCAGGTGACTACCTCATGAAGCTGGTTGAGAGAACGCCAAGATTGTGCAAAGCTGTCATCAAGGCAAAGGGTGGCTACTTTGAAGAATCTCAAATATAAAATATATTTTGATTTGTTTATTTCATAGTTTGTCTTCACTATTATTCTACAATCTAGAAAATAGTAAAAATAAAGAAAAACCCTGGAATGAGTAGGTGTGTCCAAACTTTTGACTGGTACTGTATATATATATATATATATATATATATATATATATATATATATATATATATATATATATATATATATATATATATATATATATATTTACTGTATATATATATTTGTTTATTTATTTTTAAACATTGCTGAACCCCTGCAGTACCGCCGCGGACCCCCAGTTGAATATCGCTGGCCTAGATCATAGATCACAAAGAATACGATTATGTGGACGGGGGTAGACCTGATCCTAGATCAGTACTCCTACTCTGAGATGCTTTGTGAATTGAAATTGGGGCCAGTTCTTGAAAAGGGAATTGAATATGGGCCCAGTTCTTGAAAAGGGAATTGAATATGGGCCCAGTTCTTAGAAAGTGAATTGAATATGGGGCCCAGTTCTTAGAAAGTGAATTGAATATGGGCCCAGTTCTTAGAAAGGGAATTGAATATGGGCCCAGTACTTAGAAAGGGAATTGAATATGGGCCCAGTTCTTAGAAAGTGAATTGAGCCTCCAGTGGACTAGAAAATCTGTACACGATGAGCGGTTTTCCCAGACCCAGGTAAAGTAAATCCTGGGCTGCAAAAGCAATGCTCAATCGAGTTTTGAAAGTGATTTGAAGTGATGTTTAGTCCAGGAATAGGTTCAATCTGGGTCCAAGAGGAGGAAGCAGCCCTACTGTATGTCCTGTAGCGCTAAGGCTTTACACTGCCCCGCCCTCTGACCTCTCCCTGTTTAATCCTGTCTCATTCCCTTTCCTTTTTTCTTCCTGTAGGTCCGTAAGGAGTTGGCAGCAGTGCTGATGTTTGAGTCCCATGCCAAGGCAGGCACAGTCTGTGAGTGTCATAGTCCTCTGTGATGTTTTTTTAAAACTCTGGTGGGCGAGAGAGAAGAAAGAGAGCCTCACCGGGCCCACATCACCACCACAGTGCTAGAGATACTCTGTCTCTGTTACCATCCTCCCCCTCAGTGCAGTATACAACAAACCTGTCCATCAGTGGCAGAACAAATTATTACCCACTTGAATATTTCAAAATCTCTATCTTGGCCAATCAGTCCATTAGATTGTCAGAGAAATCTGTCTGTCGGCAAGCTGACTGAAACACTGAAATGTCAACCGAAAAAGAATACAGATCACCTGCATTTTGCCTCCCGGCCTTTCATTTTTATTGGACTTTACCTGTGAAGCACTGTGCCTACATCCTTGTCTGGTAGAGCTGACTAACTGTTGAGACTGATGTAAATCCTAAATCTCTGTGTCTTTGTGTTTCTCAGTGTTCAGTCAGGGAGACAAAGGCACTTCCTGGTACATCATCTGGAAGGGCTCTGTCAATGTCATCACACATGGAAAGGTAAGGTCTTTACCCCATCTTAATTGTGTACAATTCTTTAGTATAGACACTATAGATTCATGTTTGGATATAGAGAATTTGAATTGTATTCACACTACACTTACAGTTAATCAAATCAAATGTTGTTGGTCACATGCGCCAAATGCAACAGGCGTAGACTTTACAGTGAAATGCTTACTTATGAGCCCATTCCCAACAGTGCAGAGTTAAAAAGTAAGACAAATATTTTCTAAATAAAACAGGAAATAGTAACACAATAAAAACAATAGCGAGGCTGTATACAAGGAGTACCAGTACTGATTCAATGTGCAGAGGTACGAGGTAGTTCAGGTAATACAGTATGTACATGTGGGTGGGGTAAAAGTGACTAGGCAATCAGGATATATAATAAACTGAGTACCAGCAGCGTATTTTAAGTGTGAAAGTGTCTTTATTTGTGAGTGTGTGTGGCGTCAATATAAATGCATGTGTTTTGTGCGTGTGAGCGTATGCAGTCTGTGTGTGTTGGAGTGTCAATGTAGTATGTGTGAGTGTGTGGGTAGAGTCTAGTATATGTGCACAGAGCCAGTGCAAGAGAGTTAGTGCAAAACAATAAAGAAAGAAATCATTGAGGGGGTCAATGTAAATTTGTCCAGGTAGCCATTTGATTACAGTTTTTTCCAACTGCTTACACACGTTTTCAAAACTGTCTCCTTTTTTCAAAACTCTACACACAATTCCCAAAACTGCACACACAAAATGCAAAATGCCTCACATCTCCTTCAAAATGTAACACTGCTTTCAAAATGCCATAAACACATGTCAGAATGAAGCATTTGCATCAAATGGCAAACACTGCTTTCATAATAGTACATTTTTGGATATACCATGTAAACACTGTTGTTCTAAATCTAAAGCTCTTTGGTCTTTCATAGGCTTATATCTACATTTCAATACAATGTTCTACAGTGAAAGTAATCTGCTGAGAGGGGTAACAAGTACACTGTAAACACCAATGCAATGTAAAAACAGAAAATATTTATTAGGCCAAACATTACTGTTGTATACAGTAGCATACAACAAAACCATAAACATATGTAAACCAAAAGTATATTCTTTAGAATACAGTAAAGAACACAATTGTGTGTGTGGGGTCGGGGGGGGGGGGGGGGGCAGTCCAGGAATTGGTAGGGGGGCAGTCACCAGTGCTAAGCTACGCTTCATCTCTTCTCCGGCCTGGGTCTGGCCACAATACTTCGTCCACATCACAAGATACGTTTTCTCTTGCCAAACATCGAGGGAAGTATCTCCTAGCATGGCGTATCCAACCTTGGACAGAGGCAACTCTATGTCCCCACATGCGTCCTCCATTGCCTGGAGAAGCGGCATGCGGGCATAGGGTTGGCATCATACACTTTCCAGCCAGGCTGAGAAGAATTCCTCTATGGGATTTAGAAAAGGTGAATATTGGGGTAGTTACAAAACTACAAATTGTGGATGGGTGGCAAACCAGTTGTGGACCAGAACAGCCCGGTGAAAACTAACATTGTCCCATAAAACCAAAATCTAGTAGGCTCCTGATCTGGATCAGGGACAAGCATTGTGTAAATTGCATCAAGAAAAGTGAGCATATGGCCGGTGTTGTACAGACCCAGTGTGGCATTGTGATGGAGGACCCGTTTTGAGTGATGGCAGCACACATAGTTATATTACCCCACGCTGTCCAGGGACATTGGTAATTGCCCTCTGTCCTATTACATTTCCTCCGCGGCGCCTGGTTTTGGTGAGGTTGAAGTCAACCTCATCCACATAAATAAATTCATGGCGAATTACATGGGCATCGCTCCAGCTCCAATACTCTCTGTAACAGACAAAAGGATATAGATGAGTAAATATGGTATGTCTGAGTACTGGAAGTAGTGTTGCATACATACCTCTACAAAGTCATGTCGCATATTCTTGACTCTGTCAGAGTTTCTCTCAAATAGCACCTTGTAAAGTTGTTTCATCGTCACTCGGTGCCGTTGGAGGATGCGTTGTATGGTCGACAGGCTTTACAGCATTGATGTTGTTAAATATGGTGTCATTATTCAAGATATGCTCTCTTATCTCTCGAATCCTAATTGCATAGTTGGCAAAACCATATTTATAATTGCAGTCTCTTGTACATCTGTAAACAAGCGTCCTCGTCCTCCATGATGTCGTTGCCTTTCCACTCTGTACAGAATTCAAACACAGTAATGTGCTCCGCATAGGAACTGTAAACAATGTACAAAAAATGTAGTACAGCATGATAACCAACCTCATTCATTCAAATGCAGTGCAGTAAATGGATGGCTTAGAGTTACAAATGTTTATGAAATACTATGCAGTCATACGTATTTTACAGTACATTACTGTTAATGCTAAAATAGTCATTAGATAGTTGTATACCTGTTCTCATTTCTGAAGGTTCGAATTATGGACGCCACTGTAAATCGACTCAAGTTGGGCTGGACTCTCAGTCCAGCCTCTCTCATGGTCAAAACCGTGGTTGATCACATGATCAACAAGTGTTGCCTAATCTCATCAGAGATGGCTCTCCTTCCTTCTCTTCTTTGCCCTCGTCCTCTTTCTTCCTCTTCCTCTCCTCCTACTCCTCTTGCTCTCTGTCCATTGTTGGCATTCCATTGTTCAAAACAGGTAATCTGACCTTTGACATATTATAGGCCTATACTACAGTAAAGCAGTGATTGGTTAGTGATCAGTTAAGCTATTAGTGTTTGCACATGTGAGGAGTGGTGTGTGTGACCTGGTGAATAAGTGTAGCATTTTGATTGGTTGTGTTTGGAAAAGAAAAGCAAGTCACTTCCTGTTAGATTTTTGTGTTTTAGGTAGAGAATTGTGTTAGTGTTTTGAAAAAAAGTGTTTTATGCAATTGCAACTGAGTCAAAGGCTGAGAAATATCTTATGGTTTTGGATATTTGGTGTGTAGTTTTGGCACTTTGAGTGAGAGGTTTCAAAAATGTGTGACATGAAAAGATTTTGTGTGTAAGCAGTTGGAAAAAACTGTAACTGTTCAGCAGTCTTATGGCTTGGGGGTAGAAGCTGTTAAGGAGCCTTTTGGTCACACTTACATAGTTATTACTTTGGTGTGTGTGTGTGTGTGTGTGTGTGTGTGTGTGTGTGTGGTGTGTGTGTGTGTGTGTGTGTGTGTGTGTGTGTGGTGTGTGTGTGGTGTGTGTGTGTGTGTGTGTGTGTGTGTGGGTGTGTGTGTGTGTGTGTGTGTGATGCAGGGTCTGGTGACGACGCTACATGAGGGAGAAGACTTTGGGCAGCTGGCCCTGGTGAACGATGCCCAGAGCAGCCACCATCATCCTGAGAGAGGACAACTGCCACTTCTACGAGTTGACAAACAGGACTTATACGCATCCTCAAGGTAAGTTTGGTCACAAACTGAAGATGGGTGCATATCGTATTCATACTGATGTGTGTGTACTGTATGTAAAGTAGATACACATTCTCTTTGATCACAACCTGCTTTTGTGTACAGTACGTACTCTATTCAAATCAATAGCGGTGTGTGGGTAAAATCATAGGGAAGCCAAGCCAGGAAAAAATGTCATACTTCAACCTATGTTGTATAATTGCGTTGTTTGCTCTATAACCCGTTAGTTCATACACCACCCGTTACATACAATAAGGCGTGTGACAACAAGAAGCCAACAATACACAGTGGCGGAATAAATTCAACTACACATACGTTTGTTTCCTCACAAAACCAGAGAGCAACATCTGTCCGGTGAAGTCCACAAAGCAAATATTGCATGTAACAAATTTAACTTAAACATGTAAACATCATCAAATCAACAAGGCTATATTATGCTTAGTTTAATACATTGAAAGCAAATTTAAAAATACCAAAAACTATTTAGTCCAACCAATGTTGCTAATATCATGTGGCTGTCCATGGCGCTTGATTCTGTGTGTGTGTGGTGTGTGTGTGTGTGTGTGTGTGTGTGTGTGTGGTGGTGTGTGTGGTGTGTGTGTGGTGTGTGTGTGTTGTGTGTGTGTGTGTGTGTGTGTGTGTGGTGTGTGTGGTGTGTGTGTGTGTGTGTGTGTGTGTGTGTGTGTGTGTGTGTGTGTGTGTGTGTGTGTGTGTGTGTGCGTGCATGCGCAAGTAAGTAAAACAAAAAAGTTGAATCACCTTACTTGAACAGTACGCTTTTAGTTTTTGTTTTCATAGGCTACCTAGCTAAATTGCTTGCAAGTCTAACTTCCTCGTATGGTTAACAATGAACCAGCTAAGTTAGTTAGCTAGTTAACGTGAGCCTACTAGGCTACATCTAGGCTACATATTGAACTTCAATCATCTCAGGCCAGTAGCACAAAATGTTAATTTATGGTTAGATCAGAATCGCCATCATAATCATAGGCCTGTCCAGAGAATTAAGACAAAACCACAAATCCAAATCTCCATCTCCATGCACGGCTTAGGAAAGGGACGATTTAGCAAGCTAGCTACTGCAGGACATCAACACAAGTAGACCAGAAACAGACATGTTTTCTGACAATGAGATTATGCTTAGAATGTGATTTGATTGGTGTGAAGCCAAATCCAAAACTGGCCTCCCTTGGGCGTTTTGCTGCGCCAGGATAACCCACAGTTGAGCTCAGCTCAACACTAATTGGCTCATTCTTTTTTCTTTTTCTTATCAAGAGAGGCCAGATGCTTGCTGACATTAATCAATCAAATGCTACAGCGGCAAAATGTCATACTCTTTTGTTCCAGACAGCATCAGATACGTGTGCTACACATACTGAGACAGAGGGGCGCTGTTTCCTTCGCTCTAAGGATTTCTCCTGTGAGATTCAGCCACTTGCGAATTGACTCAAAATTCTGAAAACACAGAGAGACGAAGGATATATTATTTTATAAATAAATAAATAAAAATGGTCAAATATTTTGGGAAGCCTGACTTCCCTTGGCATCCATGAATACACACCAATGATTCAAATATGCCTATTGCATATGCTAAAAGGTGTATGTTTCCATGTGTACCGTGTATAGTGTGTACTGGATGTAAAGTGTGTGCATGACTGTGTGTTTACATTGTGTTTCAGGATGTGGAAGCTAACACCATGCGTCTGGAGGAACATGGTAAAGCTGTGCTGGTGCTGGAGAAGGCTGAGTCAACCAATCCTGGAGGGGCAGGAAACAGCAGCAAGTAAGACACTCCCACCGTTCATATATTATACTGTATAACAACAACCAGTCAAACAAGCACTTCTACATTAATCAAGACCTAAATGAACACACTCCTTCCTCTAAGGCATTTTTAGACCAATGTCATGTAAAACACACATTTTTACTGTAGGATATTAAATGTGCAAGAAACAAGCACTGTTTTAGTTAACAGTGTTGTTAATTGTGGCAGTTAGCTGCCTGCCTATTGTTGATTCAACACAGAAATAGACCTGAACCCTGTTCAGTTGAATAGACTGTGCTTTGTTATCTCACTTCAAGTGTTTTAGCAAACGTTGAGGTTAATCAATGTGATGCTCAAATGGCTGCCTCATTATACTGTTAACCAATGTATCCACCTGTGGCTCTTTCCACACTACACACATACCGACACTCTCTCTCCCTCCCCTCTCCCTCTCCCTGTTACTTCCCCCTCTCCTTCTCCCTCCCCCTCCCCTCTTCCTCTGCCTCTCCCTCTGCCTCTTCTCCTCTCCCTCCCCCTCTCCCGCTCCCTCCCCTACACACTCAGGTATACAGTGATGGCTGGAACTCCAGAGAAGATCCTAGAACACCTGCTTGAGACAGTGAAGCTGGATACTAATGGCAGTGATGCTATAGGTAGGAAACCTGTATGGCTTGCCTTGTATGGGTCCAAACGTTTCTCTACTGTAGTGGCTGGACCCCTTTAGGTCGCTGGACCACTGACATACTCCCACTGTTTTATGTTCAAAGAACAGGAGTTCCTCTTTTAAAACAATCTAGGTAGAAGCAGGAATTCTCCAGGGTGTTTAGGCCCCTTGCTTTTTTTCAATCTTTACTAACGACATGCCACTGGCTTTGAGTAAGGCCAGTGTGTCTATGTATGCGGATGACTCAACACTATACACGTCAGCTACTACAGCGACTGAAATGACTGCAACACTTAACAAAGAGCTGCAGTTAGTTTCGGAATGGGTAGCAAGGAATAAGTTAGTCATAAATATTTCCAAAACTAAAACCATTGTATTTGGGACAAATCATTCACTAAACCCTAAACCTCAATTACATCTCATAATGAATAATGTGGAAATTGAGCACGTTGAGGTGACTAAACTGCTTGGAGTTACCCTGGATTGTAAACTGTCATGGTCAAAACATATTGATACAACAGTAGCTAAGATGGGGAGAAGTCTGTCCATAATAAAGCGCTGCTCTGTCTTCTTAACAACACTATCAATAAGGCAGGTCCTACAGGCCCTGGTTTTGTCACACCTGGACTACTGTTCAGTAGTGTGGCCAAGTGCCACAAATATGGACTTGGGAAAATTGCAGTTGGCTCAGAACAGGGCAGCACGGCTGGCCCTTAAAAGTACACAGAGAGCTAACATTAATGACATGCATGTCAATCTCTCATGGCTCAAAGTGGAAGAGAGATTGACATCCTCATTACTTGTTTTCGTAAGAGGTGTTGACAAGCTGAAGGTACCGAGCTGTCTGTTTAAAATACTAGCACACAGCTGGAACACCCATGCATACCCCACAAGACATGCCACCAGAGTCTCTTCACAGTCCCCAAGTTCAGAACACACTATGAGAGGCTCACAGTAGTACATAGAGCCATGACTACATGAAACTCTATTCCACATAAGGTAACTGATGCAAGCAGTAGAATCAGATTTAAAAAGCAGATAAAAATACACCTTATGGAACAGCGGGGACTGTGAAGTAACACAAACATAGGCACAGACACATGCATACACACACATGATAACATACTATACACACGTACACATGGATTTTGTGTTGTAGATATGTGGTAGTGGAGTATGGGCCTGAGGGCACACACTCAGTGTGTTGTTAATTCTGTAATTAATGTATTGTAATGTTTTTTAAATTGTATAAATGCCTTAATTCTGTCGGACCCCAGGAAGAGTGGGGACCCATAATAATAAATACAAATACAAAACACACTATACTGTACCAGGATGACCATACAGTAGCTTCACATCTGAATCCTCAGTCAAACTTTAAAGATTGTTTCTGGTTTCATGGGAACGGTTTGTTTTGGTCACTCACATGAAACAGCCAACAAAGACAGAAAAGAACAGGCAGAATCAGGCCAGGCACATTCCTGGAAATGTATTTTATATCCGCTCACTAAAAGCCACCAGATGACTCATTGCGCCTGTGTTTTTCAGGGAGGAAGTGGATGGGACACAAAGTGGAGGGACACAGAGTGCCATTAGTCCTTGTTAGTGAGTTATGTGTTGTTCTGTCTGTGCCCACAGATCCCTGTGTGAGCGACTTCCTGCTAACCCACAGGGTCTTCATGCCTTCCAGCCAGCTTTGCCCGGCCCTGCAACACCAATATCCTTTGGATGATTATGATGATGGTGGTGATGATGACGGTGGTGGTAGTGGTTGTGTGATGATGATGATGATGATGTCCTAAGCTGTGTCTATTTCTATTTACTTACACTTTGTCTCTAAGAGGATCACATACCCAACATTTGTGGTTGTATTTTGAATCTGTGTACCGAAAAACAAATTAAACGTTTAAATGTTATTAAATTAAATAAATAAAACAAATGAACATAATTAAACCAAAGCATCCATCTTCTCCAAAAAAGCAGCTCAGACAGTGGTCTAGGTCTAGAATAGCTGTGTTAAGCTGTTGTTCAGATGTGTTGGTTCTCTTCCTTATCCCTGAGTGCACCTACCATGCCGAGCCTTCTGAGGGCTCAGATCTGGAGAAGGCAGCCTATGCCCTCAACACCAAGCAGAAGATAGTGAAGTTGATTTGCCAGTGGGTGGCGCTGTTCGGCCAGCTGCTCAAAGATGACCCCATCGCTGTAGACTTCCTGGAGGTGACTGAAGGGGGTAGTGCGATTCTCTATAACCAAACACATATTCATAGATTATATATGTGGTATAGATATAGAGTATAAAAAATATAGAGTATAAAAAATAGCCTTATATCAATGTTATCCAAATATCACACTCTGGAAAAATCTGTTATACAGTAAATTTTGCAGTATATTGTATTGAATCATGGCCTGTGTGTTGTTTCTGTGTGTTGTGACCATAAAAATACTATATACATTCAGTGTTTATACATAGAGTGTTTCTATGCATGACAGAGGCTGGGGGAGGAGGTGGCAGGTGACTCCCGTCTGTCCAGTATGCTGAGGGAGCAGCTCAGAGACAGGAGGAGAACCAGAGTGTGAGTAGTAACACATTTTTATTTATTTTACCTTAATTTAACTAGGCAAGTCATTTAAGAACAAATTATTATTTTCAATGACGGCCTAGGAACAGTGGGTTAACTGCCTTGTTCAGGGGCAGAACGACAGATTTTTACCTTGCCAGCTCGGGAATTCGATCTTGCAACCTTTCGGTTACAAGTCCAACGCTCTAACCACTAGGCTACCTGCCACCCCATTACCCAGGGTGCATCTGAAATGCACAACTTTTGGGCCCATAGGGTGAATAATGGAGGTCAAAGTTCAATATATTTTGGGATGGATAGGATGGAGCCTTGTGATCACAGGAATGTGAAACAAAAGCAAAAGTCATGTTCTTTCCTTTACAGTCATATTGATAACATTATGTAGTATCGTAACCAAGCCAATAAGAATATTTCTGGAATCTGGATTTGAGATTTGAATTAGTTTACTATAATTTTTGTATTTTTCAATATCTTTCCAGGCTTGAGAATGAACTCGGGTCACTGACAAGAGTAAGTTGAACCACATTAATAAAGGCTCATAAAGGTCATTCTTGCACACACAAATAGATCTGCATCTCTGTTTATTACCACATGACATGCTCTCTTTACTTAGACAGATTGGGAGATAGCAGAAGAAACAATATAACTCCAACCTTTATAACACAGCATGTTAGTCTTCAGAGCTGCTGGAGCTAAAAGTTAAAAGATTAAAAGCATCAAAAACATAGAGAAATTAAAAGTCACACTTGTGGCTGACTTACTCTGTCTATTGTTTGTTTCCAATAGCTTAACCATCAGTTTGACTGGTTTTCCAGTTGTGAGGAGCCAGTGGGGAAGTGTCTGCCAATCAGATCAAAGGACAAAGGTCAGTGAGACTACTACTACCATAGATAGCATGGTAATAACTATGTCATGAATAGCATGGTAATGACTATGCCTTCTCTATAATGACACAAAATGCACAATTAGCCTTTTTTCTGTTTATTAACTATTGGTTAACCATTGGCAGCCCACTGTAACCATGAAATGTACTTACAGATGGATCAATGTAAATGGTTGTTGCTATACTTTGTTTTAAATGTCCAATGCAGATGTTTATAAAAAAACTGAATATCAAATAATTTCTGGGTAAAAATTAAGTACCTTACTGTGATTGTTTAAAATTATTAAACAAATAACAATTTCTGGGAGGGGGGAGGGGGGAACTGAAAACTAGCTGTTATTGACAGAGGTTTGGAACTCTCTTTCTTATTGGTATATTAACTCATTTACAACCTGAGGATTTCACCAGGCAGGCTAAAACTCCATCCCACCAAAACAGGCTGAAATTTCAGGTGGTCTTTTCAAACAGCTCTTACACTAAAAGGGCATTATCATAAGTTTCACAATTTCACAGTTATTCCAACCTCATAGTATGGAACTATATATAAAACACAGGACAATCACATTTTTGACTGCACTGGGCCTTTAATGCTTAACTTCCTTTCCCATGTCTCTGTGTTTTCTCTCCTAGTATTGTATGAGATCTTCCGGCCAGACCATACGTCAATCACTCTGATGCTGCCGGTGAACACCTCTGTTCAGGAAATGATGTCATCGCTGGTAAACCCAGGAGGAGACCACGCCCTGGTCAAAATGAACTCCATGGGAGGTGCGTGGCTATTCTTTCTTTTTCCATGTCATCTGGAAGCAATATGAAGCCCTTTTCTAAGATACAGCTGTACACGATATTCATTATTTCCCTTTCAGTTTGTACACTTGGTACAATACTCCCTCCTTCAGGCAAGAGCAGTTATATTCATACCTTTACGATTTTGTATATGTGCATGTTAATGTCTTGTAACATGTCATTTGAGATTGAGTTTTATTGAGAGAGTGTGTAACTCTCAGTGAGTGTTGATGTTAAGTTGGGATGTGTGCCTCTGAGGTATTGTGTGTTAAAGGGTTTGTCTTTGCTGTATCATAGACAGGGCTCAGCTGAAGCTGGACGCCACAGCAGTCTACACCTCCCTGGGGCTGAATGAGAGACTGTTCCTCTGCACTGCCAGCCAGGTGGAACAACTGGTGAGTCCTAACCTCACCTACAATCTACACCTACTCTATAGTCTCTCATGGGTGCTGAGATTACCATATATAACTTATCTATAACTTAAGAACTACACTGCATGGTGAATCAGAGAAAAACATCCCCAGACTGTCATCATAGCATACCGTTCATAGATATTTGTGTGATTTCATGGCATTATTTATGGTGTTTGTTCTCTGGCACCTTGACAGATGCCCCTGAAGGAGCAGCAGGGCCCTGATCAGAGCACCATTGACACTTTGGAGCAGATGTGTTCCAAGGACATCGCCAGCCAGCTCACCAACTACGACTGGGAACTGTTTACTGCCATGCATGAGGTAAGGAAGGAAATGAGGTGAGCCCATGCCAGAGCTTTGCCAATGTTATGGAGTGGAAGTTATGGATTTGGGACCAGCAGGATAAGAGTTAAAAGTGGAGAAACTGTGACGTATGCTTGCAATGGGCGCTTGAGTGGGATCATTTGCTGCCCAGCTTTAAATACTGAGTATCACCAGTATGTACCATTTCCCTGAATAAGGGGCTTAGTTAATAAGAATGAGGTAGAAAAGTTTGAAAATGTATGCAGTCTGGTTAACAGCATCTGCTAAATGACTCAAATGTACATGTCTATTAAGGGTATGACATCTATCTCACATGTGGGTATGCACTGTGGTGGGTAGCTGGTTTGACAAGGCCTGGTGACTCAGATGTGAGCTGTCTCAGTCTGTCTCAGAACAACAATAGCCCTGATTATACTCTAACGTTCATCATTCGTCCTGATCTTGTCTTGATCTTGTCTGTTTACACTTGTAAGATCTGATCACAGTTAGTTAACAAAATGTATTTGAATCGTCTACACTTGTCTGAAAAAGTGGGCACAGGACACATTTTAGCACCAGGTATAAACAGGCCTAAAGGATTCACTATCTGTCACTCAGGCATGTGTCTGAGTCATCCTCTCTCTGGTAACTGTTACTGCAGCATCATATCAGTCATCAGGTTGACTCCTCACCTGACACACTACTACCCTGTATTGGCCACGTGTTCATCTGACACACACACCTCTTTTTATGCAAGTTTATTTAACCAGGTTGTCCCACTGAGGTCAAAATACCTATTTGACAAGAAAATCAAGTTCAAGTCAAGTTCAAATGTTAAGCCAAATTGAAGGTTTAGTCCATTGGATGGTTGCTTGATATATTTACAAAAACGTTGAATCTGTGTTTAGTGTGCCACAGTACATATGGATGGTAAATGAATGTGTCTCTCCCACCAGGTGGAACTAGTGTACTATATATTTGGGCGACATAAATTCCCAGGCGCCACCACAGCTAACCTGGAGCGTTTTGTGCATCGCTTCAACGAGGTGCAGTACTGGGTGGTGACGGAGGTGTGTCTGTGTGCTGACCTGATGAAGAGAGCCATGCTGCTGAAGAAGTTCATCAAGATGGCCGCCATGTGAGTCTCACTTAAATTAAGACACAGTTTACCTTGTAACGTGCAGATTAATGACTATGTTATCTTAGGGGTAAATATCCCTACAGAGCAGTATACTATATTGGTTATTTTGTACAATTACACACTATATACAAAAAATATTCAACATACCAGCAGAAATCATGTTTTCATATCCAGTTAAAATATTGGTAATGTCTGTAGACACTGGTGCTCTAATAACCATTTTGGTCATGTATGTGTTTAGTCTTCCCACAGCTGTTACTGGCTGTGTTTCCTGTTTCAGGTTGAAGGAGCAGAAAAATCTCAATTCGTTCTTTGCTGTGATGTTTGGTCTAAGCAACAGTGCTGTACAGAGACTTTACAAGACCTGGGAGGTGAGGCCTGCTGGGGACAATGACCTACATTTTTAGGATCGCTTATAATAACAATGTATTTTATTTATAACATGTGAAATGGATATCAGAGGAGTAACAGTTGTTGTTGTTGACAGAGAGTGCCGAGTAAGACGAAAAGGGTCTATTGTGCCTACGAGAGGTTAATGGTGAGTGAGTTAATGTGTACACGCTTTATAACAAAGTGTTCTACTAAATGTCATAGATAACAACAGGTGACACCACAGGCCACTTGTCAATCCCTCCCCCTCATTTCCACTGTGTGTATGAATCATGTTTTCCTTCCTTCGTAATATGTGATTTTTTTTGGCCTATATTTCCTGTATAACTAGAGCTAATGGAGAGGTGTGTGTATTTCTCTTAATATGTCAGGATCCATCACGTAACCACAGAGCCTACAGACTGGCTGTGGCAAAGCTCAGTCCTCCCTACATCCCCTTCATGCCTCTGCTACTAAAAGGTAATAATGCTTTGTTAGAAACCTCTTATGATAATTGTAACATTCAATACCTGAGTAAAGTCTACATGACCCTATACTGAGCCAGTATGTTGTTCTGTTCGCCAACTGTTCCTCTAGACATGACTTTCATCCACGAGGGAAACAAGAACTACACGGAAAAACTGGTCAATTTTGAGAAAATGGTGAGTTGTCTAGCCTAAATATCAAATTCTTACATCAGCCCTTGTGTCCTCTTTTTGTCTTGTAAACTATTGGCTAAATAAGCCGCCTTTTCTTTTCACTGTTTCAGCGCATGATTGCCAAGACAGTGAAGATCGTTCGAGGGTGCAGAAGCACACCTTACGGTAAGACAACAAAATGAAAAAGTTGTAGAATAGAATGGAAAAAGGACAATGTTGGGGCATGGTGTTCACACTCGATGGTTCTTTGTCCTGCAGTGCCTTCCTCACCCCAGAAGGGACTCGCAGACAGAATGTTTCTGGAGGCGCCTTCCATTCGGCTGTCTACATGTATGCTATGCCTCAATGCTTAACTCGTTTTCCACTCAGAGCTTCAAATGAGATTAAGTACATGTAGCTCTTCTGTGTTAGGTGTTAAGAAACAATCTCCCTCTTTGTCTCTTGTCCAGATTCGGAGCAGTCCCTCCCTCTCCGGAATCCTAGCAACATCCGCCACTATGTTCAGAACTTTGAAGTGATCGACAACCAGCGCAAACTGACACAACTGTCCAGGGGAATGGAGCGCTGAGAGCTGAACCAGACCAGTGTATAAGGACTGTATCTACATAGCTTTGTGTATAAAGACTGTCTAAAGACTGTGTATAAAGACTGTCTATAAGACAGCCTGTGAATAAGAGGTTGGCAGGGGAATACACACACCTCCATGGTCATACTAATCCACATGCAAGCTCTTCTATAGACTCGTGTGCATGTCTGGTGTCAAGAATGGAGGACTGTGGATGTTTCTGGCCTGTTCAGTATCACACAGAGCACATTCAAGAGAAGCAGCTGTTTGGACTGCTAATCAAGTGACTAGGACCTGAGGAGGGATCAGACTGGCAGTATCTAGTGACCCCTAGTGCCTTACCAGAGATATTGCTGGTCCTGTGACTGCTGTTTCTGATAGTTTTGCGTGCTGTGATGCAACACTACACTCCGGAGGAAGAAGTGCATATATTTGGCATTAGCCGTTATTTATACGATCATATGTATAGCAGACTACTTGTATGATAATCTTATGGTTTCACAAGTGCCATATACGGGTTGGGGCAAACGAGACGGTGTTGGCTTAGATTGTTGACAACATGTAAACTATATTTAGTCTCCAATGTTTTTTGAAAACAAATACATTTGCACAATGAGCACTTCTCTCAAATACATCGTTACAGTTGTTGGTTAGCTAGCTAGCGAATTTTTGCCGTATTAGCATTGATGTGACATCAGTCAAAACACCTCAAAACAAGACATGGTATCAAGAACAAGATTAAACTAGTTGAAACGAGCCACCTACGATTCCCCACTGGCAGCTTCTTGTCATTGTTGCTAGCTATCTGGCCATTCAGAATCACAACACAGACTTCTGCCCCATTGACGCGTGTGCATCGTTTTCATGACGTTGTTAGCTAACGCCTTGATCACACCGATAGTCTTTTGCATGAAATAGTACGCAGCAGCATCATCTGGATGTGTGCAACAAAGTTCAACATTAATTTTTTGCTACTATTTCTGTCAAGCCGTCGACGCATACAGTTTGGCGCATACGTTCGATAAATCCAACGTATGTACCACACAGAACGCACTGCAACTGCCTCTGCAACGCAATGCTGTAAGGCAAACGCAGCGTTCCATTTGAAGTGAATGTGCTTTTGGGGTACCAAAATGCCAAAACAATGTTGGTGTGATCGAGGTGTAACCCGTCTACATAAGCACATACAGTAGAGCAGATATATGCTATAGAATGTAGTTATGGAGTGTTTTGACCTTTTTTCACTTTGTAATACAACTTTCATGTACAATAAATAGTTTAGCAATCAGCTATGTTGCCAGAACGCATACACAAATGTGTAAAACATTTCATACCATGTACGTTTATTTTTTCTAAATAAATTATTTTCAGAATGATGTGTATTCAATCAAAGCATGAAGTCAGAGTTTGTAAAAATGTATTTTTTTTTATTGGAAATGCAAACCATAAAATATGATACAAATGATCACTGAAAGACTAACACCCCCCCAATATGAGGAGAGTAAATTTCACAACAAGCAATTATTTTTTATTGGATCTAAAAACATTCTCCTTGTCAGAAATATATTTACAACTTTGGTAAAAAGGAGAAAAAATATAAAAATTGGGCCTAGAAGACATTTAGAAAAACAAGGATAAACTCAGTGTAGTCTCCTGCTGTAACCACAGAGGATTATGTTTAAAACATCCTCAACATATAAATAACCCTAGGTTGAAATGTTCAGTCTGGACACTACCATCATACAAATACTGTTCAAAACAATATTTTACGTGTAAAATGGATCCACTGAGAGGCATTAGCAGTCTTTGCACCATGAATCTTGATAAAGCTCTCTCATGAAAAGCCTAATCGCAGAATGAAATCACCAATATCACCCAGGGGGCATCACAGATAAAAACAGATGTGTAACACTATGGCTGTGTTTAGATAGCTGATACAATTGAACTGCACATACATTATCACACAAGTAACATAGGCCAACTCGAGTTCAACTCAGAAGTTTGATGGAGGTCGTTATATATTTTTTTACCACTGATATCTAAAATATTGATACTAAAGATTGGCTAGTTATAGTGATGGAGCAAAATGTAAGTGGTCAAAACGTGGAAAAACCTAGAGAGAAAAAATCTGACCATAACGTCCCGACCACGAGAACAGTTTATGTATGGTTGATGTCTCACACTCATCACTAGATGGTAGATACAATGGGTTAAGCACAACTCCCCCGGAACAAAACCAAAGAAAATAACAAAAACTGCAAAAAAAAACTGAAAACGATATTAACCAGAGTAAATAATATTGCACGTACAAACAAGTTGATTTTTGTTCCCAATGCCCAGTTGCTATTCCTTTACAAGAGGCACAAACTGATTTTACAGTACAGACATGTATGTACATGCATGTGCATCGTAGTCTCTCTATTGCATTAAATGAATAGCTACTCTGGTCCTAGCTGTCCTAAACAGCAGTCTCAACCTATCCTGAGCACAAATTGTAGTGGCGCTATGATCACCATTACTGCTGGACAAGTCTACCCTTCTCTAGTGATGCAAGGGAGGAAGGAGCGGACTTAGCAATGGGAAAGATCTCTTTGATCGACAAAACATACACAGACAGGAACATGCACACATGAAGTCACACACACACACACACACACACACACACACACACACACACACACACACACACACACACACACACACACACACACACACACACACACAC
>NC_036857.1:23160817-23188474 GCF_002910315.2 Salvelinus sp. IW2-2015 | reverse complement strand
ACACACACACACACACACACACACACACACACACACACACCTCATGCACAGACTATTTACATAAAAACATGACAAATAAATGAACCCCACATATTTTCAGTCCCTGGGTGAAGCTGCAGCATTGTGTTGGGAGTGCATTTGGTACTCATAGTCAGTTCTCTTTATCCATAAGGGCATCAAATAAAATAAAACAATCAACCGAAGTGAAGATGCACACTAAGCACACTAAGATCGAGGTCAAATGTGTAGGGACTGGACATTTGGCCATTTCCCTGACACTCACATGGAATGAGCCCTGACCTGCTAGCAACCCACTCAGAATGTACTGCAACTTCCCTGATCTCTGTTGGCAACATACGATAGGTATATATTGACTTTCAAGACATCATTACACACCAAGGCTGAGGATATACCTGGATGGCCTTTGCTTCAACCCAATTTCCATACTGCCTCTTGCAGCACAAGCAAAGTCTGGACAACCTCGCTTACAAGTCACCAGCCAGAGTTCTGGCAAAGCACCACACTGTTTCAAGCTGTTAGTGAGATCTATCTCACAGGCCCATGGTGGTGGATCCAGTCAAGTCCCAGACGACTTTGAGGCAATGCTTTCATTTGTCACAACGAACATGGATCAACACGACGTGATCAGTAAGAGTTCATGTCAAACTCAAAGGAAGATCAGTCAGTCAGTATCCTGTCTGTTTTTGGCATCTTGTTAGTCATCAGTAGATTTAGTTTGTGTGCAAAACAACTGAACCAAGCACTGCATGTCCACCACTCAGAAGGGGGCAGAAGCCATGTAGATAGGCTCCTCTGTTTTATCTAAACCTGACAAACATTACTGGAGCACTTGGGCTCCACTTACATCTTACATAAAACAATAACAGAAGAGACTGTAAAAAATCTTTGGTAGAAATGTTCATATATAAAAAGTCAAAGTGTAGAGTTTGGCGACATGAGACAGACACAATCATCTGTCTATGGGTAGAAGCCCTGATCATGCAGTTTTCAGGTCTTTGGTGGGGAAAGTATCAGCTGTGATTCTTTAATGCTACAAAAAGGAAGAGAGAGGTATTCACTCCCCTCAACACCAGAAGAAAGATGTGGCCATCCCGTTTGAAGCACTGAGCACAACGTTTGTACTTTTTAGCACCAAAACGAAGGCAGTTAAAAAGACAACCATTATTATCTTTCACACGGATCCAAGAGAAGTAAAAGCTATTTTAAAAGATGTGGAGGGAGAAACCAAGCGTCTTCCTCCATCCTGGGCTTATCAAGGGCTCCCATTCTTCATCTTCTGTAGTCACTAGTCTTGGACTTCAACTCAAATAGGATCAGTAAGTCTAAGGCCTGTTTGTCTGACTGTGACACTGAAGTTCATCTTGGTGATCGACCCCAACCTGACGACAACAAACAAAACAACACATATTAAATTAAAAACATTCATTTGGTTTGGAGTTCTTAGGGTTTTCGTCCTCTAGTGCAGTACAGTGGAGTTCCAGTGGTCTTTTCTCCTCCTCTTCCTCACTCTTCAACTGCAGTCTGATCCTCTCTGGACATTTAAATGAACCATGTTTCTCTGTTGCAATCATGTGGGTATCTAGGTTTCTTTGGTTCTTTTAGCTTGTTTTAATCCTTCTGTGGTGTTTAGGCCTCAGACGTAGCATGGGGCTTGAGTTGGGCCTTCTCCATAGCCGTGCCGTAGGGTAGCGACCTCTTGAAGAAGCCAAGCTGGGAGGGAGAAAGAAAAAAGACAGAAAAAGTTTGAACTGAATATAATATTTATAACATCATCTCAAATCTCATCTCAAAACCTGTCAATGAGGTTCTAGTCTCTCCAGCCAGACTTACATTTAGGCCTAGAGAAGGCTGAGCTAAGAGCAAGATGAGGTTTGGCCTGAGACTAATAAGTCTTAGTTATAAAGGCAAATACGGGACGTTCTTAAGAGATGGAAACCGCCCACTCTGCCTGATGTTAACATCAGCACCATCCTGACCACTCACTTTGTACAGGACGTAAATCACCAGTGCCAGCAGAAGAAGTCCAGCTAGTATGGCCAAGATGATGATCCACATTGGCACGGAGTACTGGCTGTCCGGCTTGTTCCACACCACCGGGGTCACCACCTGAGGAGGGGGCAGAGAATTAGTCATGACCACCACTTATACTATAATAGCCTCGATTCCAGGCTTCCTGCAGTTTCCCAACAGCGGAGTGATGTGCAAAACTTTGGCATACTGTATGGTAATGCATGACTAACAATACAGTAACACATAGAGGGGTTTGGTAACATGGGTGTATTGCACATAGACCTACCTTTTTAGATCCACTTGGTAGCTCCTTGGGTAAGATGGCATAGGGCATCTTGATCACACTGAATCTTGCCAGGCACTCAAGCACATACCCTTTGTATGCTCTCTGAGGATGGAAGCAAAACAACAGGAACTGGATCAGATTGGATATTCATTGTGATTCTGCAAATAATTAGTGTAGGAGTACTGGGAAATTGCAGCTTGTATATGTGTTAGCAAGGCTAGAGTGTGGACTGGTAATGGGTGCACTTTGTCTTGTATCCAGTAGGTGGCGGTCATGTGCTACAGAGAGATGCAACTCTATTATCAGACCGGCTGTCTCTCACAAAACCCCTCTGACATTCCAATCCTATGAGAAGCCACGACCACCAGCTAATGAATTTTCAATACACTCACACATAGGCTTTGTGTGTAAGGTCTCTCACAACTGCTTCTGTGGACAGATACCATCCAGCTCTAACTAAAACACTATAACACTACACACACACACACACACACACACACACACACACACACACACACACACACACACACACACACACACACACACACCACACACACCACACACACACACACACACACACACACACACACACACACACACACACACACACACACACACACGACTATTGACATTAGATTTTGAATTATACTCTCTGTTAGCTACCATTTTCCCTTCATTTGGGCCAACTATTTGAGACAGTACACACTGGCAGAGTTTAGCTCTGAGCTAGCATTAATACTGACATCTAGTCAATACAATCACATGTGTGAGTCTGACTGGTCATTCATCTTTCACAGTCTTGAATTTGAGGTTTTGAGTGTTGATTTTTTTCTTTGTAGATGCTTAAAGGAATCATTCTGCTTATACTCAGCCAAACCTTGACATGAGAAAATACACAGACAACAACGTGAACGGAGACAGTCCGGCTCATGCAATCAGTGCCAATGTCATCTGGTAGAAACATGCATCTACATGTGCAGTGAGTTTGAGGGGAGGCCAGTAGTTCTGCTGGTTGTTTTTAATCTCTGCATCTGAACCTGACCAAGATCCACTCTTCAATCGCCATATTAAAAAGGTATGTAGTGGAGCAATTGTATGCAGAGTGGTTGGTTTCATCTCCTGTCCATACGGTACGTACCTCGATGAAGGTCTCAGCCCAGATGCGTGAGCGCACTTTGAGGATGGCGCTGGTCCCCTTCTCCAGAAGACCAACCTCACACTGCAGCGTCCAGCATTCTACATTAGAGCAGGACTAGAGGGAGAGAGGGAGGGAGGAAGAGAGAGAGGGAGAAGGAGGGAGGAAGAGAGAGAGTGTGTTAAGACTTAACAAATTACATAAAATATGCCATCATTTGAGATATGCCATGCAAAAACTGCTGTCCTCAGCAAGGAATACCAAACGGCTACAAAACAAACTTAATTTGACATTCTGTCAGGCTTAACTTAACAGTAATTACTGTAAGTGCATGAATTAAAAACTGACGTGAAGGTCAGTAGACGGGGAGGAGGTGGGTGGGAAGAGCAGTAAGGGCAATGTTAACTCTGCAGGCCAAATAAATAGAACAAAGAGGTCAATGTTATGATCCAATGCAGGGCTGCTTCCAATTAGAAAGATTGAGTGAATGTCATGAGACTGTAAAAATCCAGCATGCAGTCGACACTCAACATTATTGCCCAACCACCAGCTCCCTTTTCACAAGACTGTTAGAATACACAATCTTAATTAAATCCTCATAATGGTAGCTGGGCGCTTTGCATTGTAAACCTCCACAAACTGACTTTTAATGCTGGTGTGTTAGACAGACCACCCCGGATTGGGCGGTTTTGGTGGGCTTCCTGCGGGAACGGATTAGTTTGCCTATTAAGCCAAGAGCCAAGGAGGGCAAACGAACGCAGGAGGAGAGGGTGTAGTACACAACCCAGTACCTACCCTACTGCCTGTAACCTCCCTCAGGGCCTTACAGTTAAGACAGGCTTAATAATGGCATTACAGTTACAGACAGACAGACAGACAGACAAACAGATATGCCCCCTGTCTAATTCCCCCTCCTGTCCTGGACCTCCCCGATGCCCCAGGATACTGAGGCCTAGTCCAACAAGTCAGACAATTGTTTCCAAAATATTACACTTGATTAAAACTGGAGGCTAACTGAGGCTGGGGGAGGATTGGGGAAGCTCTCTGAGGCTGGGGGAGGCTAACTGAGGCTGGGGGAGGATTGGGGAAGCTCTCTGAGGCTGGGGGAGGCTAAGGGATTCTGGTGGGCCTGGGGAAATGGTCCATTTGGATATGGTAGAGTGCCAGATCCTCCCTAGTGGGGTGGCCGAGGTCAGGGGCAGGAGCTGGGAGGGAAGCTTCTGTTCCCACAATGAGTAGAACAGCAGTGACTGGCTATATAATAGACCTGCCGTGTGTGTGTGTGTGTGTTGAAGTGTACAATGGCAGCTACTGTGTGACATGAATGTAAACAATAATTCAATGTACATTTTCCTAGATTGTTCTAATAGCCGTTTAGAGACCAAGCTCACAGTGCTACTTCATTTACATTTTTTCTAGGACAAGGCCAGTCATAGCGAGGGGTCTCTCTCATTTACCAGTCCCCTACTACAACCAGATTCAATCAAGGGCCTATACAACTGCATTATGCACAGCTCTGACCACTAACACACTTTCTCTTGAAATATATTTTTTAACAGATACGTCTGTCCTTAGTTCCAACTCAGCATAGAAACTGAAGTGCTAAGAGTGAAACAAAGAATGGCGGCCTTTATAGAAACGTGTCATCGGGCAGGCTTGATAAACGAGGGGCGGTTAAGAGCGACAGGCGGGGGGGACAAAGACCTCTTTCACCACTCTGGGTAGTGACAGACCAATGAGAGGGAGAACAGAGGGAGAGCTACCTGGTCCTGGTGCTGGTTGGATCAATAGGGCCAGTGTGTGCCAGGGGCAGTGGTACTCACACTAACAACACCACGGAGTGGAAAATTAGAGGGCGGCCTGTGAACTAACCAGCGCATCATGCCCCTGGTCCCACAGATCCCCCTATTTCCATGTCCCTACTGCCCCAGCTCCACCCCTCCCAGTCTCCCTGCAGCCCTTTAATGTTAATCACCACAGCGGGACCACCACCACCCCACGCCCTCTGACCCCTTCCTCTCAATTACATTATAACCTCATTAGTCAATCCCAGGAGGCTTTCCAAGAGCAGGGCCAGAGCCACTGTCCCAGATCAATACATGCCATGGCTTCAGGCAACTCAGAGGAGCAGAGAGGCAGAGGTTCAACCCTTCATCTCAGCTCTATTCCAAAGGAAAGTCCCTAGTCACTTCCATCCACTTGTCCTGTTTATTTGAACTATTTGACAACATGAAATACCACCAGAGGCAACAACAAGCTCTACTCATCACTCAAGAAGCCAGTTGCATTAATAGCACACTGTTCCAATAACTCTCGCCATCTGTCCTTGCTAAGGGCCTCACCAGGTTAGTGTGCTCAGCCAGCTGGTCTCTGTGGACGTCTCTCCTCTCGATGTGGTGATCCTGGCCGGGCACAAGTAGGGGAGGCTGCTCTGTGGACGACTGCTGGAGCTGAGGAGACCGAGGGAAAGAACATACACCACCCATTAGGACAGAGACCTCACCCATGACAGACGAGCAGACCACCCATTAGGTCAATACATTACAGACAGAAACCTCACACATGGGAGACGAGCACACCACCCTTTCTGTCAATATAGGGAGTGACGTTAGTGACCCATCATTATCCTTGTTATTAATCTAGTGAATGTGAGGTCTCATTCACATGGTTTCCCATAGAAACACACTGTAGTGCGCAAAGAAAATCAGATCACAGCTAAATGGGAAACCTCTTCTGCCTCATCTCAGCATCTGGCCATTTAGAAGTTTGAAACAGAAACAAGCGACTACCCAAGAGTCATCGGTTCCCATGAAAAACCTGAGGCTTAAACCCTGCAGAAGGGGTCCTAATGTTAGAAGTTGAGTGAGTGTATCAGTACAGAAGAGGTTCATCAAGCTGTGCTGAGCTGAGGGAAGTGCTGAGAGATCAAAGTGTTAGTGGGGATGGTGTCCTGGGTGGGGCTGGTTAGGGCTGGCTGGGCAGGGAGGGTGGAGGTGGGTGTAGAGACTGTTAATCACACACTGAATTAGAACCTGTGGGACATCTTCACAGTGCCCGTCTCTCTGAAGTGTTCTAGCCTCACAGATGTCTGTCAGCCTCATGTGACCCTGAGAAGGGAGTGGGAGTGCTGTGTTGTGTGTGTGTGTGTGGTGTGTGTGTGTGTGTGTGTGTGTGTGTGTGTGTGTGTGTGTGTGTGTGTGTGTGTGTGTGGTTGTTCCACTGGATATCATAAGGTGAATGCACCAATTTGTAATCGCTCTGGATAAGAGCGTCTGCTAAATGACTTAAATGTAAATGTAAATGTAAATGTGTGTGTGTTGTGTGTGTGTGTGTGTGTGTGTGTGTGTGTGTGTGTGTGTTGTGTGTGTGTGTGTGTGTGTGTCTGTGTGTGTTGTGTCTGTGTGGTGTTGTCTGTGTGTGTGTTGGGTGTCTGTGTCTGTGTCTGTGTCTGTGTCTGTGTCTGTGTCTGTGTCTGTGTTGACCGAGAGAGACATGAGTTCAAGACTTGCTGTACCCTTGCAAAAGTGTAAACAAACATACTTTTAACATAAACATTAATAATGTTTAAACCTGTCATACATCAAAAGACATTCCATGATTGAGTTGCTCACCTTGAGCTGCATGTAGTTGATGGAGTGGTTGGTGGTGCAGTTGAGGGGTCCCTCAGTAGATCCCAGAGGGTAGAGGGAGCCGTCCCTAACACTGAGAGGACAACTGAGCTGAAGCACTGTGGCTAATACCACTGGGGCCTTTGTTCACCAGCTGACAGACAGCGAAAGAACGAGGGAGAAAAGAGAGAAGTAATTAGAATATTACAACATATACCCCCCCAGCTAGTCTTTGCTAAAAATTTACCCGTTCTGGTTTTGACCCAGACTTCCAGGAAATGTCATCTAAACTTGAGCACTGTTTTTCTTTCTGCTATGTGTAGATGGTCCGGTGTGATGTCATCTAAACTTGAGCACTGTTTTCTTTTCTGCTATGTGAAAGGTGGTCGTGTGTGTCATCTAAACTTGAGCACTGTTTTTCTTTCTGCTATGTGAAAGATGGTCCGGTGTGATGTCATCTAAACTTGAGCACTTTTTTTCCTTCTGCTATGTGAAAGGTGGTCCGGTGTGATGTCATCTAAACTTGAGCCATGTTTTTCTTTCTGCTATGTGAAAGGTGGTCCGGTGTGATGTCATCTAAACTTGAGCACTGTTTTTCTTTCTGCTATGTGAAAGGGGGTCCGTGTTGTCATCTAAACTTGAGCACTGTTTTTCTTTCTGCTATGTGAAAGGTGGTCCGGTGTGATGTATTCTAAACTTGAGCACTGTTTTTCTTTCTGCCTATGTGAAGGTTCCGGTTTGAGTGTCTATCACGGGACTAGGTTTCCTTACAAATTGAGTTAGAACCTGTAATGATGTAAAGCTCAACAAATCCCTGTTGCTTCCTGGAAATGTTCTTTCTCTTCTCTTCCTCCTTTGATACTCTTCTCTGCAGCCCCAGAAGTTAGTGCTCTGGTCTGCTTCTACACAAAGGTTAGTGTCTGGTTTGGTCTGGTCTGCTCTACACAAAGGTTAGTGTCTGGTCTGGTCTGCTTCTACACAAAGGTTAGTGTCTGAGTCTGGTCTGTTCTACACAAAGGTAGTGTCTGGTCTGGCTCTTCACCCAAAGGTTATTGTCTGGTCTGGTCTGCTTACTCCAAAAGTGTTAGTGTCTGCTTCCCAAGGTTTGTCTGTCTGTCCTGACTACTACACAAAGGTTATCTCGTCTGTTGTCTGGTCTATCTGGTCTATTAATGGTTGTGTCCACAAGGTTCTTGTCTGGTTTGGTCTTGTGTCATGCTTCTCCACATAAGGTTATTGTCTGGTCTGGCTTCTCTTCTAATCAAAGGTTGTCGTCTGTTGTACTTTAAAGTTAGGTCTGGTCGGTCTGCTTTTACCACCAAAAGAAGCTTTCGGTCTTGGTCATTGTCCAATTGCTATCTCTAAACAACCAAAAGGTCTATGTCTGGATCTGGTCACTAGCTTCTCAGAGACAGGTTATTAGCTCTGTCATGTCCGTCTGGCTTCTCACAAAAGTTATTGTAACTGGTCTGGCTCTGGTCTCTGCTTCTACACAAAGTATTTTCTAGTCTGGCTCTGGTCGCTTCCTACCACAGGGTTTCCTGGTTGGCTGTACTGTCTATCTACACAAGGTTATCGGTCTGCTCGTCGCTTCTTACACAAAGGTTTATGTCTGGCTGGTCAGGCTTCTACCACAAGGTTATGTGTTGGTCTGGTCTGCTTCTACACAAAAGTTAGTTGTCTGGTCTGGTCTGCTTCTCACCAAAGGTTATTGTCTGGTCTTGGTCTCCTCTTCTACACAAAGTTACCTTGTACCGTTGATTGGCGTTCCGCTGTCATGTCGTGTCTTCTCACCAAAGGTTATTGTCTGTCTGGCTTGGTCTGCTTCTACACACAAGGTTATTGTCTGTTGGTTTGCTTCTACACTATGTTTCCACATTGTCTGTCTGGTCTGCTTCTACACAAAGGTTATTGTTCTGGTCTGGTCTGCTTCTACACAAAGGTATTGTCTGGTCTGGTCTGCTTCTACACAAAGGTTTTGTCTATTTCTGTCTGCTTCTCAAGGTTATTGTCTGGTGTGTCTGCTTTCAGTATTTCTGGTGTGTGCTGCTACACAAGGTATCATGGTTGGTGGTTCTGCCAGTATTTCTGTGTTGGCCTACAAGGTGTTTATTGTCCTGTGTCTGGTCGCTTCTACACAAAGGTTTTATTGGTCTGGTTCTGCTTCTACACAGGTTTATTGTCTGGTTTGGCTGTCTGCTTCTGACACAAAGGTTATTGTCTGGCTAGCGTCTGCCTACACAGAAGGTTTTTTTTATTGGTCTGGTTCTGGTCTGGCTTCTAGCACAAAGGTTATTGTCCTGTGTCCTGTGTACGCTTCGCTACATCAAAGGTTATTGCTTGGTCTGGTGCTGCCCCATTCTACAACCAAAAGGTTATTGTCTGATCTGGTCTGGACTCCTTTGAGCACACCAGTTGGTGTCTGTGTTGTGTTGTCTTGCTCACACACAAGGTTATCTTGTCCTGGTCTGGTCTGCTTCTAGCCAACAAGGTTTGGTCTGGTCTGTCTAGCTTCCTACACAAAGGGTATGTCTAGGTTGGTCTGTTTAAAGTCTGGTGCTGTTTCTGCTTCTACACATTCAATATTCTTGTCTGGTCTGCTTCTACACAAGGTTATTTGGTCCTGGTCTGGTTTGCTTTCAGCACAAAGGTTATTGTGTTCCTTCTGGTTCTGTCTGCTTCCTACCAAGGTTATGCTGTCTGGTCTGTCTGCTTCACACAAAGTGTATTGTCGTGGCTTTCTGGTCTGCTACACAAAGGTTGTCTGGTCTGGTCTGGTCTGCTTCTACACAAAGGTTAGTGTCTGGTCTGGTTGGCTGTTCTACACAAAAGGTTATTGTCTGGTCTGGTCTGCTTCTACACAAAGGTTATTGTCTGGTCTGGTCTGCTTTACACAAAGTATGCTTCGATCTTGGTCTGCTTCCTACACAAAGTTTTTGTGTCTGGTCTGCTTCTCACAAATGTTATTGTTGGTCTGTCTGCTTCTACACAAAGGTTATTTTCTGGTCTGGTCTGCTTCTCACAAAGGTTTAGTGTCTGTCGGTCTGGTTCTCTCTCCATTAGGTATTGTCTGGTCTGGTCTGCTTCTACACAAGGTTATTGTGTCTGGTCTGTTGTCGTGCGTTCTAGTCACAAAGGTTATTGCGGTCTGGTCGTGCTTCTACACAAAGTTATGTTTTGGTCGTTGGTCTGCTTCTCACACAAAGGTTATTGTCTGGTCGGTCTGCTCTACACAAAGGTTATTGTCTGGTCTGGTCTGCTTCTACACAAAAGGTTATTGTCTGTCTGGTCTGCTTCTAACACAAAGTTTGTTGTTGGTCTGGTCTGCTTCTACACACAAGGTTATGTTGTCTGGTCTGGTCTGCTTCTACCACAAGGTTATGTCTGTCTGCGTCTGGTTTCTTCTTCTCTTAAAGTCGTTGTTTCTACACAAGGTTATTGTCTGGTCGTCTGCTTCTACACAAAGGTTATTGTCTGGTCTGGTCTGCTTCTACACAAAGGTTACTGTCTGATCTGTCTTTCAAAGGTTTGTGTCTGGTCTGGTCTGCTTCTACACAAAGGTTATTGTCTGGTCTGGTCTGCTTCTACACAAAGGTTTTCTCTCTGTGCCTTCGACAGATCTGTTCCTCTACCAAAGGTTTTGTGGTCTGTTGGTCTCTCTACACAAAAGTTATTGTCTGTCTGGTCTGGTCTGCTTCTACAAAGGTTAAGTCTGTCTGGTCTGTCTGCTTCTACACAAAGATTGTTGTCTGTGCGTCTACACAGTTTTATATCTGCTAAGGTTATTGTCTGATCTGGTCTGCTTCTACACAAAGGTTGGTGTCGTCTGGTCTGGTCTCTTCTACACAAAGGTTATTGTTGTCTGGTCTGCTTCTACACAAAGGTATTGTCTTGTGTGGTCTGCTCTCCCAAAGTTAGTGTTGGTGGCTGTTCTACACAAAGGTTAGTGTCTGGTCTGGTCTGCTTCTACACAAAGGTTAGTGTCTGGTCTGGTCTGCTTCTACAAAAAAAGTTAGTGTCCGCAAAGTACTGCCTGCTGCTACAGACCTGCTTAAGGCCAGAGTCTGCTGTATAGAACTCTCTGCCACACTACATCCTGATGAGTCTGCCCAGCCAGCTAGCAGCTATCCTCCTGGAGGGCCTCTGGCTCCTTACATTGAAACACGTCCACTCACGGTTTGGCTGCATTCACCTTTGTCTATGCATTGAATGTCCCATTGGTTCTTCCCAACCTAAACTTAATCCTAACCCCAACCCTTTGACTCCTTACCTCATAGACGTGTTGGACTGCAGGCCCGATGTCCTGCTCCACCTGGGGGCTCTTGGACACCTTCCAGTTGGGGGGAGGGAAGAAGACCTTGTCTGGCCGGGAGACTCTTCAAAACAGAGGGAAAGAAAGCATGAGACTGTGTGGGGAGAAAAATAAAACAACTTTTAAGGAGTTCCAAAAGGTTTTTGCTCTGGTGGGGAAAATCTAACACAGAGATTCCTCCCACCCCTGGACTTCTCTCTGACTTCCTCTGGACTCACCCTTGTAAAATAACATCGGCCTGGACAACCACCTCCAACTTGTAGGGAACCACCTCGCTGTGGGAATTATTCTCATTTTTACTGTGGAGAGAAAGCGAGAGAGGAAGAGAGGGGGATGAATTAGAGAAAACACACCTCTGCAGCTATATGGTGATATTGGAGTACTGTGGTATTTTTGATGGTCTGTATCCTACAAGTTTAGCCTTCAATTATTTTGTCAGTGACACATAACACATGTCCAGTTATAGTCCCAGTTCAAACATATGCCTAGAGAGGTGATGTAACTGAGTCATACCTGCGGATCTGCAGTTCAAACTGAACCGTCTTGCGTGTATCCTTCAGTCGTGGCACAGTGAAGCGCAGACCTGCCCACAGCTGCAGATGAGGAGAAGCAATGTGATCAGGGACAAGGGGTTGATGCCAACATGACGTGAGGCAAGAGAGTTCCAAATGTCTAAGGGGGATGATGCAACCAACATATCTAAAGCTAACCTTGTAAGGGCATTAGGAAACATGTGCACTATTTTGATACTATTTTGACACATACAGTACAGCGACGGTGAGTATACTCTATGTTATACAATAATAACAGCATACCGGGGGCCAGAGTCCCCGAAAGGATAACAGTCCTGTACTCTCTTTCTCTCTCCTCCCAACTGTTCTGTTGTCTTCAGGGGTCAATCGGTCAGTCAGTCGGTACTCCCTGTCTGCCTGCCTGGCTGGCACATACACAGCTGTAATACACCTGGGCCTGCAGGTCCAGGCGGTCTGGGACTTCCTGTCTGCCTGCCTGGCTGGCACATACACAGCTGTAATACACCTGGGCCTGCAGGTCCAGACGGTCTGGGACTTCCTGTCTGCCTGCCTGGCTGGCACATACACAGCTGTAATACACCTGGGCCTGCAGGTCCAGGCAGTCTGGGACTTCCTGTCTGCCTGCCTGGCTGGCACATACACAGCTGTAATACACCTGGGCCTGCAGGTCCAGGCNCTGGGCCTGCAGGTCCAGGCAGTCTGGGACTTCCTGTCTGCCTGCCTGGCTGGCACATACACAGCTGTAATACACCTGGGCCTGCAGGTCCAGGCAGTCTGGGACTTCCTGTCTGCATGCCTGGCTGGCACATACACAGCTGTAATACACCTGGGCCTGCAGGTCCAGACAGTCTGGGACTTCCTGCTTACAGTATTCTGTTTTGCTGCCCTTTAATTCAACTGTAATTTCATGCCCCTTTTGTTTTCCAGCGAGTTGAGAGCTTTTACTGTTTAACTGTGTAGTGTGAGTGTGTATCGAACTGCAAATGTACACTGTAAAAAACTATTAAAATACTGCTCATAAACATTCTATGCCATTGTGAATTATAACTAACGCACTACAGAGACAAACTGGGCAAAGTACAGTATCCTCAGCGCATTGGGTACTACAATGGCAGTATCTATACTATATGTTTGTTGCATACTAAAGTTTTTCAATTTTAGTTTACACTTTGAATACAACCATTCTATCAGAAAACCTTCTTAACCTCTCCAACAATGTCCACTTTACAGTCTTCCTCTGCAGTCAGACACATTAGGAGGGAACCTCTGCTCAGAGCAGAGAAGTAGACCAGCTTCTTGCTACTCGGACAGGAACTTCCTCTCTGGACACTGCTGTGACATGAAAGGAGAGCCTTTCCTGTCCAGTTCAGTTCTCTACCACTCAACCCCTGGACGACACACAGTCCCTTCCTTCACACACTAGGAAACATTGATGTTGTGCTAGCTCCAATTACTTTTCTACCACTAAACAGATCTCAGAGGGCTAGACTAGCTATTCCACCAGTGAAGAGTATTGCTTACGAGTAGGGCCAGGACCATGTGACCTAACCAGGAAAGACTGCTCACTCCATTCATAACCAATGCCCTTCAGAAAGTTCTTGAGTAGAACCAGGCCCAAAGTTTATTTTTTATATCATGTGACCTCATTCTCATTTTGATGAAGACCAAGATGGCCGAAACAAAAATCAATGATTTTTCACGCCAAGAGCCAGAGCTGCTCCTGTTTTCCACCCATGTGACCTAACCAGGAAATACTCCTGGCCCTACTCATGACCAATCTTCAGAAGGGCAAGCAGAACATGAATCCTTGACTTACGCTGGTGCCAGACTTCATAGGGTTGCCCAGGTCACAGCTGAGGTAGCGGGTCTGGTTCTCTGTCTCGTAGCTACAGGTTAGCTGGGTCAGGCTCTGGGAGAGAGAGAAGAGAAGAGAAGAGAAGAGAAGAGAAGAGAAGAGAAGAGAAGAGAAGAGAAGAGAAGAGAAGAGAAGAGAAGAGAAGCGAAAGAGAGAGAGAGAGAGAGAGAGAGAGAGAGAGAGAGAGAGAGAGAGAGAGAGAAGAGAAACGGAGAGGACCAAGAGAGACCAAGAGAGACCAAGAGAGACCAAGAGAGACCAAGAGAGACAGAGAGCGAGGAGAAAGAGTGCTGGTTTAGAACCATATACATTCATATGTGTTTGTCATTGGTTAGAACACAACAAAGAAGAATCATAGATACAGATCTACAGATCAAACACCAAGAACAAACATTTGGTTCCATTTGGCGTTTTCATAACTTCCATAACAGTCCTGTTCCTTATAGATCTCTCATCACAAGTCTTATGAGCCAATAGACTGGGACCCTTACATTACCTCACATCTAATAGTAGTGTTGGGTTCAGGTGAATGTTTAGTAGTTCCTCTCACCTCGTTATTGCGGGCTATACCGCTGTAGTCCGCTTCAGGAGGCAGCACCACGTACAGCTCAGCCTCGTAGGCCCCTCCTTCACCCTCGTTCCGAGCGTTGAAAGTCAAGGTCAGTGAGTTGTCGTCACCTAGGTACACTTCCTTCCGGTCCCTGAGGGCCCAAAAAAAACAGAAATTGATTACTAATCGGGTCAGACGTCAGATCAAGAGGTGTTGGGTCTCCGAGTGTAAATAAGCCCCGGAAGAGATGGGAGAGGGTGACATTATACTAGAGACAACTGTGAAGGCTGTGTGCACAGTGCATACAGTATAAAGCAGTGTCTGGTCACTAACATACTTGCATGTTCTGTTGCTATAGCCTGATATCCGTGCTTCATCTCTCTCGAAATGGGACACAGCCCAAAACACATCACTTAGATTCATCTCAGGAAATTCCCTCTCCCCTCCCCTTCCCCTGCATCCCCCTCACACACAACTTTTCAAATGTAGCAACAAAGTCATACATGCGTTAGAGCACAGAATAGGAATGTAAAACACCTCCCCCTTCCACTCCCTCCCTTTCTCTCTCCCCACATTTCTTCCTCCATTTCTCGCTCTCTTTCTGAACACAATGAGAGAGGAATTCCACACGAGGGCCACACAGACGCTTCTAATTAGAGCTGAACTCATAAAACCAGGCAGAGAGAGAAAGCAACATGGACCATATTTCAAACACTGATCTTCTATTGGCCAACCAGCCAGCCAGCCTAGTCAGACTCCAACAGCCATCACGCTCTTTAAAGAAAACAAAAGGGATACATTGTAAGAACCCACAAAAACCTAAAACCTCTCCTAAGGGGCATTGGTGGTACAGGTTGTGTGCTTTGGCAGGAAAACAGTATAAATATTTTGATGGATACAATGCTGGGAATTTCATAATTGACCCCTTGCCCCAAGCTACTATTAAACAAAGCATTTAAATAAATGCAGCACTATCATCTGACTGCCAGAGGCAAGTAGTTCATGCATTATGATTTTCCTCAACTGAAATCCCTTATTTGGTCCCGCTTGAATGCCCTTACAGACAAATGTACAAACACCTTCCTAATATTAAGTTGCGCACCCTCCCTTCCATTTTGCCCTCCGAACAGCCTCAATTCATCGGGGCATGGACTCTACAAGGTGTCGAAAGCATTCCACAGGGATGCTGGCCCATGTTGACTCCAATGCTTGACACAGTTTTGTCAAGTTGTCCGGATGTCCTTTGGGTGGTGGACCATTCTTGATACACACGGGAAACTGTTGAGCATGAAAAACCCAGCAGAGTACCATACCTTGTTCAAAGGCACTTAAAAATGTTACCTTGCCCATTCACCCTCTGAATGGCACACATACACAATCCATGTCTCAATTATCTCAAGTCTTAAAAATCCTTCATTAACCCGTCTCCTCCCCTTCATCTACACTGATTGAAGTGGGTTTAATAAGTTACATCAATAAGGGATCATAGCTTTCACCTGGATTCACCTGGTCAGTCTATGTCAGGGAAAGAGCAGGTATTCATAATGTTTTGTACACTCAGGGTATGTAATAGACGACTTTTACAATAGAGAAATGGAATTAGCGCGCAAACAAATATGAACATGAGAGGGCAGAAAGAGAGCAAGGGGGCATGTTATTTTGGAGAAAAATGCCCACAGATTTCTCAAATCAAAGTATGGAGATGCTGTGAATACAACTTCAACAGACGCTGATAGAAGGAGGCTAGAACTGGTTGGAGCACACACACACACACACACACACACACACACACACACACACACACACACACACACACACACACACACACAACTCCCTGTTCATATGTTCAAAACAAATCCCTTTCATCTCTCATGTCTCTTTCCCCCAGCTGCCTGACAACCAGTCCTTGCACCTAGACCAGCGCTTCTTCCTGTTTCCAAAGCAGAGTAGTATCTTCGGCGAGTGAAGCATTGTGGGTGTAATAACAGACTGGTCTGCTCTGCAAGCTAAACTAAACAAACGGGTGGAGCACGACACAGCTTTATTTATCCATCAGATCAGAACAACAACAAGGCCGACTCATCTGTATAGTTGGGTGAATAGTTCAACCGTTCATCATACATAGTAGATATATTGTCACGTTCCTGACCTGTTTTCTGTTAGTTTTGTATGTGTTAGTGGTCAGGACGTGAGTTTGGGTGGGCAGTCTATGTTTTCTGTTTCTATGTTGGTTAATGGGTACCTAATATGGTTCTCAATTAGAGGCAGGTGGTTTTCATCTCCTCTGATTGAGAATCATATTAAGGTAGGTAGTTTCACAGTGTTTGTTTGTGGGTGGTTGTCTCCTGTGTCTGTGTCTATGTTGCACCATACGGGACTGTTTCGTTCGTTCTGCGTTACATGTAAGTCCTTACGTTCAGGTTTGTCTACTCCGTTTGTTGTTTTGTTTAGTTTTAAGTGAAGTTCGTGTTGTCGTCTTTACTTTAATAAATATCATGTCAAATCACAAGTCTGCATTTTGGTTCAATCCCTGCTCCTCCTCTTCGTATGAAGTGGAAGAGGAACGCCGTTACTGAACCACCCACCAATCCAGAACCAAGCAGCGTGAGTTCGAGCAGTGGACATGGGAGGATGTATTAAATGGAAAAGGTTGCTACACATGGGAGGAGATCCGAGCTGGAAGAGATCGCCTCCCATGGGAACAGCTGGAGGCGATTAGGAGAGCGGAGGCAACCGGAGAGAGGAACCGCAATTATGAAGGTACCCGGCTAGCAAGGAAGCCCGAGAAGAAACCCCAAAAATTTATTGGGGGGGGGCTAAGAGGTAGTGGGCCAAGGGCAGGTAGGAGACCTGCGCCCACTTCCCAGGCTTACCGTGGAGAGCGGGAGTACGGGCAGACACCGTGTTACGCAGTAGAGCGCACGGTGTCTCCTGTACGTGTGCATAGCCCGGTGCGGGTTATTCCACCTCCCTGCACTGGTAGGGCTAGATTGGGCATTGAGCCAGGTGTCATGAGGCCGGCTCAACGCGTCTGGTCTCCAGTGCGTCTTCTCGGGCCGGCATTCATGGCACCAGCCTTACGTATGGTGTCCCCGGTTCGCCTACATAGCCCGGTGCGGGTTATTCCACCTCCCCGCACTGGTCGGGCGACGGGGAGCATTCAACCAGGTAAGGTTGGACAGGCTCAGTGCTCAAGGGAGCCAGTACGCCTGCACGGTCCGGTATTTCCGGCGCTACCTCCCCGCCCCAGCCCAGTACCACCAGTGCCTACACCACGCACCAGGCTTCCAGTGCGTTTTCAGAGCCCTGTTCCTCCTCCACGCACTTTTCCTATGGTGCGTGTATCCAGTTCGGTGCCTCCAGTTCCGGCAACACGCACTAAGCCTCCCGTGCGTCTCCAGAGCCCTGTACGCACTGTTCCTTCTCCCCGTACTCTTCCTGATGTGCGTGCCCTCAGCCCGGTGCCACCAGTGCCGGTACCACGCACCAGGCCTATAGTGCGCTTCGAGAGGTCAGTGTGCCCTGTCCCTGCTCCACGACTCTTCCCTATGGTGCCGTGTATCCAGCCCCAGTGCCTCCAGTTTCCGGCACCACGCACTAAGCCACCTGTGCGGTTCCAAGAGTCCTGTACACAGCTGGTTCCTTCTCCCCCGCACTCGGCCCTGAGGTGCGTGCCCTTAGCCCGGTACCACCAGGCCGGTTAACCCACGCGACCGAGCCTATGTGCGCTTTGAAGAGGTTTCAGATGGGCCCTGTCCTGCTCTCCGCACTACGCCTGAAAGTGCCGTTGTCTTAGCCCGTTGGCCTCCAGGTTCCGGCACCACGCAGCCAGGTCGTACAGTTGCCATCTTAGCATGGGTCAGGCCCATCACCATCCGTCTCCCAGCGCCATCTGAGCCATCGTCTCCCAGCCCATCTGAGCATCCGTTCCCCAGGCCTTGAGCCATCCGTCCAGCGCCAATCGACCATCCGTCTCCCAGCGCCATCTGAGCCATCCGTCTCCCCAGCGCCATCTGAGCCATCCGTCTGCCCAAGTGCCGTCTGAGGCCATCCGTCTGTCCGAGCCATTAGAGAGCCGCCCGTCTATTCCGAGCCGGGTCACAGCCGTTCGTCAGTTTCAGGAGCCGCTAGAGCCGTTCTTCAGTCAGGATCTGCCAGAGCCGCGCCAACCAGACAGGATCTGCCAGAGCCGCCAACAAGACAGGATCTGCCAGAGCCGCCAACCAGACAGGATCTGCCAGATGCCGCCAACCAGACAGGATCTGCCAGAGCCGCCAACCAGACAGGATCTGCCAGAGCCGCCAACCAGACAGGATCTGCCAGAGCCCGCCAGTGAGCCATGAGCGTCCAGAGCCGTTAGTGAGCCATGAGCAGCCAGAGCCGTCCAGCCTGCCATGAGCGGTCCAGAGCCGTCAGCCTGCCATGAGCGTCCAGAGCCGTCAGCCTGCCATGAGCGTCCAGAGCCGTCAGCCTGCCATGAGCGTCCAGAGCCGTCAGCCTGCCATGAGCGTCCAGAGCCGTCAGCTCTGCCCATGAGCGTCCGGAGCCGTCATTCATCCAGAACTGCCTCTCAGTCCAGAGCTGTCTCTCTGTCCGGACTGCCCTTCAGTCCGGAGTTGCCCCTCTATCCTGAGCTACCTCTCTATCCTGAGCTACCTCTCTATCCTGAGCTATCCCTTGTCCTGAGCTACCTCTCTGTCCTGAGCTACCTTGTCCCGGAGCTGTCTTTATCTTGGTGTTGCCCCTTAAATTAAGGTGGGGGAAATAAGAGGGTGGTCATTCTAAGGGGAGACGTAAGCTGGGATTGACTATGGTGGGGTGGGGACTTCGCCAGAGCCTGAGCCACCACCGTGGTCAGATGCCCACCCAGACCCTCCCTAGACTTTTTGGTGGTGCGTTCGGAGTACGCACCTTTTCTAAGGGGTTATGTCACGTTCCTGACCTGTTTTCTGTTAGTTTTGTATGTGTTTAGTTGGTCAGGAACGTGAGTTGGGGTGGGCAGTCTATGTTTTCTGTTTCTATGTTGGTTAATGGGTACCTAATATGGTTCTCAATTAGAGGCAGGTGGTTTTCATCTCCTCTGATTTGAGAATCATATTAAGGTAGGTAGTTTCACCAGTGTTTGTTTTGTGGGTGGTTGTCTCTGTGTCTGTCTATGTTGACAATACGGGACTGTTTCGTTTCGTTCGTTCGTTTTATGTAGTCATTTTCCTGTTTGTTTCGTTTGCGTTACATGTAAGTTCCTTACGTTCAGGTTTGTTCTCTCGTTTGTTTGTTTTTGTTTAGTTTTAAGTGGGAAGTTCGTGTTGTCGTCTTTACTTTAATAAATATCATGTCAAATCACAAGTCTGCATTTTGGTTCGATCCCTGCTCCTCCTCTTCGTATGAAGAGGAACGCCGTTACATATATTCTCCTGATCTAGTGGCTTTCATGGGTGTTTGGAATAACTCACCCGTGCACCGCCAGCTTTAAGTCAGGAACACAAATGTTGTCTTCTCCACAGTCCAGCAGAATCTGGGCCTAGAGCAGGAAAGAGGAGGAGAGGAATAAGTTAAAGAGTGACAGAGCGTACACAGGATCCACAGTTCCCATTAAAATGAGGCCTACACTTCTTTCAGTTAGACTTAACATACAGAATTAGACACTTTGCTTTGGTGGTAAACATACAATAGAGTAACTGCAGCGGGATAGGACATGTCGTGCAGACCAGAATGACTAATACATTCCAGCCCCCACCACCCACCACCCCCTGAGTAAAGTGTCATCACTACACACCAAACACCTGTAATAATAACCTGTTAAACGCTCTTATCTTCTGGGGGAGGTTAGCGACTATGACCGTGTGTGATGACACAAACAACCCTAATTCAGCGCCATGTCTGACTTCACGTCCCTTTAGAGTGAAATGGGTCGATAAGAAGGCAGGAGAAGCTGTCTGACTGTGTGTAGGATGACAAAACCACCTCCATCATAGAGTGTCCGACTTCCCTTCAGGAGAGGGGACGGATGGGCCAGGAGGCAGGAGCAGCGCCACACACAGCCCAGAGACAGGAGGACACGAAGGAGAAGTGGTACGCCAGGAGGGCCTCTCTGGGGAGGCCAGCAGCTCTCTGTCCACACATCCACCAGCGCCGCACACTGACGTCCACACCACAGCGCACTGCAGCGGACCACAAGCTAGCCACACGCGACGCCACCCAGCGCTCTGCATGCAGGACCATACATGAACCAGAGGGAGGGAGGGGCTGAAGCTGGCACAGAGACATGGGGGAGGAGGGGGTAATCTAGAGGGCTAGAGGCTATGGTGGAAATACTAGAAAGACATGAGCTAAGCAGTAAAGGGTGACCAGTAACCACTGAACGTGTTTGTGTAGCAGGGAAAAGCCCAGGCTTGACGTAGGTAATAGTTTCCCCGTGCGATTCCATCACAGTGTGATGATCATGATGACTTAGATGACGACGAAGATAATAAATAGAAGTAGATTAGAAAGAGAGCGCAGTGCCTCCCCTGTCATTACACAGCCAGGCGTTCTAATTTAAGACACCGGGGTAACCATAGTAACCACCAGCTCACTTACTCTGCCCCTTCAGCGTGTGCTGGCCCATATACAGACTCAGTCAATCAGGGTAAAAGCTATTTAGAGTCCTATCCTGGCTGCCGTTAAACAACAACTAGCAGAGGGAAGCCAGATGAATAGCGTGTAGTCCGTGTATTGAGGGTACCGTGTGTAGTATACAGTTTCACTCAATAACTGTGTCAAAATCAGCGAAAATAAATCACGGCCCCTGTGTGTCGAATGTATCAGGCATTCACCCATGGGAGCTTCCAGCTTCACTCTCAGAGTTGCGTTTTGTGGATCCATTTTTATTATGTTCCCATTGCTCTGGCTTCACGGCAACATGTGGAGCACATTATAGAGAAACGATTAAACTATGCAGAGAGGCTTCGGTGATCTCTAACTCTCACTCAGCAACCAGAGGGTGTGAGAACTGGGGTGAGCCAGCATGTATATGTAACTGCCAAAATAATGGAAACACTTGAGTAAATGCGAGACACAAAGTATATTGAAAGTAGGTGCTTCCACACAGGTGTGGTTCCTGAGTTAATTAAGCAATTAACATCCAATCATGCTTAGGGTGACATATAAAAATGCTGGGCAGGGCATTATTTTGGCTACCATGGCTATGCCCCCATATGATGACAACGCCCCCATCCACAGGGCATGAGTGGTCACTGAATGGTTTGATGATCATAAAAACGATGTAAACCATACGCCATGGCCGTCTCAGTCACTAGATCTCAACCCAATTTAACACATATTGGTGATTCTGGAGTGGCGCCTGAAATGGCGTTTCCACCACCATCAACAAAACACCAGATGATGGAATTTCTTGTGGAAGAATGGTGTCGCATCCCTCCAATAGAGTTCCAGACACTTGTAGAAACTCTGACAAGATGCCTTGAAGCTGTTCTGGCTTGTGGTGTCCCAACGTCCTATTAAGACACTTTATGTTGGTGTTTCCTTTATTTTGGTAGTTACATGTATGTAGCCTATGCTGCAACAGCCAGCCCAGTACAAACGATGCCATACGGAGGAATCCATAATAAGGTATCATGTATCTGATTAAATCCAGGCTGTAGTGAGTAGACATCCCCTACATTCACACTGGGTATCAATGATTAATGAAATATGTTATCTGAAGTTCAGTTTCGGTACTACAACAACATAGCTTTATCAGGGTTCAGTATTTAGCTCTTGGTTGTAGTGTAAGTACAATACACCACATCTGATGAATCCCCAGCAGCTTTGATATGACAAGGGAACACCAATGACAAAGTTCAGTACTGCCCTGCTCCGAGAGAGAAGAGAGAAATACTGAAAGATGTAGGGGGGGGGGGGGCTGAACTGCAACCTCGGCCAGGGCCTTTCCCAAAACACTCCAATCCAATCCAGTGGTTATTGTTGAGCTCACATAGGGTGCAGCACGCCACAGCTGAAGGCAGGCAGCCCACACGCTGAGTCCTGCTCACGTCTCTCTCTCCCTGCCAGGATAAAACTGGCAAATCTACACCAGATGGCATATGCCGTGCCGTGAGCAAAGGGCACCAGCGGCCCCACCCAGAAATATGCATTAACCCTGTGTGTCGGGGTCTTACTGTGCACCCCTCGGTCGGAACACGACTCCTATGATCCGTTACACAGCCCAGACAGGCTGAAAGCAGCTATTCCTGGAGGGGCAGTCAAACACTCTCCAACTCCATCTCGACTGTACCATACACACGCCTCACATTTCTCTTGTTGAAAACTGCTTTACAGACCCTCTGGACCCCTTCCCAGCAGAGCGGTTTGGAAATCAACTAGGAGAGCAGCCTTGGTCTTTCTGAGGGTATGTGTGGGGGAGAGGGAAGGAAGGGGGAGGTCTGGTCAAGGTGAAAACATTACCATCAGCTCTGAGGTGAGTGAATGGATTTCCAGCACGTCTTTCACTACGTCTTGTTCATTAAAACGTGTGCAGTGCTCCACTCAGTAGATATACGGGGCCTGTTAACGTCGAGTCGTTCTTAGGGTTAGGGTTAGGAGTGCAAGTGTGGGGGGGGGGGGGCAGAGTCAGACGAGGGGGGGGTGTATTGAAGTACCTTCTGCTCGATGAGCTCGGTGGACTGGTAGTTGAGGATGGTCTGAGGCGTGGGAGTCGAACGCTGCCTGAGGATCCAGACTGAAGTTGAGGGAGATGTAGATGGGGGAGAGCTTATCTCTGAACTCCTTATCATCCTGGAGTCAGATAGAGAGAGACAGTGTTCATTAGAAAGAGTGTGCGTGCATGCGTGTTTGTGGGTGTGTGTGTGTGTCTGAGACTTACCCTCAGATAGATCTTGGTGTCGTGACACACGCGCTCTCTGTTCCGCACCCTCACACTCCTCGTGAGCACTGTCTGCTGGGAGTCTACAAACAGAGCCCTCTTCACCCCTCCCTTCTGCTTGTGTTTCAGACGGTCCAACTGCACCTCTACCTGGAAGTCTGGAACACACACACACAGGACACAACCATGAATGTGCCATTGTTTTACACACCATCAATCAGACATTAAAACACACTTGCACACTCTCAAGCAAATAGAGAATCCAGACTATGTAGTTAGTTTACAAATAGCAGGTACAAATAGCAGAGTAACCATATGCATAGAGGGGTAATTAGTGGAATAATTGCTGAGGTTGCGTAAGAGGAGCCTTGTGCTTTGATTGGAACTCATTAAAAGTGGATCAGGGAAGATATGGGGATTCTGGAACCCTGACTCTGCTCTTAATCTCTTTGTCACGATACAATACAGAGCAACAACAAAGTCATTCAACATACATGCAATAACTTGTTATATAAATTGATATTCGTGTGCAATTGAAAGTATGGTATTGTACGTCATCTGGACCAGATGTGGACAGTTGGCTCACCTAGGTTGTCTGGGAGGTACTTCCCATTGGCCGAGAGGCAGAAACTCAGGTTGACACTGTTTAGAACAGAGGAGAACATAACGAAGACATGATGATGAGGGAAGCATATGCATTCATGGCAAAAAGTCAACACACACGCACAGACACCACACTCATTCCCTCTCTTCCTCTTCTCTTTGGCTAAACTCTAACTCTTCAGTTTTCTTACATTACAAGACAAGCAGCATAATGGGTATCACTGTATAATATGGAGCAATGGGTAATGTTGGGAAAGGCATCTGCCTGCTATAGCCAGCCAAGCTAATAACATGGTGTCTCCCCCCCAGCCCAAGCCCCATCCACAGAGTTTAAGAGGATGAAATTGAGCGTCATCTCATGTAGCCCCACAGGCAGGACAGTCAATCAGTGTCTGTATTTATACGGGCCGGGGGCTCTTGCTCTCTCCCATGACATGAGCCACAGCTTCCAAGAGTCAGCAACCCAAACCCCAAGCCCTACGACCAAACTCACACTGACGGGAAAAGAAAGAGCGAAGGAGAGAGGGAGCGAGGGAAAGGGATCAAGGGAACAAAAGAAAAAGAGAGAGCGAAACCGACAGTATAGACAGAACAAAGGAAAGAACACATTTGAAAGAGAATGAAAGAGACAGAGAGGATGTCTATATCTAGGATATATATCCATTATACCCTGACTCTGCTCTTAATCTCGATTTCCGGCGCCGATAGAGATGGCAGCCTCGCTTCGCGTTCCTTGGAAAATATGCAGTATTTTGTTTTTTTACGTGTTATTTCTTACATCGGTACCCCGGGTAATCTTAGGTTTCATTACATACAGTCGGGAGGAACTACTGAATATACGATTAACGTCAACTCACCATCGTTCCTACCAGGAATATGACTTTCCCGAAACGGATCCAGTGTATTGCCTTCGCTAATCTAAAACAAAACACCCTAAATTCTATCAGCATATCGATTGTGCTACCAGGGCTGGAAAACACTGGACCATTGCTACACTAATTTCCGCGACGCTTCAAGGCCCTCCCCGCCCCCTTTCGGAAAGCTGACACGACTCCATTTTGTTGATTCCTGCTACAAACAGAAACTCAAACAACAAGCTCCCGCGCTCAGGTCTGTTCAACGCTGGTCCGACCAATCTGAATCCACGCTTCAAGACTGCTTCGATCACGCGGATTGGAATATGTTCCGCATCGCGTCCAACAACAATATTGACGAATATGCTGATTCGGTGAGCGAGTTCATTAGGAAGTGCATTGACGATGTCGTACCACAGCAACGATAAAAACATTCCCAACCAGAAACCGTGGATTGACGGCAGCATTCGCGTGAAACTGAAAGCGCGAACCACTGCTTTTAACCAGGGCAAGGTGACCGGAAGCATGACCGAATACAAACAGTGTAGCTATTCTCTCCGCAAGGCAATCAAACAGGCTAAGTCTCAGTACAGAGACAAAATCGAGTCGAAATTCAACAGCTCAGACACAAGAGGTATGTGGCAGGGTCTACAGTCAATCACGGATTACAAAAAGAAAACCAGCCCCGTCGAGGACAGGATGTCTTGCTCCCAGACAGGCTAAACAACTTTTTTGCCGCTTTGAGGACAACACAGTGCCACTGACACGGCCCTACCAAAACCTGCGGGCTCTCCTTCACTGCAGCCGAGGTGAGTAAAACATTTAAACGTGTTAACCTCGCAAGGCTGCAGGCCCAGACGGCATTCCCAGCCGCGTCCTCAGAGCATGCGCAGACCAGCTGGCTGTGTGTTTACGGACATATTCAATCAATCTTATCCCAGTCTGCTGTTCCCACATGCTTCAAGAGGCCACCATTGTTCCTGTTCCCAAGAAAGCTAAGGTAACTGAGCTAAACGACTATCGCCCGTAGCACTCACTTCCGTCATCATGAAGTGCTTTGAGAGACTAGTCAAGGACCATATCACCTCCACCCTACCGACACCCTAGACCACTCCAATTTGCTTACCGACCCAATAGGTCACAGACGACGCAATCGCAACCACACTGCACACTGCCTAACCCTCTGGACAAGAGGAATCCCATGTGAGAATGCTGTTCATCGATTACAGCTCAGCATTTAACACATAGTACCCTCCAAACTCGTCATCAAGCTCGAGACCCTGGGTCTCGACCCCGCCCGTGCAACTGGGTCCTGGACTTCCTGACGGGCGCCCAGGTGGTGAGGGTAGGTAACAACATCTCCACCCGCTGATCCTCAACACTGGGGCCCCACAAGGGTGCGTTCTGAGCCCTCTCCTGTACTCCCTGTTCACCCACGACTGCGTGGCCATGCACGCCTCCAACTCGATCATCAAGTTTGCGGATGACACTCAAGTGGTAGGCTTGATCACCAACAACGACGAGACGGCCTACAGGGAGGAGGTGAGGGCCCTCGGAGTGTGGTGTCAGGAAAATAACCTCATACTCAACGTCAACAAAACAAAGGAGATGATTGTGGACTTCAGGAAACAGAAGAGGGAGCACCCCCCTATCCACATCGACGGGTCAGTAGTGGAGAGGTGGAAAGTTTTAAGTTCCTCGGTGTACACATCACGGACAAACTGAATTGGTCCACCCACACAGACAGCGTTGTGAAGAAGGCGCAGCAGCGCCTCTTCAACCTCAGGAGGCTGAAGAAATTCGGCTTGTCACCAAAAGCACTCACAAACTTCTACGATGCACAATCGAGAGCATCCTGTCGGGCTGTATCACCGCCTGGTACGGCAACTGCTCCGCCCACAACCGTAAGGCTCTCCAGAGGGTAGTGAGGTCTGCAGAACGCATCACCAGGGGCAACTACCTGCCCTCCAGGACACCTACACCACCCGATTGTCACAGGAAGGCCATAAAGATCATCAAGGACAACAACCACCCAAGCACTGCCTGTTCACCCGCTATCATCCAGAAGGCGAGGTCAGTACAGGTGCATCAAAGCAGGGACCGAGAGACTGAAAAACAGCTTCTATCTCAAGGCCATCAGACTGTTAAACAGCCACCACTAACATTTAGCGCCCGCTGCCAACATACTGACTCAACTCCAGCCACTTTAAAAATGGGAATTGATGGAAATTATGTAAAAATGTACCACTAGCCACTTAATCAATCGCCACTTAATACAATGTTTACATACCCTACATTACCCTCTCATATGTATATACTTGTACTCTATATCATCTACTGCATCTTGCCATCTTTATGCAATACATGTACCACTAGCCACTTTAAACTATGCCACTTTATGTTTACATACCCTACAGTACTCATCTCATATGTATATACCGTACTCTATACCATCTACTGCATCTGCCATGCCGTTCTGTACCACCACTCATCCATATATCTTTATGTACATATTCTTTATCCCTTCACACTTGTGTGTGTGTGTGTAAGGTAGTAGCGTGGAATTGTTAGGTTAGATTACTGTTGGTTATTACTGCATTGTCGGAACTAGAAGCACAGCATTTCGCTACACTCGCATTAACATCTGCTAACCATGTGTATGTGACTAATAAAATTTGATTTGATTTGATTTGATTTGATTTATATGTTGTGCTCCTGTGTCTCTAGGTTTTTTAGTGTCTGAGTGTGTGCATGCGCACGAGTCTCCACATCCTGATGTTTCCCAGCTGTGTTCCACCACCAAACAATATCTCATTCAAAGCCACTGCCAAACCTCCTGACCCCTCACTCGCCCTTCTTCCCTCCACCCCCACCTACATCCCTCCCCATCACCAGGCAACGACGCGTAATCAAGATGTGTATACAACAGTTTCCTTTATGGATCTGGGGACTAGAGAGGGGGGGGGGGGGGGGCAGCAGCAGCACCACAGCAGTGTCAAGCATGTTGAGCAGCACAGCCAGGGATTA
>NC_036857.1:23151676-23157044 GCF_002910315.2 Salvelinus sp. IW2-2015 | reverse complement strand
CCACACAATACAATGGATCAGATCCCAGCCGGCGACCCTGGGCGACGCCGAAAAAGGGGAAAACGTGGCGGTCTCGTGGTCAGGCTTCGGAGACGGGACATCGCGCTCCACTCCCTAGCATCTACTCGCCAATGTCCAGTCTCTTGACATAAGGTTGATGAAATCCGAGCACGGGTAGCATTCCAGAGAGACATCAGGGATTGCAACGTGCTCTGCTTCACGGAAACATGGCTAACTCAAGGACGCTAACGGAGTCGGTGCAGCCAGCTGGTTTCTCATGCATCGCGCCGACAGAAACAAACATCTTTCCGGTAAGAAGAGGGGCGGGGGGTATGCCTTATGATTACGAGAAGTGGTGTGACCATCATAATAACACACAAGAACTCAAGTCGTTCTGTTCACCTGATCTAGAACTCCTCACAATCAAATGTCGACCGCATTATCTCCAAGGAATTCTCGTCAATCATAATCACAGCCGTATACATTCCCCCCCAAGCAGACACATCGATGGCCCTGAACGAACTTTATCTGACTCTTTGTAAACTGGAAACCACACACCCTGAGGCTGCATTCATCGTAGCTGGGGATTTTACAAGGCTAATCTAAAAACAAAACTCCCTAAATTCTATCAGCATATCGTTTGTGTACCAGGGCTGGAAAACACTGGACCATTGCTACACTAATTTCCGCGACGCTTACAAGGCCCTCCCCCGCCCTTTCGGAAAAGCTGACCACGACTCCATTTTGTTGATTCCTGCCTACAAACAGAAACTCAAACAACAAGCTCCCGCGCTCAGGTCTGTTCAACGCTGGTCCGACCAATCTGAATCCACGCTTCAAGACTGCTTCGATCACGCGGATTGGAATATGTTCCGCATCGCGTCCAACAACAATATTGACGAATATGCTGATTCGGTGAGCGAGTTCATTAGGAAGTGCATTGACGATGTCGTACCCACAGCAACGATAAAACATTCCCAAACCAGAAACCGTGGATTGACGGCAGCATTCGCGTGAAACTGAAGCGCGAACCACTGCTTTTAACCAGGGCAAGGTGACCGGAAGCATGACCGAATACAAACAGTGTAGCTATTCTCTCCGCAAGGCAATCAAACAGGCTAGTCTCAGTACAGAGACAAAATCGAGTCGAAATTCAACAGCTCAGACACAAGAGGTATGTGGCAGGGTCTACAGTCAATCACGGATTACAAAAAAGAAACCAGCCCCGTCGAGGACCAGGATGTCTTGCTCCCAGACAGGCTAAACAACTTTTTTGCCCGCTTTGAGGACACACAGTGCCACTGACACGGCCCCCTACCAAAACCTGCGGGCTCTCCTTCACTGCAGCCGAGGTGAGTAAAACATTTAAACGTGTTAACCCTCGCAAGGCTGCAGGCCCAGACGGCATTCCCAGCCGCGTCCTCAGAGCATGCGCAGACCAGCTGGCTGGTGTGTTTACGGACATATTCAATCAATCCTTATCCCAGTCTGCTGTTCCCACATGCTTCAAGAGGGCCACCATTGTTCCTGTTCCAAGAAGCTAAGGTACTGAGCTAAACGACTATCGCCCGTAGCACTCACTTCCGTCATCATGAAGTGCTTTGAGAGACTAGTCAAGGACCATATCACCTCCACCCTACCGGACACCTAGACCCACTCCAATTTGCTTACCGACCCAATAGGTCCACAGACGACGCAATCGCAACCACACTGCACACTGCCCTAACCCATCTGGACAAGAGGAATACCCATGTGAGAATGCTGTTCATCGATTACAGCTCAGCATTTAACACCATAGTACCCTCCAAACTCGTCATCAGCTCGAGACCCTGGGTCTCGACCCCGCCCTGTGCAACTGGGTCCTGGCTTCCTGACGGGCCGCCCAGGTGGTGAGGGTAGGTAACAACATCTCCACCCCGCTGATCCTCAACACTGGGGCCCCCAGGGAGTAGCCCTGTTCTGTTCTGTTTCCTCTCCCATTGGATGGGGAATACCATGCAGCACATTCTAACGGGAGGGGAAAATAGCTGACAGCCACAATGCCCTTATTCAGCATTTTATTTTACTTTTTCTCCTTTCGAAGAAATATAATCTGTTATGAAGTTGCTGTGATAACAGGTCACCACCACCAGATAAGACTGACTGTTTCCCAAGTAAATATGTTCTCAATGGGTCTTCCTGTCTAAGTACAACTGAGTGCCAGTGTTGAGGATCTCCTTCCTGTTGGTGTTGTGCCAAGTGTAAAAAACGTTTAGCAAATTAAGTCTGGCCCTTACTTATAAAGAGTTTCGGGGTATGAGTGCTGATCTAGGACCAGTTTAGCCTTTTAGATCATAATGTATAAGAGACAGCACATCGAAAGGGGGGACCTGATCCTAGATCAGCACTCATGCTCCGAGATGCTTTACATACAGGCCCAGAATAAAGGCCCAGGAGACTAGACAAGTACTCAACAGGAGACAGGTATGCTGCAGTACTTACCAGGAGACACGTATGCTGAAATACGTACCAGGAGGCAGGTATGCTGCAGAACTGACCAGGAGACACGTATGCTGAAATACGTACCAGGAGGCAGGTATGCTGCAGAACTTACCAGGAGACACGTATGCTGAAATACGTACCAGGAGACAGGTATGCTGCAGAACTTACCAGGAGACAGGGATGGTGGTGTTGCCGTTGTTGACTGAACAACTCTTCTCCTCAGGGTTGATCATGGTGGGGTAGACGGTCAGGGAGGCGCTGGTGTTGACGATGGGCCGGGATCTGTGGTACAATAAATGGGAACAGAAGCCAGGTTAACAAATGATAGAGGCACACCTTTTGGTAAACCTCTTAACTAAACTTATATTAGACATCACTCAATAGATTGACAGATAGGAGACTATGAGTGAGTGTTACCTGTACAGAACTGTCTTGTCAACTCCAAAAGCACCAACAATAAGATCTGTCAAGAAAATACATTTCATCAAGTTCATGGACTACAAGTAAACAACAAGACCAAAATTGTTTAATGAAAATTGTGATAAATAAAGTATACCAGTTTCATTTAAGGACCAAACAGCTGTGCCATATAGGTGCCATATATATTGCAAAATAGTGGGAATAGATTTTTAATGCACTGATTCCATGGCACATTTATTTTTTACCCTTATTTTACCAGGTAAGTTGACTGAGAACACAATCACAGCAACAACCTGGGGAATAGTTAACGGGGAGAGGGGAGAGGAGGGGGGATGAATGAGCCAATTGTAAACTGGGGATGATTAGGTGGCCATGATGGTATGAGGGCCAGATTGGGAATTTAGCCAGGACATCAAGGTTAACACCCTACTCTTACGATAAGTGCCATGGGATCTTTAGTGACCACAGAGAGTTAGGACACCCGTTTAACGTCCCATCCCAAAGACAGCACCCTACACAGGGCAATGTCCCCAATCACTGCCCTGGGGCATTGGGATATTTCTTTAGACCAGAGGAAGGAGTACCTCCTACTGGCCCTCCAACACCACTTCCAGCAGCATCTGGTCTCCCATCTAGCGATCAACCAGGACCAACTCTGCTTAGCTTCAGAAACAAGCCAGCAGTGGGATGAAGGGTGGTTTGCTGCTGGCAAAATTGTTTATGAACTGATATGCAAAACAACGCCAGATTCAAAACTAAGTGCAGTCACAAAAACCATCAAGCGCTATGATGAAACTGGCTCTCATGAGCACCGCCACAGGAAAGGAAGACCCAGAGTTGCCTCTGCTGCAGAGGATAAATTCATTAGAGTTACCAGACTCAGAAATTGCAGACCAAATAAATGCTTCAGAGTTCAAGTAACAGACACATCTCAACATCAACTGTTCAGAGGAGACAGCATGAATCAGGCCTTCATTGTCGAATTGCTGCAAAGAAACCACTACTAAAGGACCAATAAGAAGAAGAGACTTGCTTGGGTCAAGAAACACGAGCAATGGACATTAGACTGGTGGAAATCTGTCCTTTGGTTTGATGAGTCCAAATTTGAGATTTTTGGTTTCAACCACTGTGTCTTTGTGAGATGCAGAGTAGGTGAACGGATGATCTCCACGTGTGTGGTTCCCACCGTGAAGCATGGAGGAGGAGGTGTGATGGTGCTTTGCTGGTGACACTGTCAGTGATTTATTTAGAATTCAAGGCACATGGCTACCACAGCATTCTGCAGCAATACGCCATCCCATCTGGTTTGCGCTTAGTGAGACTATCATTTGTTTTTCAACAGGACAATGACCCAAAACACCTCCAGGCTGTGTAAGGGCTACTTGACCAAGAAGGAGAGTGATGGAGTGCTGCATCAGATAACCTGGCCTCCACAATCACAAGACCTCAACCCAATTGAGATGGTTTGGGATGAGTTGGACCGCAGAATGACGGAAAAGCAGCCAACAAGTGCTAAGCATATATGGGAACTCCTTCGAGACTGTTGGAAAAGCATTCCAGGTGAAGGTGGTTGAGAGAATGCCAATAGTGTGCAAAACTGTCATCAAGGCAAAGGGTGGCTACTTTGAAGAATCTCAAATATAAAATATATTTTGATTTGTTTAACACTTTTTTGGTTACAACATGATTCCATTTGTGTTATATCATAGTTTTGATGTCTTTACTCTTATTCTACAATGTAGAAAATAGTCAAAATAAAGAAAAACCCTTGAATGAGTAGGTGTGTCCAAGCTTTTGACTGGTACTGTATATGCAGTGCATTCGGAAAGTATTCAGACCCCTTGACTTTTTCCACATTTTGTTACATCACTGCCTTATTCTAAAATGTATTAAATTATCAACCTACACACAATACTACATAATGAAAATGCAAAAACAGGTTTTTAGAAAAAAAAACATAAATAACTTATTTACATAAGTATTCAGACCCTTGGCTATGAAACTCGAAATTGAGCTCAGTTGCATCCTGTTTCCATCGATAATCCTTGAGATGTTTCTACAACTTGATTGGAGTCCGCATGTGGTAAATTCAATTGATTGGASATGATTTGGAAAGGCACACACCTGTCTATATAACGTCCCATAGTTGACAGCGCATGTCAGAGCAAAAACCCAGCCATGAGGTCAAAGGAATTGTCCATAGAGCAGCGAGACAGGATTGTGTTGATGCCCAGATCTGGGGAAGGGTACCAAAACATTTCTGCAGCATTGAAGGTCCCCAAGAACACAGTGGCCTCCGTCATTCTTAAATGTAAGAAGTTTGGAACCACCAAGACTCTTCCTAGAGCTGGCCGCCCTGCCAAACTTAGCAATTGGGGGAGAAGGACCATGATCAGGGAGGTGACCAAGAACCCAATGGTCACACTAACAGAGCTCCAGAGTTCCTCTGTGGAGATGGGAGAACCTT
>NC_036857.1:23110387-23145608 GCF_002910315.2 Salvelinus sp. IW2-2015 | reverse complement strand
CTCCCACAGAGGAACTTTCTGGAGCTCTGATGGGAGAACCTTCCAGAAGGACAACCATCTCTGCAGCACTCCACCAATCAGGCCGTTATGGTAGAGTGGCCAGACAGAAGCCACTCCTCTGTAAAAGGCACATGACAGCCCGCTTGGAGTTTGCCAAAAGGCACCTAAAGGACTCTCAGACCATGAGGAACAAGATTATCTGGTCTGATGAAACCAAGATTAAACTCTTTGGCCTGAATGCCAAGTGTCACGTCTGGAGGAAACCTGGCACCATCCCTACGGTGAATCATGGTGTTGGCAGCATCATGCTGTGAGGATGTTTTGCAGCGATAGGGACTGGTAGACTAGTCAGGATCAAGGGAAAGATGAAAGGAGCAAAGTACAGAGAGATCCTTGATGAAAATCTGCTCCAGAGCGCTCAGGACCTCAGACCGCGGCGAAGGTTCACCTTCCAACAGGACAACAACCCTAAGCACACAACCAAGATAATGCAGGAGTGGCTTCGGGACAAGTCTCTGAATGTCCTTGAGTGGCCCAGCCAGAGCCTGGACTTGAACCCAATCGAACACCTCTGGAGAGACCTGAAAATAGCTGTGCAGTGACGCTCCCCATCCAACCTGACAGAGCTTGAGAGGATCTGCAGAGAAGAATGGGAGAACCCCCACCCCCAATACAGGTGTGCCAAGCTTGTAGCATCATACCCAAAAAGACTCGAGGCTGTAATTGCTGCCAAAGGTGCTTCAACAAAGTACTGCGTAAAAGGTCTGAATACTTATGTAAATGTGATAATTGTTTTATGTTTAATACATTTGCAACAAAAAAATCTGTTTTTGCTTCGTCATTATGGGGTATTGTGTGTAGATTGATAAAACAACAATTTGATCAATTTTAGAATAAGGCTGTAACTTAACAAAATGTGGAAAAAGTAAAGGGGTCTGAATATTTCCGAATATGTCTTTCTGTCTGTCTGTCTGTCTGTCTGTCTGTCTGTCCTGTCTGTCTGTCTGTCTGTCTGTCTGTCTGTCTGTCTGTCTGTCTGTCTGTCTGTCTGTCTGTCTGTCTGTCTGTCTGTAAAAAAATATATATGGGGGATTGGAAATGATGCAGACAATTATATTGATGGAAGCTACAATCTATCTGCAATATTAAAGCTGATCAACCCCCTAATTATTATTATTATTTTTATAAATACATTTTTAAAAGTATTAAGTTGATAATATGCTAAAATCAGCAGCATGAGAGGTCTTCAAAACATATTAGTTTTGTCACTCACCTGGGTAACCATTCATGTCCAGGTCTTTAGCCCCTCGGAGGGCAAATCCAAAGCTTGCGGGCACAGTGCCTGAAGCCCATTGGCCAGCTATGACCTGAGAGGGCGTGTCCCTGAGCCCTCCAGCAAATCCGTTGTAGATGAGAACCAATCCCTGCTGGTCATCTCCACCGAATGGACAGCTGATGGCCACGTCTACCAATCAGAGAAGAGGAGAGAGTAGGAGAAGACCGTGAGATCACTCAACTTTACAGTCTACTAGGACTTTGAATGAACTGCATGTAGTAGACTCTCAAAACCAAGATTGTGACACACAAAAAAAAATGCTTGTGAAACATCTTTTTCTTCTCCCCGTTAAACTCCCATTCCTACCACTCCTCCATCTCTCACCGTTGTATCCGTCCTGGTTGAGATCTCCCAGAGCGGCGATGGTGCTACCAAACCTCCCGAACACCTGGGTTCCGGTCAGGTTAAGGGTTGGCTCCAGGTCCAGGGGCCCACGTTGCAGATAGACGTACATACGGCCCACCTCCTCCAGGCGACTGTCTGACCCCCGGGTCATATACATGGGAGCTCCCACCAACAGGTCAGCCATACTGAGGAGAGGGAGGAACACACACGGTTACCGACATATATAGTGTACAGACTAGGGTGGCAAAATGCTGTATACTTTCCAGAAATCCAGGTTGGAAAAACTTGGAAATGTATTTAAGTTTCCAGAATTGTGCAACCCTAGTTGCCTTTTTGACATAGACGACTGGAGTTTCCCATAAAAATATTGTCATTGGTCAAATCCAATCCAATGTTGCCACCACCGAGCACATTCAAAATGGGTGTGAACCTATGGTGAGAATGCTATGTGAGAACTGACTCCTACTCACCCTTCATTACTGATAAAAAAAATGTCCTGTAACATTACTGGACAAATCCAATTTGCCACCACCACCCAACTCATGGGTGAGAATATATGGTGAGAATGTCCTGTTAGACTGTCCTTACCCGTCGTTATTGATGTCAGCTGTGGCCACAGCATACCCAAAATAGGAGCCCATCTGAGAAAACATCAGAGTACATCATCGTCACAACTCTAGAACATCACCATGAATCTGGGTTCAAAAAGGCTCAAAATAGTATAGCTTCTTTTAAGCAAAGGGACTTCTAAAGTACAGTGAATCTAGTTGAATAAAAATATCCAGTAGAAGAAACTCCTGGGAGAGAGAAGAAATGGTAAATGAAAAGCGATGGTTCTTGCTTGGTCTAACTTGAAGCTGTTTTGTTAGTCTTATTGGTCCTGTCTGTAAAACACATCTGAAGTAACAAAGACACAGAAACAGCTTGATTCCCAGACTCCCAGGGTTAGCAAATACACTCTTATGATTTTATTTATTCAGCTGAACCAATCAGTACCATTAAAAAGGGGCTCACACTACCTCCATTCCATTCACAGGAAGAATCATGCTTCTCATTTGGGGAAAATTGCTTCTGCACTTTTACCTCAATAATTATGTTTTACAGAAAACCACAGTGGGCTTGAAACCCAGTTAGCAGAAACTTGTAAAGGAAATTATTTTGCTTATATCATCAGTGCTCCAGTACACAGACTCAAGAGATTAAGAGTTGCCATGAGAAACAGCAAGTTATGGAACCACAGTCTGTGTGAAAAACCACACTTGAGTTAAAACCAATGGCTTATGTGTGTTATAACCCTAACGAGTTAGCGCTGGGGAGGTTTGAATGCTCACCTGTTCACCAGTGTAGTCGAGCATGGACTTCAGATCAGTGCCATTTAAAACAGACACCTGCGGAGCGCACACACACACACACACACACAGAACATATGGTCAAAATCCCTGAGGTCCAACATACTGTATGTATAGAGTAGGCCAGTGATATGGTATTCATCACTTCTACATTCACTAAACACAGCTACGGCTACTTTCGTTATCTCAGGCTCTATTTCTCCCCCAAGCCTATAGCCCTCCCTTTCAAAATCAATCTCCTCTCAAAACTAGAGTGGTGATGAGGTTTTCTTACCAAACCGTATAGCATGTCTCCTTTTGGGACCCCAGCCACAAAATCTGAGAGGTGCACAGACAGGGGGAAAAACAGAAAAAGGGAAGATTAAGGAAGGGAAATATCACAAAGGTCACAGCTGTCGAACTCTGAGAATTCCTGAGATTGCAGTTTTCCAACTTAGTAGGGGGACAGAATCTTATAGGTGAGTTGAATTGCGTTTACTTCAGGTATAGTAAACATTCTATATCTTTAATGGCGCTCTGTTGTGCAGGCCTGTGAAGGTCTGTGGTACAGATCTCTTACCTTCCACCTCATCTCCACTGAATTCCCCGACCGCAACAGAGTAACCTGCAAGACCACAAGAAAGCAGACATTAGTCATATGATATCAAGCGTTCAGAGCCCTTGGACTTCCATTTCTCTTGAAGAGTAATCTAGGGATTAAGGCATGTACTTTGAACAAATATACATCAGTCCACCTTTTATCAGAGGTCAGAAGGTTAGAAGAATTGTGGTGATTGGGAAACGATTTGATTTTAATTTAGAAGAATTGTGGTGATTGGGAAACGATTTGATTTTAATTTAGAAGAATTGTGGTGATTGGGAAACGATTTGATTTTAATTTAGAAGAATTGTGGTGATTGGGAAACGATTTGATTTTAATTTAGAAGAATTGTGGTGATTGGGAAACGATTTGATTTTAATTTAGAAGAATTGTGGTGATTGGGAAACGATTTGATTTGATTTAGAAGAATTGTGGTGACGTTTCCCAATCTTAGTTCTGACTCAAGTAGCCTGCACAGGAAACCAGCATGTGTGGAAAGTAAGGGGAGTGGTAGAATTATGAGAGGAAAAGTCTTACCGCGGTAGCTGTCGTCATATTTGAGCTGAGCCTGTCTGGTCTGGATCTGTCCCTCTACAGACTGCATGAAGTACCCTGGGTAGTAAGCTTTGATGATCTCTTCTTTGGCTGCTGAGATCACCTGACCTGAGAAGACACAGGAAGCAGGGAGTGAATGGAAAGATCCTCTCAGGTTTCACACAAATAACTTCAGAATACTACAACTTGTTGTCTCAAGGGGTTGTTGAGATGTGTACCTTGCCAGAAGAAGCTGCCTGGTCCTCCAAGCACCACTTTCCCATCCTGAGAGAGAGACAGAATGAGATCATGTGTTTCTAGTCCATATTAGTTGATAAAGCTCTGGTACTGAATGAGAGGAAGTGTTACCTTGGTGAAATCAGCACTGAATCCCCCCTGACAGTAGCCCTGGCCCCCCTCGTTAATGAATTCTGAAAAAAACAGAGGTTCATAAATCAGTAATTTTTCCGATTTGAAAAAGCAACTTGAAAGATCCATAAATTCTGCCTTTTATTTAACCAATACTTTAGAATGTTGAATTTTGAATTACTTCGGAACCTGTGGAGTTCAATGACTCAGCTGGGGATTCTGAACAGAACCGAGGCAGCCAGTCACTACCACAGCAGTAGGGATAGACTAGTCAATATTGGGCTAACATGATGGATTGCATCTAAGGGGGGTAAATTCTTTATCCACAGCTAGTGTGTGATGTCTCTGGAAGTGGTTACTCAGTATTGTTACTTGAGACTCTAAACATCCCGTCTGTTGTGGCCCTCGGGCACTCCACTTAACCCCTCTCTAATAGCCTGCTGTGTGGACAGCTGCCGTGTCAGAGGTAGGCCACAGGAGTCACCTGTAGTGTGGGGTGGTGGGGTAGTTGGCTGGCAGAGAGAACAGCATTAGAAAGATGGATGCTGATATAAAAGGAATACCTAAGTTATTTATGGAGTGATACTCTTAACTAGGAGCGCTACAGGAAGGCGGATGGAACGTTCTTTTGGGGTTATGGTGTGTCTTTATGGGAAATGTATCACATAACAAAAAATAATTACCTGTGCGACAGGGAGCATATTCCACAAACTTAGTGAAGTTCTTGACAGAGAGGTAGCAGGTTCCTGTGATATCTGACTGGGGTATGTCTGCTTTGGTTCTCCAGGAGTACAGAGGGGCGCAGGCCTATAGGAGGGGGGAGGTAGAGGGGGGAGTTTTTCTGTCAGTTACAGCAACACCCCGTTGAACTCGATGGAGACCCAGAGAGAGGTCAATGTTACATCTGGAGCAAAGTAACCATGTAACTAAATCCAGGTTACGTCCCACACAATCAGCAAAAAATACAGGTGTCTCAACTTTGAAGTCACAGGAGCGCAAAACACATCTCCTCAGAGAGAGAGACTGGAGGTGAAAATTGGAACAGTCACAACAAACCAATAGACACAGACCTTTAAGACAAACTTTGAACAATGAACATATACAACCCCTTGACATGAACGCCAGTCATCATAACAATTGAGGGACTCTGAGCTGTAGAGACCAAAGTTGAAAGTAAACTGACTTTCTCCACCCCTGTCTCTGAGTCAGTGAGGGTCATCTTACCAGAATGGTGTCGTCGTGGGAACGGACGGTGGCGCCGAACCACTGGTGGGACTTGACTTCAGCCTGGTAGTCTGTGGTGTCGAGTGTGACTGTTCGGTCCCCTGGGAGGAACAGAAAAATAACCGAGTGAATGAGTGACGACAAAAAAAAAGTCCCTAATGAATCATTGTAGTTCTCCTCCAGACAATGTCATCCAAACATCTAGTCATCTGGCACTACATAACTTACATACTGCATCATTAAAAACCCACCAAGTTTCTCATGAAGAACATTCCAGAGATGAACATAGTGAAAAACTTGAAAGTATTTGGTACTCAATGTTCAGAGGCTGTATGTATCTAGGATCTAGAGGAAAACCTTGGTGTTCACCAGAACCTTATGCCGCAATATAGTTCCTGTCCTCACTGTTCAGATGTCAACTCGAGACAGTTCTCTGGCATGACCTCACTGACCCTGGCTCTTTTTGGCCACCTGGCCTGTAACCCAGAGCGTTACCAAATGGAACACTTTTCCTATATAGTGCACTACCTTTGACCAGAGTGGTGCACTATATAGGGAATAGGGTGCCATTTAGGACGCTACCTCTCTGACAGGACAGGAGCAGGTGACAAGACAGATGGCCTGTGGAGTCAGGTTCAAACAGGATGTTTTATTGGCAAGACTGATGCAACATCTGTGTTGCTATGGTGAGAAACAAAATCCAAACACAAATTGGTTTATACAGTTCACATACCATGAAACATCCTGTAACAAGTTTTCTAAACGCTTGCAATTCAGACAAGACGTATCCAGTGGAACTTGTACCAAACAAATTTCATTTGGATTCTGAACCACTAACCCCAGCAGCTCAGCAAGTTCACCCCAGCCTACTTCTCTTTTCCCCATCACTATTCTCTACAGTTAAACCATAAGCGTGTTGCAATAGAGCCATATCCATCTGTCGGGAAGGGGGCCTGGTGGTGGGGGCCTGGTGGTGAGAGCCAGAGATTGTGACCTGTGGACGTGAGGAAAGTAGACTGTGTGTCAGCCTCCTCCTCCACCCTGGCCCCAGCCAGCTCTGAGATCTCTGGATCTGGGTGAGGGCCTGCTCTGCTCTGTGTCTTGTTGGAAAGACAGAAAGAGGGGCGGCTGTGTCCAAGGAAAACAAACGCTCTGGCTCTGTTTCCTCCTAGCAACCTCAGTCATCCCTGCTCAGGCACACTCTCCTCTTTCTCTAATAGTCTCTCTCCTGTCTACTCTCTCCCACTATTTCGCTTTCTTTCTCCATCTCCCTCCCTCCCTCCTCTCTTTATCCCTCTCTCAGGGAGTTTGATCTCCCCCTGCCCCGCTAGAAAAGAAGTGGGGATTAGGGCCGTTTAATAACAGCACAGTAGATTTACTGTATCACCAGGCTTTCTCTCCAGCATTACTCATGGGCACACAGCACCCCTGTTCATGTGTGCCACTCCTTCACGTGTGGAAAGACACTCTTTAGCGATACAACAAATAACATGCCTAACACATTAAAAGATCTAAGAGACTTGTTTCTTCAACTGCACTGCAATAATCTGCACTACACACGTCACAGTCCCTCTCCCTGTAGCATACTTTCCTCCGGTTTTCATAACTCAGGGGCCTCTGTTTTGATAAAGTGAAGGGGGTGACACTGAGGAGACATTCAAGCCAAACAGGCATGTGTGTTTGGGACACACTACCCCGGAAACCATGAGTATGAGCAGGGAAAGACATTTTATTCACATTTCAGAACAATATAGTAGTCGGACTCTTCTTAAGCACCTGGTCATGGTGAAACAGAAAATAATATTCAACATGACATCTCTACAGTTATGTCAGTGACATCATCGCTACGTTCAAAGTACAAGACTGTCAGCCCAAAATGGCAACAACAACAAAAAACACATTTAGGGTTTTGGGGTGTTCTCTAACTACACTGAGCGGCTGTGACGTAAGCTCAGAGTCAGTCGCTGCTCTTATTGTCCATGTTAGAGACGGTACATTGGCGTTCATACAGTGTGACAGATGGAGAGATGAAAAGATCAGTTGGTTAAGAGGCTCTGCGTGGCTGCAGGCAAGACACGTCAGCCTGAGTCATGCAAAAACGCCCAAAGCCTAACACAGGTTGATACAAACAAGATCTGAAGGAAAAGCTAGCAGACACATGTCGCAATAACATGTCATGTAATGTTATTTCAGTGAACTTGGGTAGACTTGGGTAGAAGTGCTGCAGTGACTAGTGTCTCTCTACCCCTCTCTCTCCTGGGACAGAACAGCAGAGGGGTGGATGGGATGGGGTGAGGTCTGGAGTGTGTCCACAGACACTCCCCCCTTTGAACTGTGCGAGAGGAGACCCATTAGAGGAGTTTAGAGCCTGCATCTTGGGTTAGAGTGCAGGGCGGATGGGGTCAAAGAAAAATGGCAAAATTCACTCATCACATCAGCTGGCCCTGAGGGAGTTACTGGCCGGAGGAAGAGGGTCAGATTGAGAGATGGAGAGACAGGGCTCTGGTTTCCTCCCTCCTTCTCTCTCTCAGGTCCCTGGGCAGTTTTTCCTTATCTTAGTGGAAGTGGAAGGGGAAGTGGAGAGGTAGGCGAGGAGGGGTGGAGGAGGCTCTCCCATGACCACTTTGACCCAATTAGGAGGCTCTAATTAAGTGGGCCTGTACCCTCGGTCAGGCTCAAGGAAGACCTCGCCCACACTTAGGGAAAAACCTGAATAATGTCACACAAATAAACACACCTCTCATAAAAAGCATCAATACTAATATATTAGCAGTATAATATATACCACAGTCAGCTGAGCTCTAGCCATGTCATAAGAAAATAAAGGAAAACATATCTCCTATATCATACAGACAGAAGTGCTATGTTCTTGCATGCCGGTCCAGGTGGCTGAATTGGCTCTTCCACACAAATCAAATGTGTGCTTTCAAAGCCCATTAAGTAAAATGAAGTACACACTGTCTAAAACCCTAAGGGACTATCCTTCACCCCAACGCTCTGCTGCTCGCCTGCCTCCTGCACATTACATCACTGTGACGATCATGGCCCTCAGCCAGCATCCAAGGATGTGCAACACATTTTCTAATCTGTTGCTAGAGAAAAGGGAAGGAAAACACCAAAAGAAAGAGGCGACCTGCAGTTGGATTCCTTCAAATCAACTGTTAAACGGAGCTTGTGAAAACAGAAATCTGCTGCAGTGGAATATTTCTCCCCTAATGTGCCTTATGGCCAGTAAATCAGTCTTGGCTCTCAGCACTATTCTCTTTGATTTCCCAGGAAACAAGCCAACAGTCCCCCGCTGCACTGACTGGGGAGCGCACACACACCCACACACCACTATCCATGTGTAACACATGCAATAGGACAGTGGTGTGTGTGTGTGTGTGTGTGTGTGTGTGTGTGTGTGTGTGTGTGTGTGTGTGTGTGTGTGTGGTGTGTGTTGTGTGTGTTGTGTGTGTGTGTGTGTGTGTGTGTGTGTGTGTGTGTGTGTGTGTGTGCGCGCGCGCGTCAGAGGAAGGATGATCTAATTTACACAATACACAGCAGATTTCTTTCCAATAGCTCTGTCACTCTTTAACTTACCCGTTACTCATTCCTCTAAAAGCAAACGGCTCCTTCAACTGTCCAGTCACTGGAACATTGCTCCACCTCTCTGAATAGCGCATGATCGTTGACCCATCAACCAGGGACTCTTACTGTCGTTCTACCTTTTTAAATTCAGGTTCAAATGAAGCTTGTTGGCAATATTCGCTAGACCAAATACACAGAGTGTACAAAACATTAGGAACTGCTCTTTCCATGACATAGACTGACCAGGTGAAAGCTGTGATCCCTTACAGATGTCACTTGTTAAATCCACTTCAAAATCAGTGTAGATGAAGGGGAGGAGACAGGTTAAAAGAAGGAATTTTAAGCCTTGAGACATTTGAGAAATGGATCTTTTAAAAAATCTGGGAAGCGGCACATCTGTATTGGGGGAGTTTCTCCCATTTCTCTCTACAGATCCTATCAAGCTCTGTCAGGTTGGATGGGGAGCATCGCTGCACAGCCGTTTTCAGGTCTCTCCAGAGATGTTCAAACGGGTTTAAGTCCGGCCTCTGGCTGGACCACTCAAAGACATTCAGAAACTCCTTCATTGTCTTGGACCACTCAAAGACACTCCTTCATTGTCTTGGCTGTGTGCTTTGGGTAATTGTCCTGTTGGAAGGTGAAACTTTGCCCCAGTCTGAGGTTCTGAGCGCTCTGGAGCAAGTTTTCATCAAGGATCTCTCTGGACTCTGGACTAGAAACATCTCAAGGATTTATTTTAAAAAATCAAAATATTTAACCAGGTAGTCCAGTTGAGAGCAAGTTCTCATTTACAACTGCGACCTGGCCAAGATAAAGCAAAGCAGTGCGACACAAACAACACAGAGTTACACATGGGATAAACAAAAGTACAGTCAATAACACAATAGAAAAATCTATATACTGTGTGTGCAAATGGAGTAAGGAGGCAAGGCAATAAATAGGCCATAGTAGCGAAGTAATTACAATTTAGCAAATGAACACTGAAGTGATAGATGTGCAGATGATGATGGGCAAGTAGAAATACTGGTGTGCAAAAGAGCAAAAAAAGTAAATAAAAACCATATGGGGATGAGGTAGGTAGTTGGATGGGCTATTTACAGATGGGCTGTGTACAGCTGCAGCGATCGGTAAGCTGCTCAGATAGCTGATGCTTAAAGTTAGTGAGGGAGATATAAGTCTCCAAGGATGATCAATGAAAATAGGATGTTACTGAGCTCAATTTTGAGTCTCATAGCAAAGGGTCTGAATACGTATGTAAATAAGGTATTTCTGTTTTTAATTTTGAATACATTTGCAAACATTTTCTTTTTTAAATGTCACTGTCATAATGGGATATTGTGTGTAGATTGATGAGGATTTTTATTTAATTTAATACATTTTAGAATAAGGCTGTAACGTAACAAAATGTGGAAAAAGGGAAGGGGTCTGAATACTTTCCGAATGCACTGTATTGTCGTTGTATGTCGTGAAATTTATTTTGTTTCAACTGGTCAAGTGACATTTATTTGTTTCAGCCTAAAGGGAAGATACCCTTGTCTAAAACACTCCGTTATTCTTGTCGTCCCAAAAAGAAAGACACTAATGACATGCTTAAAGGGATCATCTAGTTTCCAGGAACCAACGTGTCAAACAAAGGAGTATCAGTGGAGTAGAACAGTGACAGATGATCACCTGCCGGCCACCAAAGCATGGTGGCCGTGGACCAGTGGCTTTAAGAAGTACTTTGAGCGGCTTGAGCGACTTTACTGTGTGCAACCATCCTCTAAACTCTCCAGTTCACAACAGTCGCAAGAGTCTCAAGCTCTCGAGTCACCAGTCAGGACTACATGAGGAGATACGTGGTATGTGTTACAGGAACTGAAGGACAGCTGTCATTATGCTATGGAATCATCAAATCTGCTGAAACACCATGTCTTCACGCGTCATGTACATTTGTGATTAAGTAAATCCATGTAATTTATCATCTTAAAATCTAATTTAAATCAAGTTCAGACAGTGAGGAGGTATGTTCAGGACCTAAAGTAGTAAAGTCACACTGATCGTAGTCTGCCAATAACCCGGTTTACCTTGATTGTCAAACTCAATGTTGTGGCACTCTGATTGGCCGAGACTCCATGGGCAGTAGTACACGGACCCGCCCTCTGTGATGTTGCGCTGGCTGGTATTGGCCTTGGGAGCACCGATCACCACACTGACACTGTTAGGAGAGAGAAAAAACATTCGGTCATTCAAATGTCACCATGTCACCTCTACCTAACCTGCTACCTCCCTCAGCAACATAACAGCTGAGGTATGGCAACCTAGATCAGCGGGATTGGTTTGCTAATGCTATCTGTAGTCTTTTTTGTCATTGTAATTTGTTAAGATCTACTCCTGGTCTGGTATGAATTTTAAAATGCCTTCCACACCTCCCAGTCAACAGTTTTAGCATGATGCAGAGCCGGTACACACGTTTTACTGCTCACAAAGCTATACCCCTACTTCAAAAACATTTGAACAGGTTCCACCACAGTACTGTTACATAATATTGTAACCATGTGTAATTGTTGCTGAAACGTGCGCATGTGACATTCTCTCCCGCTCTCTCCATCAAACACACACACACACAACGGAGAGATCCCCGTGGGGCAAATTGGATGTGAAAACAAGAAAGCAAACAGCCTAAGTGGAGTCACACTGTTGTTTCCACAGCTGTATGGCCCTGTTCCTCTAGACAGACATCTAGCTAACACATCTAACCCTGCAAGTAGCCCTAAAACGTTAAAGCCAGGTCTGGGACAGACATCTAGCTGCTGTAACCCTGTGGTAAACATAAAGACAGGTCTGGGACAGACATCTAGCTGCTGTAACTCTGTGGTAAACGTAAAGACAGGTCTGGGACAGACAACTAGCTGCTGTAACCCTGTGGTAAATGTAAAGCCAGGTCTGGGACAGACAACTAGCTGCTGTAACCCTGTGGTAAACGTAAAGACAGTCTGGGACAGACATCTAGCTGCTGTAACCCTGTTGTAAACGTAAAGACAGGTCTGGGACAGACAACTAGCTGCTATAACCCTGTGGTAAACATAAAGACAGGTCTGGGACAGACATCAGCTGCTGTAACCCTGGGTAAACGTAAAGACGGTCTGGGACAGACATCTAGCTGCTGTAACCCTGTGGTAAACGTAAAGCCAGGTCTGGGACAGACATCTAGCTGCTGTAACCCTGTGGTAAACGTAAAGCCAGGTCTGGGACAGAGAACTAGCTGCTGTAACCCTGTGGTAAACGTAAAGACAGGTCTGGGACAGACAACTAGCTGCTGGAACCCTGTGGTAAACGTAAAGCCAGGTCTGGGACAGACAACTAGCTGCTTTAACCCTGTGGTAAACGTAAAGCCAGGTCTTGGACAGACAACTAGCTGCTAGAGCCCTGTGGTAAACGTAAAGCCAGGTCTGGACAGACACAGCTGCTGTAAACCCTGTGGTAAACGTAAAGCCAGGTCTGGACAGACAACTAGCTGCTGAACCCTGTGGTAAACGTAAAGACAGGCTGGGACAGACATCTAGCTGCTGTAACCCTGTGGTAAACGTAAAGCCAGGTCTGGGACAGACAACTAGCTGCTTAACCCTGTGGAAACGTAAAGACGGTCTGGACAGACATCTAGCTGCTGTACCCTGTGGTAAACGTAAAGACAGGTCTGGGACAGACAACTAGCTGCTTTAACCCTGTGGTAAATGTAAAGACAGGTCTGGACAGACATCTAGCTGCTGTAACCCTGTGGTAAACGTAAAGCCAGGTCTGGGACAGACAACTAGCTGCTGTAACCTGTGGTAAACGTAAAGCCAGGTCTGGGACAGACAACTAGCTGCTATAACCCTGTGGTAAACGTAAAGCCAGGTCTGGGACAGACATCTAGCTGCTGTAACCCTGTGGTAAACGTAAAGCCATTGTCCTGGGGCAGACAACTAGCTGCTGTAACCCTGTGGTAAACGTAAAGCCAGGTCTGGGACAGAGAACTAGCTGATGTAACCCTGTGGTAAACGTAAAGCCAGAACAAAGAACCCCTTCACCAGATCCACCAGCAACAGGATAAGTGCTATTCGAGATCCTTGGTCTTACAGGTGAGTCTGAGGACCAGCCAACCAGGCTAAAGATCACAAGGACAGAATATTCAATGATGGAGAAACAAAGACAGCCACGGAATCAAATAACATTTTATTGGTCACATACACATATTTAGCAGATGTTATTGCGGGTGTAGCGAAATGCTTGTGAATGAGAACTTTGAGACGAACCACTGAACCAGGACTAAGAGCCATGGCTAAATTGACAGACATTTTTCCAGTAGACAGTCTGACTGAACCAGCACAGTGTAGCCATTACCTCATTGCGGCTCCAATTATCCTATCACCACTGGCATGGTGCTGGACAGTGAAGTGGGCAGAAGACAGAGGGAAGAGAAGAGGGCAATGAGTGGAGTAGAGCCTGAGGGGTCTTCCTAAAACACAGGAAGAGCACACCCTTTCCTGCTCCAGGTCAGTCACCCAATGATGTGAGGTAGTTTACGGTACCGCTATGTTTAACATCTTCCCTCAGGGGACAACTACCCAGCAGGGTCCAGACAGAGTCCAGAGGAGCCACCCTGGACTCTGAAACCAGCTTTTGTCAAACATCTTTGGTCATCCTTGCCACAGTGTCTTAGTTAGGATTTAGACATTGGCCATGACTTTAATACTTTCTGCATAGAATCAAAGTTTGTAGGAGACTACAAACTGAGAGCCTGGAAGGAGTAGGTGTCAGCTAAACCTTATGGTGTTGAAAACATACTGAGGCCTAACACAGGGCATGGGCATGAATCTGAGGATATGGATTTAATGTCACACTATAACCAGTGGTGGTCTGACTGGTCGCATTATCTCTAAAGAGATACAGAGCAACCCAACCAAAATGAAGGGCAGAAATCCATTGGTTTTTTATTTTTGAATAGGGAACTGAAAACATGGCCATCTGGCTCAGAGAGAGAGAGAGAGTTTACCGGTTTCCGGCCGTGTGTGTACTGAGGAGGGAAGCTCCCTGAAGAGCAGCTAATGGTGCTCTACCTGTAGAATAATGGAAATCCCAGAGAACCTTCGCCGTCACGGATTGATTCCCTCTTCACATTTCTAAACACACAGAGAAGTTTGGCAAAAATGTGTTCATATGAACTCCATAGCATATTCTTTGGTTCATCATTTGTTAATGAATAGACCACAATGCTGTGGGGATCTGATTTGGCCATTCATATTTCAGTGCTTGTTATGACAGGAAGAGATGACTCCGACGCAAACATTCAGATCCACAGAGAAAAAGTCACCTTTCGCTTTCTTTAACTCCTAGAAAGATAAACACATACGTTTTGGCTGGACTTTTGAGTAAGACACTTTCAACAAATTTGAAGATGTAAAAATGAGCATGAGTACAGTCGAATATTCGTTTTTTTACAAATCCTTGTCCAGTGTAAATTCAAACAAAGACAGTAAGCGGGGGGGAAAACAAGCCAAAGAAAGTAGGCTTACTACATCTATTGAGAATCTGATCTGAATACAGGCCAACAGTATTCAGTGAGGATATCATTTCAAAGGGAAAAAACTCAGGAAACAACAAAATGAGGGGGAAAGGCTTTCATCAGCAAACTGGAAACAGGGGTGTGTTTTCACTACCTCACCACCCACACACCCACTCACACCTTGATAGTGATCTGAAAGTATTGTAAATAAGGAACAATTAGCATTTAATGGGCCTTTATCTGGCAGGGGATCAGTCTAGCTAGCATTAGCATTTTCATAAAGGCCTAAGTGTAGTTGGCTGATTGCTGGATTTAGAAACGGCTTTATGTGTATATGGAGGGAGGAGACCGTCTGGCCCTCTGAGGATTAAGACAGAGCAGAGGGGAGGTGTAGTGGAAAGGGGCAGTCATTTCGGATGCTTCATGCATACACCAGGCACTTTCAAATCTACAGAGAATGTCGTTGGAACTCAGGGAGACATCATTACAATATCTACATCAGAATTTGAATGAGTGATCTCAGAGATTCAGAAAAGAAGTAAGAGTTCCACATTATATGAGGTTTAATATGCCAAGCAGGGGCAGATTGGCCTTCTGGCAATTGACAGATGGGCTGCTCGAAATTGACAGAAAAAATATATATATTTTTACATATACAAATAAAACAATGAAAAAGGGTGACACAGCCCATGTGCCTGTTAAGATTCTGGCAATATTTTTCTGTTATACTAATCTATAATGAGCATTTGGACTGATCAGTGGGCAACGTCCAGTCCCACTACCAAGATGGGCCAGCCCTGTTTTCTGATAGGCTGAGCTGAGGTCATGCAAGCTCACATTCAAAGTCAAACCCGGCATCAGCAAAGAGATCTGTTTCGACTGTCATCAGTTAGACAGCCAAGATCATGGATCTTAAAAAACTAAAAGGGTGTCTATAAATGTGGAAAAAGCACATTATACACAGTCACCTCACTCAAAACGTCCTATTTATTGGGCGGCAAAAACCATGATTTGGTCGAACATTATCCTCATGATTCCTGTAATTTTTAATTTCTCAACAGCAACTATTTTACAACCATGATATTTGATATGGCTTTGAGATACAGATGTGCAACAGCCATTGCGAGGGCATAGGCCTATGGGCCTCATGGGTCATAGCCTACAACTGCAAAAAAGAATTGGGGACATTATATTTACTGTTGGATGAATACATGGCTAGCAGTGGGTATTATATTTAGAGTAAGCGATCTAGTTAATATGTTTTGAGTTTCCACTTCCTCAGGTGTTGAACCCCAAATTAATTAGCCTATGCTATTAGTTAGTGCACATAAAGATGTATTTATTTTTTCAATAGAAATTAATTGCATATATCTGGAAATCCTGGAGTAAAACAAAGCAACTATGGTCTAATTGTCAACCCAGAATTCATGACAATCACTGGATTGGGTTTAACAAAACAGCTTGAATCCTGCATTCCTGCATGGATGTATTAGATGAAACTTACTTCTTGAATACCTCAGTAGTCTATGTATTAAGATGGAGCCAACAGATTTGCAGTATTTTGTTTTTTGTGTGTTATTTCTTACATTATTAGCCCAGAAATTGTTTTGTGTTATTACATACGCTGGAAAGAACTTTTGGATATCAGAGCGGCGGTAACTCACCAGCAATACAACTTTCTCGAATTGGATCCTTTGTTCGTACCCACCAGGGCAATTTAACTTATTCCAGAGGCTGCTCCAAAACACCGCAGGTGGAGAAGAGGTATTCGGAGTGGACTTCTAATCCGACCCAGGAGGAGGCACACTATCCACCACTTCCGAGTATATTACTCGCTAATGATCAGTCTCTGGATAATAAAGTAGATGAGCTCAGGGCGAGGAACTCCTTCCAGAGAGACATCAGGGATTGTAACATACTCTGTTTCACGGAAACATGGCTCTCTCGGGAGATACTGTCCCAGTCCAGTCAGCCATCTGGGTTCTCAGTACACGGCCCTCAGAGAACTACACTGGACTTTATGCAAACTGTAAACCACATATCCTGGGGCTGCATTTATTGTAGCTGTGGATTTTAACAAAGCAAATTTGAGGAAAGCGCTACAGAAGTTCTACCAACACATTGACTGTAGTACTCGCACTGATAAGACATTGGACAACTGCTACTCAACTTTTCGAAATGTTTACGCCCTCATGTCGGCAAATCTGATCACGATTCCCTTTTGCTCCTCCCTTCCTATAGGCAGAAATTTAAACAGGAAGTACCCATGCTAAGTTCTATTCAGCGCTGGTCTGATCAATCGAAATTCATGTTTCAAGACTGTTTTGATCATGCGGACTGGGATATGTTCCGGGTAGCCTCTGAGAATAACATCGACGAATACACGGATACGGTGACTGAGTTCATCAGGAAGTGCATAAGGAATGTTGTTCCTACTGTGACTATTAAAACCTACCCAAACCAGAAACCGTGGATAGATGGCAGAATTCGCGGCAAAACTGAAAGCGCAAACCACTGCATTTAACCATGGCAAGGTGACAGGGAAAATGGCTGAATACAAACAGTGTAGTTATTCCCTCCGTAAGGCAATCAAACAGGCAAAATGTCAGTACAGAGACAAATTGGAGTCGCAATTCAACGGCTCAGACACGAGATGTATGCGGCAGGACAATCATGGACTACAATGGGAAAACCAACCATGTCGCGGACACCGGCGTCTTGCTTCCAGCCAAGCTAAACACCTTCTTCGCCCGCTTTGAGGATAACACAGGGCCACTAACGTGGCCCGCTCCAAAGGACTGTGGGCTCTCCTTCTCCGTGGCTGAAGTGAGTAAGACATTTAAGCGTGTTAACCCTCGCAAGGCTACCGGCTCAGACGGCATTCCTAGCCGGATCCTCAGAGCATGCGCAAACCAGCTGTCTGCAGTGTTAACGTACATATTCAATCTCTCCCTATCCCAGTCTGCTGTCCCCACTTGCTTCAAGATGTCCACTATTGTTTCCATACCCAAGAAAGCAAAGGTAACTGAACTAAATGACTATCGCCTCGTAGCACTCACTTCTGTCATCATGAAGTGCTTTGAGAGGCTAGTTTAGGATATCACCTCTACCTTACATGACACCCTAGACCCACTTCAATTTGCTTACCACCCCAATAGATCCACAGACGATGCAATCGCCATCGCACTGCACACTGCCCCGATGCACAACTGAGCAAGAGGAGAAGTACATTAGAGTGTCTAGTTTGAGAAACAGATGCCTCACAAGTCCTCAACTGGCAGCTTCATTAAATAGTACCCGCAAAACACCAGTCTCAACGTCAACAGCCTCTTCACTGTTGACGTTGAGACTGGTGTTTTGCGGGTACTATTTAATGAAGCTGCCAGTTGAGGACTTGTGAGGCGTCTGTTTCTCAAACTAAACACTAACGTACTTGTCCTCTTGCTCAGTTGTGCACCGGGGCCTCCCACTCCTCTTTCTATTCTGGTTAGAGACAGTTTGCACTGTTCTGTGAAGGGAGTAGTACACAGATCTTCAGTTCCTTGGCAATTTCTTGCATGGAATAGCCTTAATTCCTCAGAACAAGAATAGACCGACTAGTTTTAGAAAAAAGGTCTTTGTTTCTGGCCATTTTGAGCCTGTAATCAAAACCACAAATGCTTATGCTCCAGATACTCAACTAATCTAAAGAAGGCCAGTTTTATTGCTTCTTTAATCAGAACAACAGTTTCCAGCTGTGCTAACAGAATTGCAAAAGGGGTTTCTAATGATCAATTAGCCTTTTAAAATGATAAACTTGGATTAGCTAACACAACGTACCATTGGAACACAGGAGTGATGGTTGCTGATAATGGGCCTCTGTACGCCTATGTAGATATTCCATTAAAAAATCTGCCATTTCCAGCTACAATAGTCATTTACAACATTAACAATGTCTACACTGTATTTCTGATCAATTTGATGTTATTTTAATGGACAGAAAATATGATTTTCTTTCAAAAACAAGGACATTTCTAAGTGACCCTTAACTTTTGAACGGTCATCCATAAATATATGGATGACCAATGACCGAGCGGCCATGTTGGAGCTAAGAACACAAGCATTTTGCTACACCCGCAATAACATCTGCTAAATATGTGTATGTGACCAAAAAAATATTTTTTTATTTTATTATAGTTTTTCATAAAGCACTATGAATGACTTTATAAGATGATTACTCGTGATTTGGGTCCTGGTGCCACTAACTGTAAAAGTCAGTGGCACCACTGACACCAGGGGAAACTGTTAAGTCTGGAGCTCTGTAATAGTAGGTGTTGATGCAGGGGAACACATGACAGGCACAAATTTGCAATACAGCCTGTCATTAGCTTGGATTTATAACATATATGGCTTAAGCAGACAGGCTCCATAGTGATGCGGGCTGGTGTGGATAAAATGCCAGGGACAAATTCTTGTCCCAGTCTGCCCCTGGGTTCTAGAAAGGCCAGCAGATTCACCACCGCTCTGATGTTGTCATAGCCAGCGTGGAGGTGACAGCCCCAGTGCTATAGAAACATGCTGGTAGAGGTTTGGTTTAGGGTCAGACTAGAGGTCGACCGATTAATCGGACTTTTTGGACACCGATCATGGCCGATTACATTGCACTCCACGAGGAGACTGCGTGGCAGCCTGACTACCTGTTATGCGAGTGCAGCAAGGAGCCAAGGTAAGGTGCTAGCTAGCATTAAACGTATCTCATACAAAACAATCAATCTTAACATAATCACTAGTTAACTACACATGGTTGATGATATTACTAGTTTATCTAGCTTGTCCTGTGTTGCATATAATCGATGCGGTGCCTGTTAATTTATCATTGAATCATAGCTTACTTCGCCAAACGGTTATTTAACAAGCGCATTCCCGAAAAAAGCACTGTCGTTGCACCAATGTGTACCTAACCATAAACATCAACGCCTTTCTTAAAATCAATACACAAGTATATATTTTTAAACCTGCATATTTAGTTAATATTGCCTGCTAACATGAATTTCTTTGAACTAGATAAATTGTGTCACTTCTCTTGCGTTCTGTGCAACAGAGTCAGGCTATATGCAGCAGTTTGGGCCGGCTGGCTCGTTGCAAACTGTGAAGACCAACTTCGCCAAACGGGGGATGACTTAACAAAAGCGCATTTGCGAAAAAAACACAATCATTGCACGAATGTACCTAACCATAAACATCAATGCCTTTCTTAAAATCAATACACAGAGATCATTTTTTTTAAACCTGCATATTTAGTTTACGGAACGGTTCCTAATTTCACAGAAAGAATAAACGTTTTGTTTTCTTAATGATAGTTTCCGGATTTGACCATATGAATGACCTAAGGCTCGTATTTCTGTGTGTTATTATGTTATAATTAAGTCTATGATTTGATAGAGCAGGCTGACTGAGCGGTGGTAGGCAGCAGCACGCTCGTAAGCATTCATTCAAACAGCACTTTCGTGCGTTTTGCCAGCAGCTCTTCGCTGTGCTTCAAGCATTGAGCTGTTTATGACTTCACACCTATCAACTCCCGAGATTAGGCTGGTGTAACCGATGTGAAATGGCTAGCTAGTTAGCGGGGTGTGCACTAATAGCATTTCAAACGGCACTTCATGCCGTCCCTAGGAGGGGTGCGTCACTTGAGTGGGTTGAGTTACTGACGTGATCTTCCTGTCTGGGTTGGCGCTCCCCCTTGGTTTGTGCTGTGGTGGAGATCTTTGKGGGCTATACTCGGCCTTGTCTCAGGATTGTAAGTTGGTGGTTGAAGATATTCCTCTAGTGGTGCGGGGGCTGTGCTTTGGCAAAGTGGGTGGGGTTATATCCTTCCTGTTTGGCCCTGTCCGGGGGTATCATCGGATGGGGCCACAGTGTCTCCTGACCCCTCCTGTCTCAGCCTCCAGTATTTATGCTGCAGTAGTTTGTGTCGGGGGGCTAGGGCCAGTTGGTTATATCTGGAGTACTTCTCCTGTCTTATCCAGTGTCCTGTGTGAATTTAAGTATGCTCTCTCTAATTCTCTCCTTCTCTCTTTCTTTCTCTCTCTCGGAGGACCTGAGCCCTAGGACCATACGTTTTTTGGCAGCATGTTTTCATGTTGCAATAAAAAAAACTACAGCATAGCCAACGTTTAATAAGGAGACCTTGAGCAATCTACTGCTGGGAATATTGTTGGGAATGAGTGTACACAAGAAAAACATTTGTGGCTTCTCTGCATCTCCCAAAGCGAGACCCACCTACGCCATCAGACACTAACGACCCCAACCTCAGTCTGATGGTTCCAGCATTAAATTCATTGGTTTAGGCTGCTAGTGTTGAGACTCCTCAGTATAAATGATTGCTTCTGCAATCAGCAGAAATGTTAAACGATACATAAGCGAGGCAATAATTCCACTGGTTGCTGCCACTATTTATACAGGGTTGACAAATTAAGGGGTAATATATAAATGATGGAAACTGCTAATCTTCCATTGATCTTCCCAGGCTTAACCCAATGGAGTTTCTGATGAGGTTAGAGAGAGGCAGCCAGAAGCCAAATTCCTCTCGCCCCCTTGCCACCCAAACACAGCTTTTTACCCATTCCACAGTTAGTCTTCCTCCCAGCTGCAAAGCTTATGTCACTTGAACACTATTATAATTGCTTTAAGCCAGCCGGGAAAAAACACATTCACATTTTGTTGGCATCCCAGCAGCGGGCCGGATGGCTGCAGTCACCATCTGCAGTCGTTAACCCTGGATGCAATGGGAATGGTAAGGCACAGACAGACGCCCAGGCAACTGGTAGGCCTACATATGATGTAAAGATTGGAAAAAGGGCAGGAGGACTGGAGCCATTAAATTAAGAAGGCAGGAATCACCTGGAATAGAGTCAAGAAAACTGCCCTGGGCTCCCGAGTAGCGCAGCGGTCTAAGGCACTGCATCTCAGTGCTTGAGGCGTCACTACAGACACCCTGGTTAGATTACAGGCTGTATCACAACCACCCGTGATTGGGAGTCCCATAGGGCAGCGCACAATTGGCCCAGCATCGTCCAGGTTTGGCCGGTGTAAGCCGTCATTGTAAATAAGAATTTGTTCTTAACTGACTTGTTAAATAAAGGTTAAAAAAAAATGTAAAGAAGGAAAAAAAGAAAACTGCCAACAGAAAAGTTAGCTCAAGATGCACTGTTGAGGCAACAAGGTTAGGTAACATGATAGTTACATAGTTAAAAAGTAGTAACTAGTTACAAAGTTGGTGATTAGCTAAAATGCTAAAGTTGTCCAAGATGTGATTCGAACACACAATGTTTGGATTGTTATATGCACACACAGCCTCCCCGAACAACCTCCCTCCTCCTGTGGAGCAGAGGACCTTAACCACAGATTGTGAAATAGACACAAAATACTTATTGGAAATTTGGCATAGTAACTGCAACAACAAAAAAGTTGTGTACAGTACACAATTTTGTTTGCAGTGCATTTCAATTATAGATAGAGAGTGGGTTGCTTAGATAGTTTACCCAAATTACAAAATGACATATTGGTTTCCTTACCCTGTAAGCAGTCAATGGACAAGGTATGACAGCAATCCATGCTTTTGTATAGTTTCCCTGGCACTGTTTCCACATGCTAACAGTGCTATCTGTAATTGAAATGCACTGTATACAAAATTGTGTACTGGACACAACTTTTTTGGGGGCAGTTACTATGCCAAATTTCCAATAAGTATTTTGTGTCTATTTCACAATAATCTGTGATAGTGGGTTGGTTGAGGCCCTCTGCTCCACAAACAGTTACAAATAATATGTAGAACAGGCTTCAAAAGCGTTGGTCCAAACCTCAGCTTGGGATGGGACTATCTGAACAAGATCACAAACATGCAGTCACTCAACTAACTCTTCAAAATCATCTCCTCACAACAAGGGGAAACCGAACTAACTCAAGTACAGTGACTCAAACTGAATCTGTGGAGCTCTTGACCTTCTTCCCCTCCTCTCCCTTCCTCTCTCTCTCTCCCCCCAGCAGCAGATATTGAGATCTGGCCTGCGCCCAAACATAACGAGTAAACCGTTACAGCAGCGACGTTTTCCTCTTCCGCTTTGAGGAACCGGCTGCCGCACAGCCTTGGCGGACTGACGCAAATACACCTAAGATAATTCATTACTGTACAAGAGGAGAGTCTTCAGTCAGCAATGCCAACAAACTGTCAAATGGGATCGTCACAAAAACACCAAATATGACATTGTCACATTATCACTAGACCGAATTACTGGGGCTATTTATGACTCACTGTGTCACTGTGGAGGGAATACCAGTTAAATGTGCTGTACTATAATAACAAATAATTTTGGACCGTGTAGAGCCATGACACACGGCCTTCAGTCTGACACACGATCTTCGGTTCGGTCCAAGCCAAGGCCAGACAAGGAGACGGACTGTCTCCCAACTGCTATTCTGTCTGGTCATCCATTCAGTTCTACACACACACGCTCAGTACTGCTGTCCAGGACCTTCTTACTCCTCTGGGCCAGACACAGAGGGAGATGATGAGAGTAGCAGTGTCTGCTGGGATGGCTAATGCTGAAAGAGAGAACACTGTACAGAACACTCATTCATAGGCTGCATCCCAAATGGTACTAATATAGCCATACAGTCAGCTGCTCCAGTAGAAACCTAATTACTGTAAATGAGGTAGGAACCTGCTCTGAAAATTCTTATTTTGAGGGGTATAGAAGAGTTCCAATCTCATTATGGTTTTCGTTCTATAAATTTACCCCAAATTTCCAAAACCAAACTGCCCAGCAACCAGGTTAAAACCTTGTTTGTCTCACACTCCCATTTTGAGTACTGTACTTCAACAGCAGCAGTTACAACAAAAACGACCCACCCCCCCAATGTTGATCTGATAAACATTCCTCCCTCTCCAAAACCGGATCTTAATGTCACTGCAAAAACATTTCCTCCCAAAGGACGTTAGTTCAGTACAGCAGGAGACCTGCAAGTCAACAGCAGATTCAGATTCAGTGTTTAATAGTCACATGTACAGGGTTGCAGGTGTGATTGCAGGGAACAGTGAAAATCTTAGGCTTCGAGCTCCAACCTGCAGGACTAAGTGAAATAAAATAATGAAAATGGTAATAAAAACAACAATAGAAATAGCTCTATATACATAATAACAACAGTAGCAGAGATTAATAAATAAATGTCAATTGGGGTGGAGGCAGAGTAAAGACTGTTTAGGGGGTGGGGGATGACCATAGGGGGAGAAGCATGACCAATGAGGGGGTGTGGGGACCAAATGAGATAAAAACAATACAATTTTTTATTTTAAAAAGTAATAATATACATATTAACAACTGCACCAGTGATGAATGCCGGGGGAGGGGGGGGGTAAGAATGTCAATAGGGGGAGCAGCAGGTAAGGTAAGTGATCATTGAGGGTGGGGAATGTCCAGGGGAGTAGCAGGGGGCCAGGGTGGAGTAGGTCGCTGACTAGTGGTGGCTATTCAGCAGCCTGATGTCCCAGGTGCAGAGAGCTAACTAACTACACTACACCGCTGTTTAGTATTAGTGACAGGGAGAAAGCAGCACTGGTGAATACATTTTACATTTATATTTTGGTAATTTAGCAGATGCTCTTATCCAGAGTGACTTAGTCAGTGCAGTCTGCCAGTCCTCTGTACTCTAACATACAGCGACACTGATCTTTGAAATATGGGTGGATTTTCCCATTCGTCTTCATGTATTCCATGGCTCTGATACAGGGTAGTTAACGATGAACCCAGATACCCTCAGTTCCATTGTAAAACAAATACATCTGTGGTTTGGATTGCTTTAGACTTGATTTGTGATTATGGGCTGATTTGTGATTATGGGCTCAATGTTAATGGGGCGGCAGGTGGCCTAGTGGTTAGAGCGTTGGACTAGTAACTGAAAGGTTGCAAGATCGAATCCCTGAGCTGACAAGGTAAAAATCTGTCGTTCTGCCCCTGAACAAGGCAGTTAACCCACTGTTAACCCACCGTCATTGAAAATAAGAATTTGTTCTTAACTTCTTTGATATAGGGGGCAGCATTTTCACTTTTGAATGAATTGCGTGCCCATAGTGAACTGCCTCCTACTCTGTCCCAGATACTAATATATGCATAGTATTATTACTATTGGATATAAAACACTCTGAAGTTTCTAAAACTGTTTCAATGATGTCTGTGAGTATAACAGAACTCATATGGCAGGCAAAAACCTGAGAAAAATCCAAACAGGAAGTGAGAATTCTGGGACTGGTCATTGTTAAACTCATCGCCTATTCAATTCCCTGTAATATATGGATCTGTTTGCACTTCCTACGCTTTCCACTAGATGTCAACAGTCTGTAGAACGCTGAATGAAGCCTCTAGTGTGATGTGGGACCGGATGGGAGGTGTTTGAGTCAGTGGTCTGGCAGATTGCCAGTTCTTGGTCACGCGCATTCCTCATGCATTCCATTACTTATAGAGACTGAAAAGAATTCTCCGGTTGGAACCTTATTGGATATAAATGATAACAACATCCTGAAGATTGATTCTCTACTAAGTTTGACCAGTTTATTCGACTTGTAATATAACTTTAAAAAGTTTTCGTCTGACGTTTGCCTGCATCTGCGCGAGCGTTTGGACACGTGTACTACACATGCTAGCAAAAGTAGCTAATTGGACATAAGTAATGGACATTATCGAACAAAACAACGATTTATTGTGGAACTAGGATTCCTGGCASTGCATTCTGATGAACATAATCAAAGGTAAGGGAATATTTATGATGTAATTTCGTATTTCTGTTGACTCCAACATGGCGGAGAAATTTTGTTAAATCTGAGCGCTGTCTCAGATTATTGCATGGTGTGCTTTTTACGTAAAGTATTTTTTAAATCTGACAGCGGTTGCATTAAGAACAAGTGTATCTTTAATTCTGTGTAAAACATGTATCTTTCAAAGTTTATGATGAGTATTTCTGTTATTTGACGTGGCTCTCTGCAATTACTCCGGATATTTTGGAGGCATTTCTGAACATGGCGCCAATGTAAACCGAGATTTGTGGATATAAATATGCACATTATCGAACAAAACATAAATGTATTGTGTAACATGATGTCCTATGAGTGTCATCTGATGAAGATCATCAAAGGTTAGTGATTAATTTTATCTCTATTTCTGCTTTTTGTGACTACTATTTGCTGGGAAAATGGCTGTGTTTTTCTGTGGCTATGTACTGAGCTAACATAATTGTTTGGTGTGCTTTCCCCGTAAATCCTTTTTGAAATCAGACATGTTGGCTGGATTCACAACATGTGTAGCTTTAATTTGGTGACTTTCATGTGTGATTTCATGAAAGATTGATTTTATAGTAATATATTTGAATTTGGTGCGCTACATTTTTTCTGGATTTTGGCCAAGTGGGACGCTACCGTCCCACCTATCCCAGAGAAGTTAACTGACTTGCCTAGTTATATAAAGGTGTAAAAAAAAATCTAAATAAATCTCAATGAATCATTCTCATATTATGTAGGTGTTCCATGCTAGTGAGTCTCTTAGAGACATAGCTCTATGTCTTAGAGACATAGCTCGATGTCTTAGAGACATAGCTCGATGTCTTAGAGACATAGCTCGATGTCTTAGAGACATAGCTCGATGTCTTAGAGNAGACATAGCTCGATGTCTTAGAGACATAGCTCGATGTCTTAGAGACATAGCTCGATGTCTTAGAGACATAGCTCGATGTCTTAGAGACATAGCTCATTCTAAGCACTGTGGCTCATTCTAAGCACTGTGGCTCATTCTAAGCACTGTGGCTCATTCTAAGCACTGTGGTTCTTTCAGCAAAACCACCAGCAATGTCATTTCACTGCAGCAAGGGTTTCACAAGTGGCAAGTTGGTCATTTCAAACACCGTAAACAGGGAGCTGAGGTTAGAGAGACTATATTTTCCTGATGCCAAATTGCTACCCACCCCCAGCCCCGAATAAAAATCCCCAAACCCCTAGTCACACACCACCACAGACCCCCAAAACACAATGATGGATGTTTTTAGCACCAGGCCATTCACACCTCTCCACAGTGACCACCAAGGGGGGTCCAATCCTTTATACCTCTAAAGGGAAAGACAGTGGGGCTGACGGAAGGAGAGTCACACAGCCATCCCTCTGATCCCCTCTCATTCACCACAGCTGTCTGAACACAAATTGTCTCTGTTGTCTCACAAGTACCCCCTTGTGCAAACATTGACCGCGAGAGTAGCAGCATTGTGGTCAATTCCATTTCACACACACACACGCTCTACAAACACACAAGCATTGTATCATTTTAATATTGTAAATGTTATATTAAAGTTGTATTAGAGTAATAATGTAATTTTATTTATGATGTAGACTGTTGTTTTGATGTAATTGTTTTATTCCTGTGTGGACCCCAGGAAGAGTAATGGGAATCATAATAAATACTACAATTGTAATTCAAGATTTGAATCTGAACTGGAATGGCAATAACTCTATTTTGATTCCAATGTTTGGTCTGGCTAGATCCATTTCCCCAAAAGGAGAGTGCCATTACAAGTCTGTACAATGAACGGAGTCCCTTTTTGACCCTAATAGGGCTAAAGAAACCAGGACTGCTGGCAGTTAAAGATTCCTGGGGTGTTTCAGGGCCCCGGTCAGCAGGCTAAGCATGTCACCATTAACCTTCAAAACAACACACTGGGGCAGCAGGTAGCCTTGATGTTAGAGCGTTTGCACAGAAAACCGAAAGGTTGCTGGTTTGAATACCAGGGCTGACAAGGTGAAAAATATATAAATGTCACTGTGCCCTTGAGTAAGGCATTCCCTGGCGGAGTTGGGATATGCAAAAATACGCATTTTTATTACACACTTGTGTGTAACAGGACAAATATAAGCACCCCCAAATTATTATTATTATAATACAGAATGACCAGACCAACCTCTGGTCATTCTGCGAGAACAGACAAAGTCTCAAATAGGCCTTTTAAAAAGGGAATAAATAAATAAAGAACATGGGAGTCACATGGAAAGTTTCTCAGATGGAAAACAGCAAACATTCACACAAAGAGCCCCATTGTCCAACACAGAGGGCCATGAAAAGCAGCTAATCGCAGAGCAGAGAACCTGAGTGAAGAATACCTTGGCAACCCAAATACACAGGCCCAATTTCAACAACGTCCACCCCTCACATGAACTGTGATTTATAAACAGAATCTCACAAAAGAAAATAGCACAAATGAAAACAATACCAGAAATCTGCTTGATCATATGGTGAGGGAGACAATGCAGACACAGAAAATATTTCTGTTTTAGCAGCTAACACAGCCCCCGGTCCAGTATCAATATTGGTTTAGCACAAACCTTATTTAAGAGGGTAAACTCCAGGAAGTGACCAACATGAACGATGACCTGACCTCGATCTGGGTACGACACAGTTAAACCATCCATGACCTAACGGAGAACACCACCAAGCCCATCTCAAACACGTGGTAGGGATGGATGGGATGGGGAAGAGTGTCATCATCATCAGAGGCATCCATGACTAAATATCTCCTTATGGCTGCCTTCCAATGCAATCTGTACATAACTACACCAGACCCACAAGAAAGACACAAGAAAGACAGAGACAGACAGACCCCATTCTACTCAACATTTGTGATTCCCTGAGTATTTATTTCTTTGGATCACCATTAGCTTTTTGCAGATGCTACTCTTCCTAGGGTTCACATTATCTCACTTCATCCAAGTTAAAATTGTCTCTTGATATATCGTCTTTTCTCAACGGACAGGACTAGCTGCGGTTATTGGGATAAATAACATAAATATACGGTCCAGAAGCAAACATCGATCGGTCCAGACAGAAACACTCCCGGACAGCCAGGCCTGTCATCTATAGTCTGACCTCTGACCTCAGCCATGTTAACAGTCCACACCCTGAATCCCTGTCTGGCTCCAGAAACAGGGAAGGAGGAATGTGCTTCTGCTGCTGCTGGATGGATGGAGAGGTATTAAGCAGTTTCCTTCTCAGCCCGGTGGACCTTCCTTCTCAGCCCGGTGGATCTGCTGTGGCCTCGCTGAGATTCATAGAGCCAAGTCAGGTTGAGGAGAAGACCTGTCCTTACAAGGCCCCATACTGTGCTGCTACTTCTCTCTGTAGACTCTACATACAGGGGACCATAAATAAGGTCTCGCTGGTGTCTAACTGACAGGGGCCCTCACACACAGTTCATGAACCCTATTCTCAGGCAGTCTACCGCGGTGGTCTCATTGCAGGGCTAGTGTCCTCTCTGTCCGCTAGCTTACCTAATTCTATTAGACCAGGCCAGGGGGCATGACAGGAATCAGACACACATACACTCATGGAGCCACGCTATCAGTGACATAGAAAGTCTGTCTGTGTGTAGTAGGGTGGGAGATGAATGTATGATAACGCTCTGTCTCGCCCTTTCTCACTTTTGTGTGTTTCCGTAGGCCTATGCTACTATTGTCCTAAATAAAACAGAGAGAGAAAGGACTCTTCAAACAGCTGGCCACGAGAAGAGTCTTTGGCGTGTGCTTTATGTTTTCCAGAGAAGAGTTTATCCTACAGGTACAGGTCAAAGAGGTGCTGTGTGTGCATCTTGCATCAGGCACAGAGAACATCCTCCCCCATCCCAGACAGAGAGACTGACCTCACCCATGGATTCCAGCTACTCCCGTACTAGCCACAACATGGGCGACAGTCTGATAACTGATCAAACGTACGGAGAAGAAGACAAGTGATAACTGGAAACGTATGTTTCTGTTTCCTGCTGGATTATGTTAATGACGTGTGAAATGTGGGAAAAAATGTAATGATTTAGTCAAAGATAGATTTTTGAGACCAGGTTTAAACTTTGCTCTCATCCTGTGTCTGGTTTGGCAAGCATCTGAACAGTAGCATTAGTGAGAGTACAAGACAGAGGGTAGAGACATGCTAAATTTAGTATCCCCCTCATGCAGACAATTTCTTCACCAACCCATTGTCTTAGCTCTCCTCCCCCTAGCCATGACGTCTCCGCTGTTAAAAGTTCAGATGAAGTCATCGACCAGAGAGATGACTGCTGCTCTAGCTGCTGCTGTGACTTCATTCACGAGACGGGGGTGGGGTGGGGGGTAAATTAAAGACCCTGCAGAATTACATCAGACCAGAGGAAGGGGGCAAGGAGGGAGGTATAGGGGATTTAATACACTCTTGACACAGACTGCCAGCCTCACGTCCTAAATCATAGTGTTCCTAGACCTAGAGCCCCTGCTTGGTAGAAAAATATAGACCAATGGCAGCAGCCCCTTAAAGGAGTGAGTGAGGAGGAGAATCCCACCCTGTCTGTGTCTGAACTGTAGTCGAAGGAACTAGTGAAGTGGGGAGGAGAAACTGGAGCCACTGGCGGCCCACTCGGCACAAAGCCCCTCTCCTAAACCCCTGGCTGGCTGGCGAGACAGTAAAAAAACACAGCCAGCCAGGATGTCTGATTGCGTCTGGCCCCAGTGGCCCGGCTAGCTGCTAGCTTCACTTTGGATAATGATTATTACAATTACAGGGCAGACAGCTAGGTCCAGGCTGAGTCGCTGACACTGCATACTGATGAGTGGTGGTCGACTCTGTCAAAGCAATCTTATTCTGACACACATAGCCCCAGGATGGCAGCGACACAGCTGTGAATCTGCCAGCATGTCATTTACTTCCCTTGTGCTGCATTCCTACTGATATAAGAGCTGTTGTTGCTATGGTTATTGATACAAAGACCAGATGTCGTCATTTGCTGGATGTCATTGTGGCCGTCCGGCGCCTTCCATCATCAACTATGTCTGTCTTCAGACTATCTATCAGTCTATCTACCTGACCACATATCGACTGTGCTGCTCCAGTAGTCTGTTTACCCCGTAATAAGTCTGAACTAAGCTCTAAGCCCTTCTTAATGAGTGATCTCAGCAGCAATATAGACGGGACTGATGTGATGGAGCCACTGCATGCCAGGACGCTGAGATAATAGTCACAGCATGTTTGTGACAGACACCGAGATCACATTCCCATAATGCCAAGCGGCATAACACTAAATTGCACAGGAGCATTTCAGAGTAAGACCAATAAGTCTGGTATGGAGGAAGAGGTGGATGGTGATCACATCAAAACAACAGAGTTGGGGAAAAGCTGCTTCTAATTGGCTCTTTGTTTGACATTTAGAGCCAATGAGAGATTAGAGGTCAGAATGAAATCCAATTTTAGGACAATGAGATTACAGTTTAAAGACTATTATATGAAAAGGTTTTCCCAAATATGGCACAAATGTAATCTTTATTGAGTTTAATCTCAGCTTGGTGTTCACTTTTGATCCTATATGTATATATTCTATAGCATTCTAATAGTGCCCATAGAATTATCACAGATTACTAATGTTACCTAAATTATAGAGACCAGCTTTCCAACTAAAGGCTTCAGGCTCTCCGGCTTGCAGAACACACATTTTTAGGTGTAATTTGTGTTAATTAGGTTATAAAGAGAAAAGTGGAAGAACATCGGCCTGTTAAACCCAAATTGTTCAGTTTTACCTGAGACAAAACACACACACTGGATACCTCACAGATGCCGATTGGTTTAAAGGGGTTGACACAGGTAAACCCACGCAACAGAGTGATCTTGAAATCTCAACGGCTGAGATGAACTAAAATGGAAGATGCCCTGACGGTGTTCTATTAAAACTGATGCGTGTGCGCGCTGAAGTCTTAATGAGGTATGATAACAAGTGTACATCTTAGCAATATTGTTGTTTTGAGGCCACTTAGTTACAATTGAAGCTGTAGTTAACTACCACTGACATATAAAGGAAATAATGTGACCAACACACTGACTAAAACACTTTTTCTAATAGGAAAGTTTGCGCTTTATATAGAGGCACGGGCCATTCCCAATTCTAACATAGGGTGGTCACTCACTGGTCAAGTCATTAGATAAGGACAACCTTTCTTCAGTGCGCGTGAAGGATGGATTTCTAACCAAAATCAAAGAGAACATCTAATTCAATGTGCAATTACCATATATATTAATTTGATTTATGAAATGCAGGCTATTGTAAAAAAAATTGTTGATAGGCTATTTGCGTGAACCCGAGAATAAACCCTCTAAACTCCTTGGACCATATTTGCCACTTGGAGCCTATAATGAAATGTAGCAACAAATGCCTAATTTGTCCCACCATGTTTGCAGTAACTTGCAAAATGACTTCCAAGTAAGAAAGAAAAAACGTACCTTGAAGAATTGGTCAAGTAAAATTCCACGGAATATCCGAAGTAGCTCCCATTAGGTCCGCTGTAGACAGTGGGGTTTTCCACGTCCAAGTTGAATGCAGCACACAACTGTAGGATTATTATCAGACAAACCCCAATACCGCAGAATGGGTAGTTCACTTCTCCCGGCGTCTCCGAACGGTATCTTCTGGAACCCATTCTATTTCTAAATGAATCCACTAAAATGTGTTTTGTTTAAATCAACACCTGAGTTGCTCTAATGTTTTCAGATCCGTAGAGCTTGTGGAGTGGTTGTTCTACCTATGTATCTAAACTGCATGCCTTGAAACTAAAACTCGCTGTATATCTCCTAAATGCTCAGTCAGCCTCTTCCCTCGGCGTCCTCACCGCTCGCTGTCCCTCACTACGCTCGCTTTGCTCCTAATTGAGGGAACATTGAAAGGAGGTAGTTCCTCGACTCGTGACAACTTTAGGAGAGGTGGAGCTCTTGATTCACAAAAAGACAGACAGAAGAGAAAACGAGTGTATAACTTCAGTGGGCTACACTCAGAACTGATTCATCTGCATGTTACAGCATCCTAGAAGATTCTGGAGAAATTTTCCCGATCTGGGTGTTCTGATTGTTTTATTCTCACCATGGCGCGCTGCCATCATTTGCATTCAATCGTTCAGAATGAGGGGTTTAGTCTGATAAAGACATGGTTGCGTGCCTGTCTGACCTAAACCGTTTCTACCTGGGTCGTACTGAGAAACAGAGAGAGAGAGCGAGACAGGTCGATGATAACCAGATATATTATTAACTGGCTGAACAATGGACACAGAGTAACATCAAAGGTCCTTATGATCCAATATTATCTTATATCTCTCTGGGCTGACCTATTCCGGATAGTCCTTGGAATTAAGGGACAATAGTGGTTATTTACCAAGACCCGTTTCTTGAGGTACAAAGGCATTTGATGATTATTTGTGGCAGCTAGGAATGCAGATTGCTTACATTATTTCAAAAAGGAACCATACAGATCAAAATTGTAGAGAAAGCTGTGATTCTAGGCCCTGATGATTATAATAACCATCTCCACGTATCAGGCTCTTTTAACATGAGTGGTATCACAAAGTCTGGGCTGCATATGTTTTCTATTAGTTGAATTGTGTTATATGATCAGCATAAGGTTCTCTCCCAGGGTGTGGGAACTATGGTAACATTTCCTATTTCTGTTTCTGAGTCACACCAAAGGAGACCCACACCGTTGGAATGTGGTTACGCTGCAAGTCAGAAGCAGCCACCTGACTGAAATTAGACATTTAATAAAGCCACTCGCCTGGCTGGAAATAGTGACTGTTGGTTTATCTGAATCACCCAGCTAAGTAAGATTGGGACTGAGGGGCCACATTTAGCTGGGTGGCACTAATTACTAAGGACTGTCCCCTCAAGGCTCATTCATATTTAGAACTACACTACCAGAAGAAATGGTTTTAATGCTCTTTAGAACCAACATGGGTTCAATGGGTGGCTTCATATGGCTCTCAAGAACGTTAGCTATAGAACCACAAAGCACCCTTATTTTAAGCAGTATAGTATAGTCTCTGCCGAGGGGGAAGGGGGTACAGTCGTGGAGCTGTTGGGAAAAATGTTGATGGTCTGTGGGGCGATTCACAGCTGTCGGGGGCAACGTGCCGGTTCACAGCCCTAATCTTGCTAGTGCTCCCATTCCTTCTTTCTCACTCCCCTTTTAGACCCACATGATGAGCTTGCAGATGGATGAAAGTGAAACCCTCTGCGTATGACAAGGGTTTGCTGTTCCAACCAGATCATATCACTGTCCAACAATTACTGTTTCTGATTCCAAGATTCTGTCGTTTTTAATGGCACAGTGATTTGCGAGTGATTTGCCATTGACCCTTACACTTATGAACAAACCCTCATTGGCTTAATCGGTTCATTCTGAGAGACGAGAGAGGTAAAGAAATGCTTTAGGGATAGATAAAAGAGCTGTGTTCTCCTAGTCAGTTATTATCATGGCTGATCATTCCACCAGGCAATATGTTATCTATTACCTCACTAACCTGCAAGGGACAAGACTGTACCTTCAAACAAGCTGAGGTGTATGACATGGATTTCAAAAACCTGTCCAGTAACACTTAAACCTGTGTAGTAACACTAGTAACAACATTGTATTAACATGTTAGAATACAGTGACTGTTCCTTATTCCACATGTGTAATAACAAAAACAGTTCAACTCCATTACCATAAACGCACAGCAAGTCCTATGTAGGCCTAATTACTGTAGTAATTACAGTGTTACTACACAGGTATAAGCGCAATTTAATGACATTTTGCTGTTCTGCTTAGAACTCGATTTCAGTACAGTGATTCTTATCTTACAGAATACATGTCATAGTTCGTAAGCTCTCAGAACAGGAAGGGAATCCAACGTTGGTACTGTACAGCTAATATGAAGCTAAAACAACAGGAAAATATCAGGTAATGCAGTTGGATTTAAGTCAAGGTTGTTTTCCAGGAGTGCTCCCATTTCATCCAGAAGGTCATGTTCAATATGCTAGGAACAGACCAACAGAGAACAGGAAAGAGAGGATTGAAAATGCTTAACACTTGATCTATACTCTGACTGAGAGTCAGCCCATCCACATGGAACTGAAAACGCTCTGTTCTGTTCTTTCCAATGTCGTCTTGAGATCACGTAACTGAACAGTGTTTTTTTTCTTCATATTTTTCTCCATGTATTTGCTTGAAATTCCCTCTCACAAGAGATTTCTCACAAAAAGGGGTGCGGATATCCCCATGCTTCCACTGTGACATCCCCACTGGGTTGTCAAGGCAACACATTAGAAGCACAACAAAACACTTATAGTACATCATTGCAGCACTCCAAACAAGAGATTTCTCACAAAAAGGGGTGCGGATATCCCCATGCCTCCACTGTGACATCCCCACTGGGTTGTCAAGGCAACACATTAGAAGCACAACAAAACACTTATAGTACATCATTGCAGCAATCCAAACAGCTGGTGAGAAATCTTTTATAAATATAGATTTCACTCACTCACTCACTCACTCACTCCCCCACTCTCTCTCTC
>NC_036857.1:23103805-23110208 GCF_002910315.2 Salvelinus sp. IW2-2015 | reverse complement strand
CCTGTGTTTTGTGGGTAGTTGTTTTCTGTTTTGTGTCTGCACCAGACAGAACTGTTTCGTGGTGTTACATTTTGTTATTTTGTCTCAGTGTTCAGGTTAAATAAATAATCATGAACACTTACCACGCTGCGCTTTGGTCCGATCCTTCTTCATCCGACGACCGTTACAAATCAACATTGTGTTGCTTTGTAGTGTAGAGAGGTGAGCTTTTTCAATTCAACAACTACAGGTTTTGGAATATAAAAAAATATAAAAAATCATTGAATAGTATTGTATGAACTGAACAAAATCCAATCATTTCTTAATAAAAATGGAAATTATAAAAACATTTAGATTTTTTTTTATTGAGTTATGTTTCAGTCCCCACTACAACAAATAAATACTTAAATGCATGTATTTTTGTCCTTGAAACATTACATTGAAATACTGTAAATTCCCAAATATTCCTATGGAGGTTGTTCCTTATGACGAGAATCATAATGGCGGAAAGTGACTTCAGAACAGCACCTTCTGTCAGTCATCTAGGGAATATATATATATTATTGGGCACACCACGTCATTTCAACATGGATAATTGGGTATTATTTGGTTAAGACGTTGATCAATAAGATAACTCCATAAACTGAGTGTACAAAACATTAGGAACACTTTCTCTTTCCATGACACTGACCAGGTGAAAGCTATGATTCCTTACTGATTTCACCTGTTAAATTCACTTCAGTGTAGATGACGGGGAGGAGACAGGTAAAGAAGTTGAGACATTGGTTGAATTGGAGTGCCTTTGAACGAGGTATGAAAGTAGGTGCCAGGCGCACTGGTTTAAGTATGTCAAGAAATGCAACACAACTGTGTTTCCCGTCTGTATTAACAGTTTCACATGTGCATCAAGAATTGTCATCCAGCCAACTTGACACAATTGTGGGAAGCATTGGAATGAACATCCCTTGTAGTCCATGCCCTGAAGAATTGAGGTTGTTCTGGGGGAAAAAGAGGTGCAACTCAATATTTAGAGGGTGTTCCTAATGTTTTGTACACTAATGTATATTTACCCACTCAAAAAGGGAACCGAAGGTTACACTTCGAACACACCTACAGCATCATTGCATTTTGGGACATCAGAATTACATTTATTTCCAATGAAACACTGTTTGCCTTGCAGCATTGCGTTGCAGAGGCAGTTTCAGTGCATTTGGTGTGGTGCATACATTGGATTTATCGAACGTATGCGTCAAACTGTATGCGTAGACGACTTGACAGAAATGGTGAATGTTGAACTTTTGTTACATATCCAGATGATGCTGCATACTATTTTGCTCAAATGCCGCTGTTGGTGTGTTCTGTGACAATACAGAGGCGGATGCAAGATGCAAGCAACGATGGTTTAATGAATACAGTTTACAGCAGCAACAGGACAGACAGACTGTACTCAGACGGAATCCGACCCAGGGACTAGGGCGCATCTTCCGATGATAGCGTGCTGAGAAATCCAGGGGAGTGTGTCCGGAAGGGTAGGAAGGAGCACAGCAGATAATCCACACAAGAGCGGCGAGAGAATGAGCACGGACACACGACACAACCTCAGGGAAGTAACAACGATCTGACAACAAGAAACACTGGTTACAGAACATATAAAGGGAAGATAAGTGATTCCAGCTGGCGCAGACAATCAGGCCGAAATTGGGAACCACGCCCACACAAACACGAGAGAGAGAGAGAGAGAGAAAAAGAGAAAGAGAAAGAGAGAGGGAGGCAGTGGATTCATGAACCGTGACAATACCCCCCCCCCCTAGGAACGCCTCTTGGCGTTCCCAGGCGAATTTACCTGTCGATTGAAATCATCGATAAGGGAGTGATCCAGAATGTCCCTAGCAGGTACCCAACTTCTCTCCTCCGGACCGTAACCCTCCCAGTCCACCAGGTACTGGAATCCGCGTCCCCTCCTTCTAGAGTCCAAAATACGATTGACAGAAAAGGTGGGTTGCCCATCAACAAGTCGTGGCGGCGGGGGAACCGGGACCGGCGGGTTAATGCGTGCCTGAAACACAGGTTTTATTTTAGACACATGAAAGGTAGGATGAATTCTCCTATACGCCGGAGGAAGCTTGAGCCGGACCGCCACCGGACTAATGATCCTGGTGACTTTGAACGGGCCGATAAATTTGGGGGCAAGCTTGTTCGAAACGGATCGGAGTGGAATGTTCTTAGTAGAAAGCCACACTCTTTGGCCAACGACGTATACCGGAGGCTTCGACCGGTGGCGATCGGCCTTAGCCTTGGTGCGCGCCCCCACCCGGAGAAGAGTCTCACGGGCTCTGCTCCATGCGTGACGGCACCTCTGGATGAAAGCGTGAGCGGAGGGAACAGTGACCTCGGACTCCGTACTGGGAAAGATAGGTGGCTGGTAACCTAAACTACACTCAAACGGAGAGAGACCCGTGGCTGCCACTGGCAACGAATTGTGAGCGTACTCAACCATAGAGAGTTGTTGACTCCAGGAAGAGGGATTCTTAGAAACCAAACATCGCAACACTCTCTCCAAATCTTGGTTGGCCCTCTCCGTTTGACCGTTGCTCTGGGGATGAAACCCTGAAGACAGACTGACACTCGCTCCCAGTAACCTACAAAACTCTTGCCAAAACTTGGACACAAATTGGGGCCCCCTGTCAGAAACTACGTCCATCGGCAGGCCATGTAAGCGAAAGACGTGATCCACGACAGTACCGCTGTCTCCTTGGCAGATGGTAATTTAGGCAAGGGAATAAAATGAGCCGCCTTCGAGAACCGGTCCACCACGGTCAAAACAACCGTCTTGCCCTGGGASGGCGGGAGGGCGGTAACAAAATCTAGCGCGATGTGGGACCAGGGTCTCGAAGGGACCGACAGCGGTTGGAGTAACCCATCTGGGGGTCGATTAGAAGTCTTCCCAGTGGCACAAACCGAGCAAGCCAAGACAAAACTGTGAATGTCACGAGCCATCAGTGGCCACCAAAAGCGTTGCTTAACCAAAAAGCTAGTGCGGCTGACTCCTGGATGACACGCTACGTTGGAGCAATGCCCCCACCGAATAACATCGGACCGACACCCCTCCGGCACAAACAACCGATTAGGCGGGCAACCGGACGGAGGCGTTACCCCTTCTAAGGCCGTTTTGACCCTCGATTCAACCTCCCATGTGAGTGTGGAAACCACTAGGGTCCCGGGTAGGATGCACTCGGGAGTGGATGGGCGTTCGGAATGGTCAAAAATGCGAGAAAGGGAATCGGGTTTGACATTCTTGGAACCCGGGCGATACGAGAGAGAGAAGTCAAAACGTCCGAAAAAGAGTGCCCACCGCGCCTGCCTGGAGTTGAGTCGCTTGGCGGTTCTGATATATTCCAAATTTTTGTGATCGGTCCAAACTATAAAAGGTACCCCCGAACCCTCTAACCAATGGCGCCACTCCTCCAGTGCTAACTTCACTGCCAACAACTCTCTGTTGCCAATGTCGTAGTTGCGTTCCGCAGGTGATAACCGATGGGAMAGGAACGCGCAAGGGTGCATCTTGTCGTCAGAAGAGGAACGTTGGGAAAGTACCGCACCTACCCCCACCTCTGAAGCGTCCACCTCYACCACGAACTGACGCGAGGGATCGGGAGCTATGAGGATGGGGGCCRAAACAAAGCGGCTCTTGAGTTTGGCGAATGCAGCCTCGGCTGTATCGGACCACCTGAACGTCACTCTGGGGGAGGTTAAGGCGGTAAGAGAAGCGACTATCTGGCTAAAGTTGCGAACGAAACGCCGGTAGAAATTGGCGAATCCCAGAAACCTCTGTAGGGCCTTACGGGAATCTGGGCTTGGCCAATCCACCACAGCCTTAACCTTGTCAGGATCCATGCGAATTCCTTCAGTCGAGACGATGTAACCYAGGAATGGAACGGATTGTGCATGAAAAATGCATTTCTCCGCCTTGACAAAAAGTCCATTCTCCAACAACCTCTGAAGCACTCGTCTGACGTGCTGAACGTGTTCCTGGAGAGAAGAAGAAAAAATCAGTATGTCATCCAGGTAAACATATATGAACTGATCAATCATATCTCTCAGCACGTCATTGACGAGTGCCTGGAAAACCGCTGGGGAGTTGGATAGCCCAAAAGGCATGACCAAATATTCGAAGTGCCCTCTGGGGGTGTTAAACGCGGTCTTCCATTCGCCCCCCCCCTTATGCGAACCAAATGATATGCATTACGTAAATCCAACTTAGTGAACACGGATGCTCCCTGTAACCTTTCAAAGGCTGAGGACATCAACGGTAATGGATAGGTATTCTTCACTGTGATGTTATTCAACCCACGGTAATCAATGCAAGGACGCAGAGATCCGTCCTTCTTCCCCACAAAGAAGAACCCCGCCCCCGCTGGAGAAGAGGAAGGACGAATGAATCCAGATGCCAGAGAATCAGAGATGTATCTCTCCATAGCCTCCCTCTCAGGAACAGAGAGTGAATATAACTTGCCTTTAGGCGGAGACTCACCTGGCAATAATTCTATTGCACAGTCATAGGGACGATGCGGAGGAAGAGAAGCAGCACGGGACTTACTGAACACCTCCTTCAGGTCGAGGTATTCAACGGGCACGTTAGACAAATCCACTGCCTCCTCTAGAAACACAGAATCAGACACMGATGAACAAGCAGACACTAAACAGGACTCAAGACACTTGTTACTCCACATGGATATAGAGTTATGACCCCAGTAAACTCTGGGGTTGTGTTGGGTGAGCCAAGGGTGGCCGAGAACTAATGGTGCAAGGGGTGAGTCCATGAGTAGAAATGATAGTGTCTCAGTGTGATTGCCAGAAGTGATGAGTGTGATAGGTTCAGTGGTGTGAGAAATGTTGGGGAGTTCTTGACCATTGAGAGCGTTGACGGATATCTTGTGCGTGAGTGAGGTGATAGGAATCTGGAGTTTGTGAGCGAGCTTGAAGTCCATGAAATTACCCTCTGCTCCTGAGTCCAGTAAGGCTTGGGTGTCGTGCGTGTGGGTGGCCCATCTTAGTCTTACCGGGAGGAGAGTAGATGATGAGGTCTTCTCTGTGGTGACACCACCCGATAGTAGCCTCATACTTACTACGGGCCTGATCTTTTACCGGGCAGGAGTGGAAAAGTGCGCCGCTCTACCACAGTAGAGACAGGTCTTGGGATCTCCGCCTTCCCTCTCTTCCCGGGAGAGGCGAGCTCTCCCCAGCTGCATGGGTTCGTGAGGCGGAGGCTGAACTGGCCGTGTTCCCGCCGCTGCATGCCACCCCTCCGTGTCGTTATACGGTCTGTTAGGGCATGCTCGGCGGCCAATACGACTCAGACGAGCGTCGACCCTCAAGGCTAGTTCCACTAGTCATTTAAACTCCTGGGAAGGTCCAGAACATAAATCTCCTTCTGGATCCGGTCTCCAGCCATGCAGGAACATGTCCCACTGCGCTCCTCGTTCCACTGACACTCTGCGGCCAGAGTGCGGAATTGGATGGAGTATTCCGATACTGACGGTCTCCTTGGCGAAGGTCAGCGAGTAGTCTGGCCGCCTCCCTACCCGCCACGGCCCGATCGAAGACCCTTCTCATCTCCTCGGAGAGTGTCTGGAAAGAGGTGCAGCATGGGTCCTGGTTCGCCACACCGCCGTTCCCCAAAGAGCCGCTTTGCTGATAGCAGTGTGAGTACGAATGCTACCTTAGACTGTTCACGTGTTGAAGGTCCGTGGCTGCAACGAGAAATGCATGGAACATCTCGTAAGAAAAGCTCTGCAATAGTCAGGATCACCTGAAATAACCTCTGGGTGTCGGTAGCCGTGGCTCTAGCTGGGAAATCCGCTCTGGCGGGGCGGGTTGAACTGCCGGTGTAGGTGGCGGCAGCGAGACCCCTCAGATGTTGTAATTGTTGGGTCAGCTGGGATACCTGCGTCGCAAGGGCTTGTACTGCCCGACCTGTGCTGGAGATGTTCTCCTCTTGTTGATCCATTCTCGTGATACTGCGGGAATGAATTCGGTCAGACTCGTTGAAACTCGCTGCATCCATGGTCTGGTCAGATCGTTCTGTGACAATACAGAGGCGGATGCAAGATGCAACAAACGATGGTTTAATGAATACAGTTTACAGCAGCAACAGGACAGAGAGACTGTACTCAGACGGAATCCGACCCAGGGACTAGGGCGCATCTTCGATGATAGCGTGCTGAGAAATCCAGGGAAGTGTGTCCGGATGGGTAGGAAGGAGAGACAGAAGATAATCCACACAAGGGCGGCGAGAGAATGAGCACGGACACACGACACAACCTCAGGGAAGAACAACGATCTGACAACAAGAAAACACTGGTTACAGAACATATAAAGGAAGATAAGTGATTCCAGCTGGCGCAGACCAATCAGGCGAGATGGA
>NC_036857.1:23066006-23103705 GCF_002910315.2 Salvelinus sp. IW2-2015 | reverse complement strand
TCTGTTATCTTACCTGTTGTTTTAGCTAGCTCTCCAATCAAGACCTGCAATCACTTTATGCCTTATTGTATGTCTCTCTCAAATATCAATATGCTTGCATACTGTTGTCAGGCTAGTTTTCATTAATTGTTTTGGTTTGCAATGGACCCTGTAGTTCACTCTCCACTCTCCGTACCTCTGATACCCCCTTTGTCCCACCCCCCACACATGCGGTGACCTCACCCATTGAGACCAGCATGTCCAGAGATACAACCTCTCTTATCATCACCCAGTGCCTGGGCTTGCCTCCGCTGTACCCGCGCCCCTCCATACCCCTGTCTGCACATTATGCCCAGAATCTATTCTACCACGCCCATAAATCTGCTCCTTTTATTCTTTGTCCCCAACGCTCTAGGCGACCAGTTTTGATAGCCTTTAGCCGCACCCTCATCCTACTACTCCTCTGTTCCTCGGGTGATGTGGAGGTAAACCTGCCAAGAGAAAAACAAATGATAGTCCCACTAAGCGCAAACCAGATGGGATGGTGTATCGCTGCAGAATGCTGTGGTAGTCATACTGGTTAAGTGTGCCTTGAATTCCAAATAAATCACAGACAGTGTCACCAGCAAAGCACCCCCACATCATCACACCTCCACCACCATGCTTCAAGGTGGGAACCACACATGCGGAGATCATCCGTTCACCTACTCTGCGTCTCACAATGGCACGGCGGTTGGAACCAAAAATCTCAAATTTGGACTCAACAGACTAAAGGACAGATTTCCACCTGTCTAATGTCCATTGCTCGTGTTTCTTGACCCAAGCAAGTCTCTTCTTCTTATTGGGGTCCTTTAGTAGTGGTTTATTTGCAGTAATTTGGCAATGAAGGCCTGATTCACACAGTCTCCTCTGAACAGTTGATGTTGAGATGTGTTTGTTACTTGAACTCTGTGAGGTGCAGTTAATTGCCGATTTCTGAGGCTGGTAACTCTAATGAACTTATCCTCTACAGGAGAGGTAACTATGGGTCTCCTTTCCTGTTGTGGTCCTCAATTTTGCAGATTGACTAACCTTCATGTCTTAAAGTAATGATGGACTGTTCTTTCTCTTTGCTTATTTGAGCTGTTCTTGCCATAATATGGACTTGGTCTTTTACCAAATAGGGCAATCTTCTGTATTCCACCCCTACCTTGTCACCACACAACTGATTGGCTCAAACGCATTAAGAAGGAAAGAAATTCCACACATTTACTTTTAATAAGGCACACCTGTTAATTTAAATGCATTCCAGGTGACTACCTCATTAAGCTGGTTGAGCGAATGCCAAGAGTGTGCAAAGCTGTCATCAAGTCAAAGGGTGGCTACTTTGAAGAATCTCAAATATCAAATATATTTTGATTTGTTCAACACTTTTTTGGTTAATACATGATTCCATATGTGTTATTTCATAGTTTTGATGTCTTCACCATTATTATACAATGTAGAAAATAGTTAAAAAATAAAGAAAAACCCTGGAATGAGTAGGTGTGTCCAAACTTTTGACTGGTACTGTACATTCATGCTACACACACATCACTTCTGCTGCTACCAGACTCTTATTATGATTGCTAAATACTGCACAATTTAAACACTTGCCCTCCAATCCCCCCTTCCCAAAAAAATTGTAAATATTGCATTATAAATGATGCCTTCCTGTATTATCCTAATTCAAAAATGTTTCTTATATTCTACTGACATTAACTTTATGTTCATATACTTATCTTTGATTAAGGACATAACTACACCAATTTAAAATGTCAGACATAGTCTACATATCAGTGTATACACACAAACTATCTAGGTCAAATAGGGGAGAGGCGTTGTGGGGTGAGGTGTTGCTTTATCTGTTTTTTGAAACCAGGTTTGCTGTTTATTTGAGCAATCTGAGATGGAAGGGAGTTCCATGCAATAATGGCTCTATATAATACTGTACGCTTTCTTCAATTTGTTCTGGATTTGGGGACTGTGAAAAGTCTCCTGGTGGAATGTCTGGTGGAGTAAGTGTGTGTGTCAGAGCTGTGTGTAAGTTGACTATGCAAACAATTTGGAATTTTCAACACATTGTTTCTTATAAAAACAAGAAGTGATGCTGTCAGTCTCTCCTTTACATTTAGCTAAGAGAGACTGGCATGCATAACAGTGACGAACAAAACGTGCAGCTGCAGTTTTTCTAGGTCCTTCTTTGCGTCACCTGACCATATGACTGTGCAGTAATCAAGATAAGAGAAAACTACAGCCTGCAGGACTTGCTTTGTGAAGTGTGGTGTCAAAAGGTAGTATCCCATACGTACGACTAATAAAACTTGAAACATTTAAGTCCTAATGCTAGCACCGCTTTACCGCACTACAGACAGCAAACAAGGGTCACAACAGGTTACATGGGATGTGCACACACATAAGTAAAGCCACTGCAAGCAACAGCAGGACCTGTTTGTTCTTTTGCTTGTTGACAAAGCTCTTTATTTGACATCTTGTTTTGTGATTTGTTTAACTAAGGGTAAATGCTGTGTCTAATAAGGAAATTGGAGGCAATAATGACAGATTTTATTGTTATTCGGTTATTATAAAGGCTTGGTTTGCAAATGGAAAAGAGAGCTGGCACTTAGCGACTTGTGAGTTAAACAGGGGTATTACTGTAGTCTCCAAATCCCAAAGGACTGGCCTTAATCTAAACCTTAAGCCTTAAACCGAAAATACTTTTAACACACACACACACACAGCTCAGCACTTCCTCTGTATTCCCTCCTTACCCCCTATCTCTCCTCTACTGTAATGATACACATCTAACAGGCAGGAAATTCCTCCAATGTAAAGGCCTGCCTGCAAATCAAATCAAAGTTTATTTGTTACGTGCGCCGAATACAACAGGTGAAAAGCTTACTTACAGGCCCTAACCAACAGTGCAATTTATAAGTAAAAAAATAGGTATTAGGGGAACAATAGGTAAGTAAAGAAATAAAAAATAACAGTAAAAAGACAGTGAAAAATAACAGTAGCGAGGCTATTTACAGTAGCGACGCTATAACAGTGACAAGGCTATATACAGGCACCGGTTAGTCAGGCTAATTGAGGTAGTATGTACATGTAGGTATGGTTAAAGTGACTATGGATATATGATAAACAGAGAGTAGCAGTAGCCTAAAAGAGGGGTTGGCGGGTGGTGGGTGGTGGGACACAATGCAGATAGTGCTGGTAGCCAATGTGCGGGGGCACCGGTTAGTCGGGCTAATTGAGGTAGTATGTACATGAATGTATAGTTAAAGTGACTATGCATATATGATAAACAGAGAAAAGCAGCAGCGTAAAAGAGGGGTTGGGGGGGACACAATGCAAATAGTCTGGGTAGCCATTTGATTACCTGTTCAGGAGTCTTATGGCTTGGGGGTAAAAACTGTTGAGAAACCGTTTGGTCCTAGACTTGGCGCTCCGGTACCGCTTGCCATGCGGTAGTAGAGAGAACAGTCTATGACTGGGCTGGCTGGGGTCTTTGACAATTTGTAGGGCCTTCCTCTGACACAGCCTGGTGTAGAGGCCCTGGATGGCAGGTAGCTTAGCCCCAGTGATGTACTGGGCCGTATGCACTACCCTCTGTAGTGCCTTGCGGTCGGAGGCCGAGCAGTTGCCTTACCAGGCAGTGTTGCAACCAGTCAGGATGCTTTCAATGTTGCAGCTGTAGAACCTTTTGAGGATCTGAGGACCATGCCAAAATTTTTAGTTTCATGAAGGGGAATAGGCTTTGTTAAGCTCTCTTCACATCTGCCTTGGTGTGTTTGGACCATGTTAGTTTGTTGGTGATGTGGACACCAAGGAACTTGAAGCGCTCAACCTGCTCAACTACAGCCCCGTTGATGACAATAGGGGCGTGCTCGGTCTTCCTTTTCCTGTAGTCCACAATCATCTCCTTAGTCTTGGTTACGTTGAGGGGTAGATTGTTATTCTGGCACCACCCGGCCAGGTCTCTGACCTCTCCCTACAGGCTTTCTCGTCGTTGTTGGTGATCAGGCCTACCACTGTTGTGTCGTCTGCAAACTTAATGATGGTGTTGGAGTCGTGCCTGGCCATGCAGTCGTGGGTAAACAGGGAGTACAGGAGGGGACAGAGCACGCACCCCTGGGGGACTCCAGTGTTGAGGATCAGCGTGGCAGATGTGTTGTTACCTACCCTCACCACCTGGGGGCGGCCCGCCAGGAAGTCCACTTGCAAAGGGAGGTGTTTAGTCCCAGGATCCTTAGCTTAGTGATGAGCTTTGAGGATACTATGGTGTTGAATGCTGAGCTGTAGTCAATGAATAGCATTCTCACATAGGAGTTCCTTTTGTCCAGGTGGGAAAGGGCAGTGTGGAGTGCAATAGAGTTTGCATCATCTGTGGATCTATTTGGGCGGTATTCAAATTGGAGTGGGTCTAGGATTTCTGGGATAATGGTGTTGATGTGAGCCACTACCAGCCTTTCAAAGCACTACAGACGTGAGTGCTACGGGTCTACAGTCATTTCGGCAGGTTGCCTTAGTGTTCTTGGGCACAGAGACTATGGTGGTCTACTTGAAACATGTTGGTATTACAGACTCAATCAGGGACATGTTGAAAATGTCAGTGAAGACACCTGCCAGTTGGTCAGCACATGCCCGGAGCACACGTCCTGGTAATCCGTCTGGTCCCGCGGCCTTGTGAATGTTGACGTGTTTAAAGGTGTTACTCACGTCGGCTACGGAGAGCGTGATTACACAGTCGTCCGGAACAGCTGATGCTCTCATGCATACCTCAGTGTTGCTTGCCTCAAAGCGAGCATAGAAGTGATTTACCTCGTCTGGTAGGCTCGTGTCACTGGGAAGCTCGCGGCTGTGCTTCCCTTTGTAGTCTGTAATAGTTTGCAAGCCCTGCCACATAAGACGAGCGCCAGAGCCAGTGTAGTACGATTCAATCTTAGCCCTGTATTGGCGCTTTGCCTGTTTAATGGTTCGTCGCAGGGCATAGCAGGATTTCTTATAAGCTTCTGGGTTATAGTCCCGCACCTTGAAAGCGGCAGCTCTACCCTTTAGCTCAGTGCGAATGTTGCCTGTAATCCATGGCTTCTGGTTGGGGTATGTACGTACAGTCACTGTGGGGACGACGTCCTCAATGCACTTATTGATAAAGCCAGTGACTGACGTGGTGTACTCCTCAATGCAATCGGAAGAATCACGGAACATGTTCCAGTCTGTGATAGCAAAATAGTCCTGTAGTTTAGCATCTGCTTCATCTGACCACTTTTTTATCACTGGTGCTTCCTGCTTTAATTTTTTCTTGTTAGCAGGAATCAGAAGGATAGAATTGTGGTCAGATTTACCAAATGGATGGCGAGGGAGAGCTTTGTACGCGTTTCTGTGTGTAGAGTACAGGTGATCTAGAATTGTTTTCCCTCTGCACTTCCCATTTCTACGTTGTTCACAAACACACACACACACACACACACACACACTTGAATTCCTCCTCTTTTTCGTTTCAAACTTTCCATTTACAGGACAAATATAAGCACCTGACAGATTTGTCATGAAGAAGTGGGACTTGGCTGTTCAGACAGAGTTGGTAAAAATGATTGTCTGTCGTTTTACATGCTGACTCCTGGAAACATTGGCCAGACTGAATCATAGTATTGCTTTCCTCTAAAACTCCCACAGGTCCTGAATCTTTTTTAATTTTACCTTCTACTCCAAGTGTGTTTTTTACTGTGGGCCCATGCCAACTGAGACAATGTGTGTGGTGGGGAAAGACGATCCTAAAGTGTGCATGCATTTTCCGCTTACTTAGTTTAAATAACAACAAAGGTCTGAATATGGGCACTTATGTTTACATTTACATTTAAGTCATTTAGCAGACGCTCTTATCCAGAGCGACTTACAAATTGGTGCATTCACCTTATGATGTGTAAGGACAGATGCTGGGAGACGAGAAGCAAGTACAGGGAGTGAACATTTAATGAATAACGGACATGAAACTAAACAAAGACAGCGTCTGGACAAGGGAAACATAACGACAGTAATGCAGACACGGGGAAGAAACTGAGGAAGTGACAGATATTGGGGAGGCAATCAATAAGGCAATAGAGTCCAGGTGAGTCCCATAAAGCGCTGATGCACGTGACGATGGTGACAGGTGTGTGTAATGATGGGACGCCTGGCGCCCTCGAGCGCCAGAGAGGGGGAGTTGGAGCAGGCGTGACACTTATGTTTTTATGTACATCCGCTAATCAGCCTCAGAAGCAGTAAAGCAGCGGCACACGTAATGACTGGGGACACCAGGCCTCTCTATGGCCCTGCCTGCCAAATTAATTACTTAAAGATCATACAATGGGATTTTCTGGATTTTTGTTTTAGATTCCGTCTCTCACAGTTGAAGTGTACCTATGATAAAAATTACAGACCTCTACATGCTTTGTAAGTAGGAAAACCTGCAAAATCGGCAGTGTATCAAATACTTGTTCTCCCCACTGTAGCCCATCTTACATCAGCTGATATATCAAAGTGCTGTACAGAAACTCAGCCTAAAACCCCAAACAGCAAGCAAAGCAGGTGTAGAAGCACGGTGGCTAGGAAAAACTCCCTAGAAAGGCCAAAACCTAGGAAGAAACCTCGAGAGGAACCAGGCTATGAGGGGTGGACAGTTCTCTTCTGGCTGTGCCGGGTGGAGATAACAGAACATGGCCAAGATGTTCAAATGTTCATAAATGACCAGCATGGTCAAATAATAGTAATCACAGTGAACAGGTCAGGGTTCCATAGCCGCAGGCAGAACAATTGAAACTGGAGCAGCAGCATGGCCAGGTGGACTGGGAACAACAAGGAGTCATCATGCCAGGTAGTCCTGAGGCATGGTCCTAGGGCTCAGGTCCTCCGAGAGAGAGAAAGAAAGAAAGAGAGAAAAAGAGAATTAGAGAGAGCATACTTAAATTCACACAGGACATCGGATAAGACAGGAGAAATACTCCAGATATAACAGACTGACCCTAGCCCCCGACACATAAACTACTGCAGCATAAATACGGAACGCTGAGACAGGAGGGGTCAGGAGACACTGTGGCCCCATCCGATGATACCCCAGACAGGGCCAAACAGGCAGGATATAACCCCACCCACTTTGCCAAAGCACAGCCCCCACACCACTAGAGGGATATCTTCAACCACCAACTTACCATCCTGAGACAAGGCCGAGTATAGACCACAAAGATCTCTGCCACGGCATAACCCAAGGGGGGGCGCCAACCCAGACAGGAAGACCACGTCAGTGACTCAACCCACTCAAGTGACGCACCCCTCCTAGGGACGGCATGTAAGAGCACCAGTAAGCCAGTGACTCAGGCCCTGTAATAGGGTTAGAGGCAGAGAATCCCAGTGGAGAGAGGGGAACCGGCCAGGCAGAGACAGCAAGGGCGGTTCGTTGCTCCAGTGCCTTTCCGTTCACCTTCACACTCCTGGGCCAGACTACACTCAATCATAGGACCTACTGAAGAGATGAGTCTTCAATAAAGACTTAAAGGTTGAGACCGAGTCTTTGTCTCTCACATGGGTAGGCAGACCATTCCATAAAAATGGAGCTCTATAGGAGAAAGCCCTGCCTCCAGCTGTTTGCTTAGAAATTCTAGGGACAATTAGGAGGCCTGCGTCTTGTGACCATACCGTACGTGTAGGTATGTATGGCAGGACCAAATCGGAAAGATAGATAGGAGCAAGCCCATGTAATGCTTTGTAGGTTAGCAGTAAAACCTTGAAATCAGCCCTTGCCTTAACAGGAAGCCAGTGTAGGGAGGCTAGCACTGGAGTAATATGATCAAATTTTTTGGTTCTAGTCAGGATTCTAGCAGCTGTATTTCGCACTAACTGACGTTTATTTAGTGCTTTATCCGGGTAGCCGGAAAGTGGAACATTGCAGTAGTCTAACCCATAAGTAACAAAAGCATGGATTTATTTTTCTGCATCATTTTTGGACAGAAAATTTCAGATTTTTGCAATGTTACGTAAATGGAAAAAAGCTGTCCTTGAAACAGTCTTGATATGTTCYTCAAAAGAGAGATCAGGGTCCAGAGTAATGCCACCGTCCTTCACAGTTTTATTTGAGACGACTGTACAACCATCAAGATAAATTGTCAGATTCAACAGAAGATCTCTTTGTTTCTTGGGACCTAGAACAAGCATCTCTGTTTTGTCCGAGTTTAAAAGTAGAAAGTTTTCAGCCATCCACTTCCTCATGTCTGAAACACAGGCTTCCAGGGAGGGCAATTTTGGGGCTTCACCATGTTTCATTGAAATGTACAGCTGTGTGTAGTCCGCAAAGTAGTGAAAGTTAACATTATGTTCTCGAATGACATCCCCAAGAGGTAAAATATATAGTGAAAACAATAGTGGTCCTAAAACGGAACCTTGAGGAACACCAAAATTGACTGTTGATTTGTCAGAGGACAAACCATTGACAGAGACAAACTGATATCTTTCCGACAGATAAGATCTAAACCAGGCCAGAACTTGTCCGTGTAGACCAATTTGGGTTTCCAATCTCTCCAAAAGAATGTGGTGATTGATGGTATCAAAAGCAGCACTAAGGTCTAGGAGCACGAGAACAGATGCAGAGCCTCGGTCTGACGCCATTAAAAGGTCATTTTCCACCTTCACAAGTGCAGTCTCAGTGATATGATGGGGTCTAAAACCAGACGGAAGCATTTTAGGATGAAAAATAGGATGATCGAGCAGCAGCGAGGGCTCTTCGATACTGCACGGTACTGTCTTTCCAAGCGAGTCGGAAGACTTCCAGTTTGGTGTAGCGCCATTTCCATTCCAATTTTCTGGAAGCTTGCTTCAAAGCTCGGGTATTTTCTGTATACCAGGGAGCTAGTTTCTTATGACAAATGTTTTATGGGTGCAACTGCATCTAGGGTATTGCGCAAGGTTAAATTGAGTTTGTCAGTTAGGTGGTTAACTGATTTTTGTCCTCTGACGTCCTTGGGTAGGCAGAGGGAGTCTGGAAGGGCATCAAGGAATCTTTGGGTTGTCTGAGAATTTATAGCACGACTTTTGATGCTCCTTGGTTGGGGTCTGAGCAGATTATTTGTTGCGATTGCAAATGTAATAAAATGGTGGTCCGATAGTCCAGGATTATGAGGAAAAACATTAAGATACACAACATTTATTCCATGGGACAAAACTAGGTCCAGAGTATGACTGTGGCAGTGAGTAGGTCCGGAAACATGTTGGACAAAACCCACTGAGTCGATGATGGCTCCGAAAACCTTTTGGAGTGGGTCTCTGGACTTTTCCATGTGAATATTAAAGTCACCAAAAATTAGAATATTATCTGCTATGACTACAAGGTCCGATAGGAATTCAGGGGACTCAGTGAGGAACGCTGTATATGGCCCAGGAGGCCTGTAAACAGTAGCTATAAAAAATTATTGAGTAGGTTGCATAGATTTCATGACTAGAAGCTCAAAAGACGAAAACGTCGGGGGGTTTTTGTAAATTGAAATTTGCTATCGTAAATGTTAGCAACACCTCCGCCTTTGCGGGATGCACGGGGGATATGGTCACTAGTGTAACCAGGAGGTGAGGCCACATTTAACACAGTAAATTCATCAGGCTTAAGCCATGTTTCAGTCAGGCCAATCACATCAAGATTATGACCAGTGATTAGTTAGACTATAACTGCCTTGGAAGTGAGGGATCTAACATTAAGAAGCCCTATTTTGAGATGTGAGATATCACAATCTCTTTCATAAATGGCAGGAATGGAGGAGGTCTTTATTCCAGTGAGATTACTAGAGCGAACACCGCCATGTTTAGTTTTGCCCAACCTAGGCCGAGGCATAGACACGGTCTCAATGGGGATAGCTGAGCTGACTGTGCTAGTGGCAGACTCCACTAAGCTGGCAGGCTGGCTAACAGCATTGTGCCTGGCCTGCACCCTATTTCATTGTGGAGCTAGGGGAGTTAGAGCCCTGTCTATGTTCATAGATAAGATGAGAGCACCCCTCCAGCTAGGATGGAGTCCATCACTCCAACAGGCCAGGCTTGGTCCTGTTTGTGGGTGGGTCCCAGAAAGAGGGCCAATTATCTACAAATTCTATCTTTTGGGAGGGGCAGAAAACAGTTTAACCAGCGATTGAGTTGTGAGACTCTGCTGTAGAGCTCATCACTCCCTCTAACTGGGAGGGGGCCAGAGACAATTACTCGATGCCGACATCTTTCTAGCTGATTTACACGCTGAAGCTATGTTGCGCTTGGTGACCTCAAGACTGTTTCATCCTAACATCGTTGGTGCTGACGTGGATAACAATATCCCTATACTCGCCACTTTTAGCTTTAGCCAGCACCATCTTCAGATTAGCCTTAGCGTCAGTAGCCCTGCCCCCTGGTAAACAGTGTATGATCGCTGGATGATTCGTTTTAAGTCTAATACTGCGGGTAATGGAGTCGACAATGACTAGGGTTTTCAATTTGTCAGAGCTAATGGTGGAAGACTTCGTAACAGGAGGAGAAGAGGAAGAGAAGAGGAGAAGAGACCAGAGAAGGCTCGTCCTTTGACTCCAACTTGCTGCTTAATGGGGAAAACCGGTTGAAAGTTTGTCGGCTGAATGAGCACACCGGTTGAGCATTCCTACAGCATTTCACTCCAAAAGCCATGAGAAAGTTGTCAGGCTCCGGGGACTCTGCGAGGGGATTTATACTACTATCTGTACTTACTGGTGGCACAGACGCGGTTTCATCCTTTCCTACACTGAAATTACCCTTGCCTAACGATTGCGTCTGAAGCTGGGCTTGTAGCACAGCTATCCTCGCCGTAAGGCGATCGTTCTCCTGTATATTATGAGTACAGCGACTGCAATTAGAAGGCATCATGTTAATGTTACTACTTAGCTTCGGCTGTTGGAGGTCCTAACGAACCATGTCCAGATAAAGTGTCCGGAGTGAAAAAGTTGAATGAAAAAAAGTTGAGTGAGGGAAAAACTACAAATATAAACGGTAATTAAAAAGTAAAAACCGTAATGTAAGGTTAGCAACAAAACGCACAGCAGCACGTAAACAAGTCTGCAAGTTGTGACCAGAAATGACACTATGAGAATAGATGGAGATCTCTGAATGATGGCATTTTATTAGCGGTTTTAGGGGTACAGAGAGCATGTTGACAGAGGCTGTGTGTAAACCTCTGAGACTAAAAAACTAGCCAGGAGCCAGGGTACGAGGCAATTGAGGTAGATACAGTCCCTTCGGAAAGTATTCAGACCCCTTGACTTTTTCCACATTTTGTAAGGTTACAGCCTTATTCTAAAATTGATTAAATCGTTTTTTCCCTTATCAATCTACACACAATACCCCATAATGACAAAGCAAAAATAGGTTTTGCAAATGTATAAAAAATTTAAAACAGATATCACATTTACATAAGTATTCAGACCCTTTACTCAGTGCTTTGTTGAAGCACCTTTGGCAGCAATTACAGCCTCGAGACTTCTTGGGTATGACACTTGGCACACCTGTATTTGGGGAGTTTCTCTCATTCCTCTCTGCAGATCCTCTCAAGCTCTGTCAGGTTGGATAGGGAGCGTTGCTGCACAGCTATTTTCAGGTCTCTCCAGAGATGTTAGATCGGGTTCAACTACAGGCTCTGGCTGGGACACTCAAGGACATTCAGAGACTTGTCCCGAAGGCACTCCTGCGTTGACTTGGCTGTGTGTTTATGATCGTTGTCCTGTTGGAAGGTAAACCTTAGCCCCCAGTCTGAGGTCCTAAGCGCTCTGGAGCAGGTTTTCATCAAGGATCTCTCTGTACTATGCTCCATTCATCTTTGCCTCGATCCTGACTAGTCTCCCAGTCCCTGCCGCTGAAAAACACATGATGCTGCCACCACCATGCTTCACCGTAGGGATGGTGCCAGATTTCCTGCAGACGTGACACTTGGGATTCAGGCCAAAGAGTTGAAATTGGTTTCATCAGACCAGAGAATCTTGTTTCTCATGGTCTAAGAGTCTTCAAGCGGGCTGTCATGTGCCTTTTACTGAGGAGTGGCTTCTGTCTGGCAGCTCTACCATAAAGACCTGATTGGTGGAGTGCTGCAGAGACCGTTGTCCATCTGGAAGGTTCTCCCAGCTCCACAGAGGAACTCTGGAGCTCTGCCAGAGTGACCATCGGGTTCTTGGTCACCTCCCGGACCAAGGCCCTTCTCCCCCAAATGCTCAATATGTCCGGGCGGCCAGATCTAGGAAGAGTTTGGTGGTTCCAAACTTATTCCATTGTGTTCTTGGGGACCTTCATTCCTGCAGACATTTTTTGGTACCCTTCCCCAGATCTGTGCCTCGACACAATCCTGTCTTGGAGCTCTACGGACAATTCCTTTGAACTCATGGCTTGGTTTATGCTCTGACATGGCCTGTCATCTGTGAGACCTTATATAGACAGGTGTGTGCCTTTCCAAATCATGTCCAATCAATTGAATTTACCACAGGTTGACTCCAATCAAGTTGTAGAAACATCTTAGGATGATCAATGGAAACAGGATGCACCTGAGCTCAATTTCGAGTCTCATAACAAAGGGTCTGACTACTTATGTAAATAATACATTTGCAAAAATGTTTGGACACCCCTACTCATTCCGCAATTTTTTTCTTCTATATACTACATTGTAGAATAATAGTAAAGACATCAACACTATGAAATAACAAATATGGAATCATGTAGTAACCAAAAAAGTGTTAAACAAATCAAAACATATTTTATATTTGGGATTCTTCAAGGTAGCCACCCTTTGCCTTGATGACAGCTTTGCACACTCTTGGCATTCTCTCAACCAGCTTCATAAGATTGTCACCTGGAATGCATTTCAATTAACAGTTGAGCCTTGTTAAAAGTACATTTGTGGAATTTCTTTCCTTCTTAATGCATTTGAGCCAATCATTTGTGTTGTTACTAGGTAGGGGTGGTATACAGAAGATAGCCCTATTTGGTAAAATACCATCATCTTTAACCTCTCTTGGGTACGTGAGACGTTAGCGTCATACCTCTTCAACAGCCAATGAAACTGCTGGGCGCCAAATTAAAATACAGAAATACTCATTATAGAAATTCAGAAAACAAAACATATTTTACATAGGTTTAAAGATTAACTTCTTGTGAATCCACCCACGGTGTCAGATTTTAAAAATGCTTTACGGCGAAAGCATACCTTACAATTATTTGAGAACATAGCCCACTAGACAAATCATTACAAACAGTAACCAGCCAAGTAGAAGAGTTACACAAGTCAGAAATAGAGATAGAATTAATCCCTTACCTTTGATTATCTTCATATGGTTGCACTCAGCAGACATTCATTTACTCAATAAATGTTCCTTTTGTTCGATAAAGTCTCTTTATAACCAAAAACCTCAGTTTTGTTTGCGCGTTTTCTTCAGTAATCCACAGGCTCAAACGCAGTCAAAACAGGCAGACAAAAAAATCTAAATTGTATCCGTAAAGTTCATAGAAACATGTCAAACGATGTGTTTATATTCAATCCTCAGGTTGTTTTTAGCCTAAATAATCGATAATATTTCAACCGGACAATAACGTCGTCAATTTAAAAGGTAAGCAAGAAAGGCACTCTCTCGGTCTCGCGCATGAAAAAGCTCTGTGACACTTTAGGGTACACTCATTCAGACTGCTCTTACGTCCATTTTTCAGAATACAAGCTTGAAACAATTTTTAAAGACTGTTGACATCTATTGGAAGGCATAGAAACTGCAGTTTGAGTCCTAAGTCAATGGATACTGTTATGGCATTGAATAGGAAACTTCAAAACCTACAAAAAAACGACTTCCTGAATGGATTTTTCTCAGGTTTTCGCCTGCCAAATCAGTTCTGTTATACTCACAGACACTATTTTAACACTTTTGGAAACTTTAGAGTGTTTTCTATCCCTTTAGACCCCAATATAATTCTACAATTCTGCTGTAGATTACTGCACATTTTTAAGATAACTTCTTGGAACTATAGGGGGTGCTGTTCCGCATTAGCATATTTGGGTCTCCAAATTAAACTGCCTCGTGCTAAATTCTTGATCGTACAATATGCATATTATTGTTATTATTGGATAGAAAACACTTTCTAGTTTCTATAGAAGTTGGAATTTTGTCTCTGAGTGGTACAGAACAATATCTACAGCACTTTTCATGACAGGGGTCAGATTTCAGAAATATTTACCCCTGATCTGGAGTCTGTTTTTAAGGCGACAGTGAATGCTATGAAGAAACCGACACTGCCTACGTCTTCCTCTGGGTGTCTGTACGTCATCACGTTTTGAATGGAATCGATTGCACAATCACAGCCATTATAAAAGACCAAAATGTATAGGGACCTCCCTTTCTCGTCGCGCGCCTGAAGCGTGAAGGACATCGGACTTGCCTCGTTCCAAATCGTTGTCTAACCAGCAATATTTCTCGGGTCATGTTTTCAGTCGTTATAGTTGTTAAAAACATCATAATGTAGTTAATTTGAACCGTTTTATAGCAATTTATATCCGTTTAGTGCGATTTTGAGGAATTTCTTTGTTGTGCACTCTGAAACTTTGGACACGTTTTGTGGTCCCGTTCGATCGTTAGTGGATATTTCGAAGGACAGAGGACATCTATCGACCAAAAGAATATTACAACATAGAAAGGATACATTGCCCAAGAATCTGATGGAAGAAACGCTCAAAGTAAGCAATATTTTAATATGATAAATCGTTGTTCTGTCGAAATATTTAAACGCATATTTCGCCATTTTGTTTGTTATCGCGTCACTTGGCGAACCCTGTATTGAAAAGTAAGGATAATTTTAAAAATGTAAGTCAGCGGTTGCATTAAGAATAATTTGTCTTTCGATTCCGTTCAACCCTGTATTTTTTAGTCAAGTATATGATTAGCTTTCAATTAAACTAGATCACTCTGATAGATGACGTCAGACATATTGAGGCTTGATTTCCTAGTATTTTTATGTGTTAACCACGGTTTTGTATGGCTAAATATGCACCTTTTCGAACAAACTGTATATGTATGTTGTAAAATGATGTTACAGGAGTGTCATCGGAAGAATTCTGAGAGGTTAGTGAAAAAATTAATATATTTTTGCGGTGATTACGTTATAGCGCTCTTTGTGCTGGAATCGATGCTCTGGTAACGTTTTCACATGTGGTATGCTAACTTATCGATTATTTGTGTTTTCGCTGTAAAACGCTTAGAAAATCTGAAATATTGTCTGGAATCACAAGATCTGGGTCTTTCCATTGCTATGCTTTGTCTATTTTTATGAAATGTTTTATGTATGAGTAAATTGGTCATACACGTTGCTCTCTCTAGTAATTCTAGTCGATTTGTGATTCGGTGCAATTGTAAACTGTGATTTCTACCTGAAAATGCACTTTTTCTAACAACACCTATCCTATACCATAAATATGTATCAGACTGTCATCTGATGAGTTTTTTCTTGGTTTGTGGCTATCAATATTCTTAGTTTAGCCGAATTGGTGATAGCTAGTGGTGGAGAGAGAAAATGGCGGACAAAGAAAGATGGTGTATTTTGCTAACGTGGTTAGCTAATAGATTTACATATTGTGTCTTCCCTGTAAAACATTTTAAAAAACAGAAATGATGGGTTTATTCACAAGATCTGTATCTTTCATCTGGTGTCTTGGACTTGTGATTTAATGATATTTAGATGCTACTATTTACTTGTGAAGCTATGCTAGRTATGCTAATCAGTGTGTGGGGGGTGGGGGGTGCTCCCGGATCCGGGTTTCTGAGGCAGTAGAGGATAAAGCTCATTTTCTCATGCATTTCAAACAAACAGACATAGCTCAAAAACAAAGAACAAATGACAATTACAAGTTAATTTAGTTTTAAAGAGCACAAACTCTTCTTTAATTTGACACCCCATTCTTGTCAATAGGCACAACATTAATTTTGTCTTCGATTATGTAAAGACACTCACTAATCAAAAAACTATTAACATTCAACACAACAAAACCCCTAAAGTACTTCAATTGTGGTAAATTTGACTAAATTACTCACTCCAAGTGTACAAAGTATCATATATTATACTTATAAATATTATTGACACATAAATATTTAAAACAATCATCCAAAATGTGACCAGAGGACAATATTTAGAAAGTATTTCAAAACCCACACAAAGTAGGCTATTTGATTGACAGAGATTCTTACTTCTGTAACAATATCAAAATGCAAACAACTATTCAGAGACTATTTCAATAAGATGTAGTACAGACTAGGCCTGGCACAAAATGTAGAAATAGTAGCCTACATTGACAACAATTCAGTGAATTGGATGTGGTGGCAGATATGTTGGTGTTAAACACCAGATCTTGTTCTTTGTTTTTGAGCTATGTCTGTTTGTTTGAAATGTGTGAGAAAATTAGCTTTATCTTAAAAATTAGCAGTATTCTACAGCAGCATACTAGAATTCTATTGGGGTCTAAAGGGTTAAACAGGTTAACATTCACAAGGCCGCAGGGCCAGACAGATTACCAGGAAGCATGCTCAGAGCATGCGCTGACCAGCTGGCAAGTATCTTCACTGACATTTTCAACCTCTCCCTGACCAGATTGTTTCTCAGTTCATTGTGTGCAGATGTACATGTAGGTCAGACTGATGGATAATCAGACAGGATAGAGTACATAAAAAGACGTTCATGAATATATTCATAGATGAGTCAGATTATAACCATGAAGGCTATACAGGTTACACATACTTCAAGACCCATGGTCAGATTACTTTCGTAGATGAAAAAACCTACACTCGATCCCTCCGATGTCAACAACTACAGACCAGTATCCCTTCTTTCTTTTCTCTCCAAAACTCTTGAACGTGCCGTCCTTGGCCAGCTCTCCTGCTATCTCTCTCAGAACGACCTTCTTGATCCAAATCAGTCAGGTTTCAAGACTAGTCATTCAACTGAGACTGCTCTTCTCTGTGTCACGGAGGCGCTCCGCACTGCTAAAGCATAACTCTCCTCCTCTGCTCTCATCCTTCTAGACCTATCGGCTGCCTTTTGATACTGTGAACCATCAGATCCTCCTCTCCACCCTCTCCGAGCTGGGCATCTCCGGCGCGGCCCACGCTTGGATTGCGTCCTACCTGACAGGTCGCTCCTACCAGGTGCTGGCGGAATCTTCGTTCCGCACCACGTGCTCTCACACTGGTGTCCCCCAGGGCTCTGTTCTAGGCCCTCTCCTATTCTCGCTATACACCAAATCACTTGGCTCTGTCATTCCTCACATGGCCTCTCCTATCATTGCTATGCAGACGACACACAATTAATCTTCTCCTTTCCCCCTCTGATAACCAGGTGGCGAATCGCATCTCTGCATGTCTGGCAGACATATCAGTGTGGATGACGGATCACCACCTCCAAGCTGAACCTCGGCAAGACGGAGCTGCTCTTCCTCCCGGGGAAGGACTGCCCGTTCCATGATCTCGCCATCACGGTTGACAACTCCATTGTGTCCTCTCCCAGAGCGCTAAGAACCTTGGCGTGATCCTGGACACACCCTGTCGTTCTCAACTCACATCAAGGCGGTGACCCGTTCCTGTAGGTTCATGTCTCACAACATTCGCAGAGTACGACCCTGCCTCACACAGGAAGCGGCGCAGGTCCTAATCCAGGCACTTGTCATCTCCCGTCTGGATTATTGCAACTCGCTGTTGGCTGGGCTCCTGCCTGTGCCATTAAACCCCTACAACTCATCCAGAACGCCGCAGCCCGTCTGGTGTTCAACCTTCCCAAGTTTCTCCACGTCACCCCGCTCCTCCGCTCTCTCCACTGGCTTCCAGTTGAAGCTCGCATCCGCTACAAGACCATGGTGCTTGCCTACGGAGCTGTGAGGGGAACGGCACCTCCGTACCTTCAGGCTCTGATCAGGCCCTACACCCAAACAAGGGCACTGCGTTCATCCACCTCTGGCCTGCTCGCTCCCCTACCTCTGAGGAAGTACAGTTCCGCTCAGCCCAGTCAAAACTGTTCGCTGCTCTGGCACCCCAATGGTGGAACAAACTCCCTCACGACGCCAGGTCAGCGGAGTCAATCACACCTTCCGGAGACACCTGAAACCCCACCTCTTTAAGGAATACCTAGGATAGGATAAAGTAATCCTCCTAACCCACCCCTCCCCTTAAAAGAGTTAGATGCACTATTGTAAAGTGGTTCTTCCACTGGATTTCATAAGGTGAATGCACCAATTTGTAAGTCGCTCTGGATAAGAGCGTCTGCTAAATGACTTAAATGTAAATGTAAAATGGTATGAAGTCAAAGTATGTAGCACAATGGTTTACAGATTCACAACATAAAATCAACTATTGCTTATTTATTTAGGATGTTCAAAGCAAAAGATTACACAAAGATGAAATTATGTGCAATTTAGCCAAACAGGGTTAGAATCTATTTTCGATGGGCATAGTTAGCTGTTGTCTTTGTAGCCTCTTTGCTTGACATCATGGGAAATCAAAAGAAATCAGCCAAGAACTCAGAAAAAAAATTGTAGACCTCCACAAGTCTGGTTCATCCTTGGGAGCAATTTCCAAACGCCTGAAGGTACCACATTCATCTGTACCAACAATAGTATGCAAGTATCAAAACCATGGGACCACGCAGCCGTCATACCGCGTTTTGTCTCCTAGAGATGAACGTACTTTGGTGCGAAAAGTGCAAATCAATCCCAGAACAACAGCAAAGGACCTGGTGAAGATGCTGGAGGAAACAGGTACAAAAGTATCTATCCACAGTAAAATGAGTCCTATATCGACATAACCTGAAAGGCCGCTCAGCAAGGAAGAAACCACTCTCCAAAACCGCCATAAAAATCCAGACTATGGTTGACAAATGCACATGGGGACAAAAGATTGTACTTTTTGGAAAATGTCCTCTGGTCTGATGAAACAAAAATAGAACTGTTGGCCATAATGTTATGTTTGGAGGAAAAAGGGGGAGGCTTGCAACCCGAAGAACACCATCCCAACCGTGAAGCATGGGGGTGGCAGCATCATGTTGTGGGGGTGCTTTACTGCAGGAGGGACTGGTGCACTTCACAAAATGATGGTATTATGAGGCAGGAAAATGATTGGATATATTTAAGCAACATCTCAAGACATCAGTCAGGAAGTTAAAGCTTGGTCGCAAATGGGTCTTCCAAATGGACAATGACCCCAAGCATTACTTCCAAGTTGTGGCAAAATGGCTTAAGGACAACAAAGTCAAGGTATTGGAGTGGCCATCACAAAGCCCTGACATCAATCCTATAGAAAATTTGTGGGCAGAACTGAAAAAGCGTGTATGAGCAAGGAGGCCTACAAACCTGACTCAGTTACACCAGCTCTGTCAGGAGGAATGGGCCAAAATTCACCCAACTTATTGTGGGAAGCTTGTGGAAGGCTACCCGAAACGTTTGACACAAGTTAAACAATTTGAAGGCAATGCTACTAAATACTAATTGAGTGTATGTAAACTTCTGACCCACCCGGGAATGTGATGAAAGAAATAAAAGCTAAAATAAATCATTCTCTCTACTATTATTCTGACATTTCACATTCTTAAAATAAAGTGGTGATCCTAACTGAGCTAAGACAGGGAATTTATACTAGGATTACATGTCAGGAATTGTGAAAAACTGAGTTTAAATGTATTTGGCTAAGGTGTATGTAAACTTCTGACTTCAACTGTATCTGCTGTTAACTTATTTCACTCACCTCGACATCCTCGCTTTCAAAGTGCAAGGATGTGTCCGAATCTGTACCACCAACCAACATAGATACAGCCTCTTCCACATTAAAGAATTGTGGCCGCTTGAGCGCCGTCATTTTGAGTAATTGAGTGATCTTTTTTTTAAAGTCAAATGACAGCATACCCTGTTTCCGTCTGGTTGATGACAACAGCCACGCGAATACGACAATAGGTTGTTAGCAAGTACATTTTGCAATATTGACACAGATATTATTGTTTGAAAATCAAGGCCGTTCTCAGCCGCTTTAATACTTTTTTAAAAGGCCATTGACGGCTGCTATGGGTTCACACAGTCACACGGTCATCCGGAACGGCTGGTGCTCTCATGCATGGATCAGTGTTGCTTGACTCGAAGCGAGCATAGAAGGCAATTAGTTCGTCTGGTAGCCTCGAGTCACTGGGCAGTTTGCGGCTGGGTTTCCCTTTGTAATCTGTCATAGTTTGCAAGCCCTGCCACATCCAGCGAGTGTCAGAGCCGGCATAGTAGGATTCGATCATAGTCCTGTATCGACGCTTTGCCTGTTTAATGGCTCGCTGGAGGTCGTAGCAGGATTTCTTATAAGGGTCTGGATTAGTGTCCCTCTCCTTGAAAACAGCAGCTCCAGTCTAGCTCAGTGTGGATTAAGAGTGTGCCGAGTAGTCAGACAAAATGAGTATCATAATGGATGTGGGTAATTTTCTGGATACGATTATAATCCGAGTACTTTTAGTAAATATCCGTGATCCAAAAATGTGTTAAATTGGGTGCCAGCAAGCATCTTTCTTCTGTCAGTCAGTCACATAGTTTCTAAACCATACTGTAACGTCTTTGAGTCAGTAATGGTCAAGGTTTTATGGTAGTCTAAATAACTAAAATGGCAAGTTTGCCTTTCTGTAAAACGAATGGCGGCCTGTACGTTGATCCTGCTGCTCTGAATGGACACAAAGAAAGTGTATTTCTCTGTCCACTCGGCTCAAAATTTCACCCGATCACTTTTCCTTGCATGTTTTCGGTCTGATCATTTAGATTGCTGCTGCCTGCTACCATGATATATCACATGACGAGGACGTTTGCTATCAAGCTATTAATGTGCATAAAATCTAATTAACGGAGCAAGGATAGGGAAAAAATATGAAACGCTAATGCAAATTCTGACTGAGTGACAGCAAACTTCGCTGAGGACACACAGACACACAAACACAGATACACAGACACAAACCCCTCTCCGCACGCTGCTCCTAATCAACATTTATTTTGCAGTGAGATTTTTTTTTAAATGTATAAAAAACATAAACATAAATACATTTTTTACATAAGTATCCCTTTGCTATGAGACTTGAAATTGAGCTCAGGGGTATCCTGTTTCCATTGATCATCCTTGAGATGTTTCTACAACTTGATTGGTGTCCAACTGTGGTAAATCCATTTGATTGGACATGATTTGGAAAGGCACACACCTGTCTATATAACGTCCCACAGTTGACAGGGCATGTCAGAGAAAAAAACAAACCCTGAGGTTGAAGGAATTGTCTGTAGAGCTCCGAGACAGGATTGTGTCGAGGCACAGATCTGGGGAAGGGTATCAAAACATTTCTGCAGCGTTGAAGGTCCCCAAGAACACAGTGGCCTCCATCATTCTTAAATGTAAGAAGTGTGGAACCACCAAGACTCTTCCTAGAGCTGGCCGCCAGGCCAGATTGAGTAATTGGAGGAGAAGGGCCTTGGTCAGGGAGGTGACCAAGAACCCGATGGTCACTCTGACAGAGCTCCGGAGTTCCTCTTTGGAGATGGGAGAAACTTCTGGAAAGACAACTATCTCTGCAGCACCATCAATCAGGCCTTTATGGTAGTATGGCCAGACGGAAGCCACTCCTCAGTAAAAGGCACATGACAGCCCGCTTGGAGTTTGACAAAAGGCACTCAGACCATGAGAAACAAGATTCTCTGGTCTGATGAAACCAAGATTCAACACTTTGGCCTGAATGCCAAGCGTCACATCTGGAGGATACCTGGCACCATCCCTACGGTGAAGCATGGTGGTGGCAGCATTATTCTGTGAGGATGTTTTTCAGCAGCAGGGACTGGCAGTTTAGTCAGGATAGAGGAAAAGATGAACGGATTAAAGTACAGAGAGATCCTTGATGAAAACCTGCTCCAGAGCGCTCAGGACCTCAGACTAAGGCAAAGGTCACCTTCTAACAGGACAACGACCCTAAGCACACATCCATGACAACACAGGAGTGGCCTAGGGACAAGACTCTGAATTTGCTTTTTGTAGCACTTCCAAAGCCCGGACTTGAACGCAATCTAACGTCTTAAGAGAGACCTGAAAATAGCTGTGCAGCGAAGCTTCCCATCCAACCTGACAGAGCTTGAGAGGATCTACAGAGAAGAATGGGAGAAACTCCCCAAATACAAGTGTGCCAAGCTTGTAGCATCACACCCAAGAATACTCGAGGCTGTAATCACTGGCAAAGGTGTTTCAACAAAGTACTGAGTAAAGGGTCTGAATACTTATGTAAATGTGATATTTCAGTTTTTTATTGCTTTGTCATTATGGAGTACTGTGTGTAGATTGACGAAGGGAATTCAAAAAATTATATTTTAGAATAAGGCTGTAACGTAACAAAATGTGGAAAAAGTCAAGGGGTCTGAATACTTTCCGAATGCATTATAGGTATATTAAAACATTTCATTTTTATCCATTCACGAGTATCATCCGATCCTATCCGACTATCAACTGTCAATTTACGGCTAGAATTACAAATACGAGTATGGCCATGTCGGCATACCCCTAGTGCGGACGTTGACTGTAATACAGTACATGACTTCTGATTGGGATATGTACGTACGGTCACAAATTAAAATAAAACCTTTATCTGCCGGTTGAGATGGGTCTAATTGTGGTAAAAAAAAAAGTCTGATCTCTCTTTGACTACAGATGTCAAAAGCCTTTTATTAGTGAAAACATATATGCAGGAATGTTTGTAGAATGTTTGAATTGATAGACAAAAGACACTGAACCAAGTGAACCCGTCTACCACTGTTGTCCTCCATTGCATTCAGGACCTCAAACTCTGTTTAGGGTGTCATGTTTTATTTGCATGGCCTATTTGTCTCTCAGAATAATGAGCACACTGTGACCCCTTACTGTTTTCTTATTTGGCCAGGCGTGCTGTGGGACCGGCGTGCTGTGGGACCGGGCTGGCCGTGAGGCCCTGCAGTGAAGGAATGTGGCTCTAAAGTAGTGGATGGATCTGGGGGTAGTGGGGAAACAGGGAGGGAACTGAGCAGAGCAGTGAATCAGTGACCACTGGGGAGCTAGCTAGAGGGGAATTATTTTTCTTTCGCACGCACGCACGCACGCACGCACGCACGCACGCACGCACGCACGCACGCAACAACACACACACACACACACACACACACACACACACACCCCACACACACACACACACACACACACACAGGATAAACCCCCTCCTCTGGTACTACTGTGGCTGACACCTAGCCTAGCGGTTAGAGCGTTGGCCCAATAACTGAAGGATTGCTAGTTCAAATCCCAGAGCCAACTAGTTGAAAATCTGCTTATCTTCCCACTTAACCCTAATTGCTCCAGTTTTGCCATCAATAATGGCTGATCCCTGGCTGTGTCTCAGTGGGAGTGCCATTTTTTTTCACATTTCACATTTCACACCACAACCTTGTACAGGTTACACACTGTGTGAAACAGGATATATATAAGCACCCCTGGTTTGATTTGACCTTTAACATGGCCTTAGCCAAAAACACACAGTCACACTAGGCATCACTACAAAATGTATAACATTGAGACATTTCACATACAGTACCAGTCAAAAGTTTAGACACACCTACTCATTTATTTGTACTATTTCTGTATTTTTACTATTTACTACATTGTAGAATAATAGTGAAGACATCAAAACTATGAAATAACACATATGGAATCATGTAGTAATCAAAAAAGTTTTAGCAAATCAAAATATATTTCATATTTGAAATTCTTCAAAGTAGCCACCCTTTGCCTTACTACGTTTGAACCAATCAGATGTGTTGTGACTAGGTAGGGGTGGTATACAGAAGATAGCCCTATTTGGTAAAAGACCATGTCCATATTATGGCAAGAACTGCTCAAATAAGCAAAGAGAAATGACAGTCCATCATTACTTTAAGACATGAAGGTCAGTCAATAAGGAAAATGTCAAGAACTTTGAAAGTTTCTTCAAGTGCAGTCGCAAAAACCATCAAGTGCTATGATGAAACTGGCTCTCATGAGGACCGCCACAGGAAACGAAGGCCCAGAGTTACCTCTGCTGCAGGATAAGTTCATTAGAGTTACCAGCTTTAGAAATGGCAGCCCAAATAAATGCTCACAGAGTTAAAGTAACAGACACATCTCAACATCAACTGTTCAGAGGAGACTGCGCGATTCATGCTTTCATGGTCAAATTGCTGCAAAGAAACCACTACTAAAGGACACCAATATGAACAAGAGACTTGCTTGGGCCAAGAAACACGAGCAATGGACCGTAGACCAGAGGAAATCTGTCCTTTGGTTTGAGATATTTTTGGTTCCAACCGCCGTGTCTTTGTGAGAAGCAGAGTAGGTGAACGGATGATCTCCGCGTGTGTGGTTCCCACTGCGAAGCATAGAGGAGGAGGTGTGATAGAGTGTAAGTGCTTTGCTGGTGACACCGTCTGTGATTTATTTAGAATTCAAGGTACACTTAACCAGCATGGCTACCACAGCATTCTGCAGCGATACGCCATCCCATCTGCTTTGCGCTTAGTGGGACTATCATTTGTTTTTCAACAGGACAATGACCCAACACACCTCCAGGCTGTGTAAGGGTTATTTGACCAAGAAGGAGAGTGATGGAGTGCTGCATCAGATGACCTGGCCCCCACAATCACCCGACCTCAACCCAATTGAGATGGTTTGGGATGAGTTGGAGTGCAGAGTGAAGGAAAAGCAGCCAGCAAGTGCTCAGCGTGTGTGGGAATTCCTTCAAGACTGTTGGAAAAGCATTCCAGGTGAAGCTGGTTGAGAGAAGCTGTCATCAAGGCAAAGGGTGGCTACTTTGAAGAATCTAAAATCTAAAATGTATTTTGATTTGTTGAACACTTTTTTGTTTCTACTTGATTCCCTTTGTGTTATTTTATAGTTTTGATGTCTTCACTACTATTCTACAATGTAGAAAATAATAAAAATAAAGTAAAACCCTTGAATGAGTAGGTGTGTCCAAACTTTTGTTTGTATATACTGTATATATAAACATGTATATACTGTATACATGGAAAGGTATGTTTTAGTCACATTTTCACAGAATATGTTTTTGTTATTCTTCTAATCTGACAAATCATTGGTGTTTCTCTAGATTTTTATATTTTTTAAAGCCTAACAGGCATGGGAACAGGGTTTTCATTAAACCCTCAACAGCACTCTACAGCTCTCTTTCCTTTTTAGGGTAATTGCCATGTCTCCTTCTAACAAATGGCTAATGGCACCAGTAAAGCAAACAGTGTTGTGAGGAGTTGGACTCTCGTCACCTCAGTACCTGCCATATACATTTCTTACTCTGACAGTGAACCTTGTAGATAAGATTGATTGGGCCAGAACAATATCTAAGCAACATGCCCTCGCGAGATCTCCCACCTCAGATCCACAGGAAAAAGAACACAGATCTTTGTATTAAAACTATTGACCTCATGCTCATATAATGAGACACATTAGAGACTGGTAGTGCTGGAAAGGGCAAATATTTTAACACTCACACATTTTTGTGGACGTTACACATATTGTACAATCTTGCACCATCCATCTCTAACACACAAAAGAATACTATAGTAGGGAAAGGGGAATTCCTAGTCAGTTGTACAACTGAACGCATTCACCTGAAATGTGTCTTCCGCATTTAACCCAACCCCTCTGAATCAGAGAGGTGTGGGGGGCTGCCATAATCGACATCCACGTCTTCGGTGCCCGGGGAACAGTGCCCCTGAACACTGCCTAGCTCAGGTGCAGAACGACAGATTTTTACCTTATCCGCTCAGGGATTCGATCCAGCAACCTTTCGGTTACTGGCCCAACGCTCTATCCACTAGGCTGGTATAAAAACTATAGTATTCACTGTAGTATTTTTGCAGACTTTACTGTAATATTCACTGTAGTGTTTTTGTGGACTGTCTGCAAAAACACTACTTTTTTCAATTTAACTAGGCAAGTCAGTTAAGAACCAACTCTTACTTACAATGACAATCTACCGGGGAACAGAACAACAGATTTTTACCTTGTCACCTCAGGGATTTGATCCAGCAACCTTTTGGTTTCTGGCCGAACACTCTAACCACTAGGCTACCTGTAGTATACTGTAGTAAATACATTTTTGTATATACTATAGTAATTACTGCCATGTTTTTGTGGACTGTAGTATACTGTAGTATTTACTGTAGGGTTTTTGCGGACTGTAGTATTTATTCTAGTTTTTGCAGATGTTACTGTAGTATTGGTAGCCTAGTGGTTAGAGCATTGGGCCAATAACTGAAAGGTTACTGGATCAAATCCCTGAGCTGACAAGGTAAACATATGTTGTTCTGCCCCTGAGCAAAGCAGTTAACACACTGGGTGCAGATGATGTGGATGTTGATTAAGGCAGCCCCCTGCACCTCTCTGATTTAGAGGGGTTGGGTTAAATGCAAAAGACACATTTCAGTTGAATGTATTCAGTTGGACAACTGACTAGGTATCCCCATTGATTTACTATAGTGTTTTCTGTTTCATTATCTTTGACATAGAAATGAGGGCCTCCTTGAGAAAACCTACTGGAGAAATACTAAAAGAGACAATTTTCCATAACTTGTGGCTATAGGTAGGAAGGACTTGGTTCTGAACGGATACACAAATATGGTCTATACTTGGCATGTAGGTTTCTCATTTATGGATGACACAAATGTAGCTATGGAGGAGGGAAATTGGCAGGGTGTATGCAAATTAAATACTATAGTATTACTATAGTTAAAAAAACTGTAGAGTTTTTGTGGACTGTAGTGTTGTTGCAGACATTACTGTAGTATTTACTACAGTGTTTTTTGATGTTGCTTATAACACTGTAGAATTTAATATAGTATTCTACAATATACCATAAAATTATATAGTAAATAGTACACATGATTGAGGGATACTACAGTGTGTAGTATAGTATTCTAGTGTTTTTGCAGAAATGACTGTAGTATTTACTATAGTGCTTTTTTGCGTATAATACTGTAGTATTTACTACAGTATACTACAAAATGATTTAGTAAATACTACACATGAGGAATACTATCGAGGGATACTACAGTTTGTAGTATAGTATTCTACAGTATACTACAGTTTACAACAGAATTCTATAGTAAGTACTGTAGTATTCTGTAGTAAACTGTAGTATTTTTTCATGTGGGCTCTCAGTGCTTCCTTCCTGTTCATGTAACCATGTTTATCAAGCTGTTCAATCGGCTCTGGGGCTAAATCTGTCATTCAGTGGAAGTGTGTTTTATCAACCTGTTCAATCTGCTCTGGGGCTACATCTGTCATTCAGAGGAAGTGTTTGTGCATCACCTACGGTAGATGCATCTACTTTGGCAGACCTTTGCAGATCTATTTACAGTGCCTTTGGAAAGTATTCAGACCCTTTGACTTTTTCCACATTTTGTTAGGTTAAAGCCTTACTCCAAAATTAATTAAATCGTTTTTTTCCTCATCAATCTACACACAATACCCCATAATGACAAAGAAAAAACAGGTTGTTAAATTTTTTAGCAGATATATACAAATATAAAAAACAGAAAATATCACATTTACAAAAGTTTTAAGACCCTTTACTCAGTACTTTGTTGAAGCACCTTTGGCAAATATTACAGCATCAAGTCTTCTTGTGTATGATGCTACAAGGTTGGCACACTTGTCACACCCTGATCTGTTTCACCTGTCTTTGTGATTGTCTCCACACCCTCCAGGTGTCGCCCATCTTCCCCATTATCCCCTGTGTATTTATACCTGTGTTCTCTGTTTGTCTGTTGCCAGTTCGTTTTGTTCATCTAACCTACCAGAGGTTTTCCCCTTGCTCCTGTCTTGTCTATAGTTCCTGTTTAACTAGTTTTCCCATTTTTGACCTTTCTGCCTGCCCCGAGCCTGCCTGCCGTCCTGTATCTTTGCCCCACTACTCTGGATTACCGACCTCTGCCTCCCCTGACCCTGAGTCTGTCTGCCGTCCAAGACCTTTGCCTCACTACTCTGGATTACCGATCTCTGTCTGACCTGACCCTGAGCCTGCCTGCCTTTCTGTACCTTTGCCTGCCCGTGTTCGATTTAATAAACTTTTGTTACTTCGACATTGTCTGCGCCTGGGTCTTACCTTCAAACCTGATAGTACAAAATGCCCGTGACTGACAAAGCAGACCCGGGGGTCAGCTGCACAACACCATCTCCTCCCAAGGAGCCACCATCGGTAGGCATGAGGAATTGCTTCGTGGCCTTATGGGGGGGGTCCAAACGTTGGCTAAACGCCATGTCCGGGCGTTGGACATTTTTCTGGAGCAATTCTGCTGGGTTGTCTGGGAGGCAGCCTAACACGGTAGTAACCCCACAGCCCCTCAGTAACTCAGCTGTTAGCAGTGCCGTCTTATTGGTCACTCCACCTTCTCAGGAGCCCTGCTTACCTCCCCCGGAACGCTTCAATAGAGAGCCGAGCACCTATCGGGCGTTTCTAGCTCAGTGTGCCCTCATCTTCGAGCTTCAGCCCTCCTCCTTCCCCCCAGATCGCTCCAAGATAGCCTACCTCATCACACCGAGGTCCGGAAGGGCTCTCATCTGGGCTACTACTGTATGGGAACAACAGCCGGCCATATGATTTAGTCTGAAGGGGTTCGTTGGAGAGGTGAAGAAGGTTTTTGATGCCGCGTTCTCCGGGAGAGAAGCTGCCCGGAAGCTAATCCAGCTTCGGCAGGACTCCTGCAGTGTGGCAGACTATGCAGTGGATTTCCGCACGTTGGCAGCGGAGAGTGCTTGGAACCAGGGAGCGCTGTTTGATATGTTCCTGCACGGCGTCTAGGAGGAGGTCAAGGACGAGCTTGCTCCTCGGGAGTTACCTACGGATCTCGATTCCCTCAGCGCTTTGAACATCCTAATCGATGTGCGATTACGGGAACGGTGGAGGGAGAGGAAATTCGATTTCACTCGCACGTCCAGGGATTCCACCTTGCCTCCGAGTCATCCCGGAAGTCCACGACGGTCCCGTTGCCAAGAGAACCCGAGGCTTCCCGACCTTCCCGAGAGTCACAAAAGATGGCTGGGTCACCGCTTCCCAAGCCTATGCAACGAGGCAGAGCTGGGCTGTTGCCAGCGGAACGCCAATACAGGATCAACACAAAGAGTTGTCTATATTGCGGGACTCTGGGTCATTTTGTGTCCTCTTGTCCTATAAAAGACCAGGCTCACCGGTAGGAGCGATTACTCTGGTGGGCCATATGAAGATCTTTTCTACTTCCCTTTCTCGCACCCCTTTTCATGCCATTCTGCTGTGGAGAAACCAGTCTAAATCTCTCTGGTGTCACGCCCTGGCCATAGAGAGGTTTTTATTCTCTATTTTGGTTAGGCCAGGGTGTGACTAGAGTGGGCATTCTAGTTTCTTTATTTCTATGTTTTCTATTTCTTTGTGTTTGGCCGGGTGTGGTTCTCAATCAGAGGCAGCTGTCTATCGTTGTCTCTGATTGAGAACCATACTTAGGTAGCCCTTTTTTCCACCTGTCTTTGTGGGAAGTTGACTTTTGTTGAGGCCACATAGCCTTTAGCTTCACGGTTTGTTTTTGTAGTGTTTGTTGTTTTTTTCGGCGTCTTTTTCCAAATAAAGAGAAAATGTACGCTCACCACGCTGCACCTTGGTCCTCTTCTTTAAACAGCCGTGACATCCGGGTCCTCATTGACTCTGGGACCGATGAGAGCTTTTTGGACTCTACCCTGGCTTCCGAGCTGTAAACCTGTGTTTACTTTGTCATTATGGGCTATTGTGTGTAGATTGCTGAGTATTTTTTAAATAATATGTAATCCATTTTAGAATAAGGCTGTAACGTAACAAAATGTGGAAAAAGTCAAGGGGTCTGAATACCTTCCGAAGTCACTGTGTCTACATTCAGCTGAGTGTGTGATTTCATCCACAGATTTACACTGCTAAATGTATGTATACCCAGTAAGTTTGGGAACAGTCTTTTAATGTTTTCTGTCCATGATGAACAGTGGTTGCAGATACAATTGCAGCCATTTTTACATTGATACAATTTTAAAAAATCATGACAGTGCCTCATTTGTCACCTGTAGCCCTAGTTCCCCGAACAGAACACGACCCCTCATGTCTTTGACGAGAGTCTTTCTGATTGTTCAAACCTCTATCCTATCACACATCTAACCGTTTTCTGCAGCATTGTTTTCTACATCCTGTACAGACTGTGTTTACCCCTAGCTGATGGACTACTGCGTGGCTAGAAGAATGTTCCAGGATGAAGAACGCATGGTTTTTTTCTAAGAATGTACTCGATCATCATAGTCCACATGCGTCACAATAACTATGTCCCCAGGACTCTAAGTGAAAAACAATGTTTAGGATGGTGAGTCATGATACTTCCCATTAAAACAAGGTTACATGTACCGCCTCTAATCACAGCAACAGGCTCCTCCTTATAAGCTAATGTTGATGTTCATGCTCTCCAGACCACCAAGGTGCCACACAGCCTTATATAGAAGACATATTGAATGCTTTTTCTGCAATCAGTGCATTAGGGTAGCTAACACTGTGAGGGTAAAGGCTAGCTAGCTGGCTGTATGAGCTTAAATAGAGAATGGCTGGTGAATTCAGTTCAATCATCTTGCCTGAGTGTGCCTGAGACTAATGCTGGAGTCACTGGAGGATCTGAAGAGTTTAGAAATGGATAGATAGCCTTTAGTGTGAGTGTCTTTCGATTCCCATAAAGCCACGACAGAGGGGCCTGAATGATTGGCGTTGTAATATCAGTTTGTGTGATGCAGGGGTATAGAGGACAGGGAACTTTACACATCCCATGTCCTGTCTGAAGGTAGAGTTACCTCTCAAACAACCTGGTGCATTGTTTCACAAGGAAACAGCAGAGGGGTTGAAGCCTCTGTTTAAATAAAGAGGGAGAGAGTCGGCAGGTCTATTATGAGTCAAGTCATAAAGAGGGAGAGAGTCGGCAGGTCTATTATGAGTCAAGTCATAAAGAGGAGAATCGCAGGTCTATTATGTCAAGTCATAAGAGGGAGAGATCGGGCAGGTCTATTATGAGTTCAAGTCATAAAGAGAGAGAGTCGCAGGTCTATTATGGTTCAAGTCATAAAGAGGAGAGAGTCGGCAGGTCATTATGGTCAAGTCATAGAAGAGGAGAGAGTGCGGCAGTCTATTATGGTCAAGTCATAAAGAGGGAGAGAGTCGCAGGTCTATTATGGTTCAAGTCATAGAGAGAGAGTCGCAGGTTATATGGTTCAAGTCAAGAGGAGAATCGCAGCGTCTATTATGAGTCAAGTCATAAAGAGGAGAGAGTCGGCAGGTCTCTTATGAGTCAAGTCATAAAGAGGAGAGAGTCGGCAGGTCTATTATGTTCAAGTCATAAAGAGGGAGAGTCGGCAGGTCTATTATGTTCAAGTCATAAAAAGGGAGAGAGTCGGCAGGTCTATTATGGTTCAAGTCATAAAGAGGAGAGAGATCGCAGGTCTATATGTTCAAGTCATAAAGAATGGAGAGAGTCGGCAGGTCTATTATGGTCAAGTCATAAAGAGAGAGAGTGGCAGGTCTATTATGAGTCAATCATAAAGAGGGAGAGAGTCGCAGTCTATTATGGTTCAAGTCATAAAGAGGGAGAGAGTCGGCAGGTCTATTATGGTTCAAGTCATAAAAAGGGAGAGAGTCGGAAGATCTATTGTGGTTCAAGTCTTTTTTCTCTCTCTTTTTCTCTCTCCAGTTGAAATTTCGACACACCCTGGTCCTAATAACGTTCATCATGCCTCCCATATCCCGGGCCCACACAGAGAATTCTACCTGCTCTCAGGGCTTGACTGGGCCTGGACACCTTTTGGTCAGAGAGGGGTGAGATTACAATATCATCCCAGTTTTGAACAGTTGAGAGAGAGGGAAAGAGAGAAAGAGAGAGAGGGAGTTTAAAGCGGGGGAGTAGACGACAGGTGACTGTAGTGAGGAGTACTTCTGGGCTCATTCAGCTCCAACTGGCTCTGAGTGAGAATCAAACAGCCAATGGGTCGAAAGAAAGAAGTCAGTCAGGCCTTTTTACTAAGGAGCTGGGACTTGCTCTGGAACCTGGGACATGTTTGTGGAAAATGTTTTGCTGTTTATGTAAAAATGTTTTGCTGGGCCTGTTGGACAATACTTAATGCTGAAATGGTGACAGCTCGTCACACCTCCCTGCTGGCTTTCAGAACGCCATAATCCAAACAGCCTGTTCCAAACTAAAAACATTCAATCCCTCTTCTTTTATTCAACTATATATTTTTCTCAGGAAAGACAGGGCAGCTTCCCGTATCCACTCTCAAGTGACAAAAACATTATGGAAAAAGTATGTGGATTTAACATTAACTGACACATGTTGTATAGACAGACACACACACATAGAAAAGACAGACGAGATGTTGCAAACATACGCAGTAAATCTATAACACCATTGTTGCCAGATAGTTTTGGTCACCTGTTTAAGAACTTGGCATCACAGTTTGTTGAATATGACTATCCCTCTCCAACAGGAAGCACACCGAGTCCAAAGCATACCCCTTCTGCACAGATGGCCCTTGATTGAATAACTTTATCATGTGATAATGGGGTAGATCAACACATAAAATGGGAGTGTGCCATGTCTTCTCAGCCAAAGCATTGTGGTCTGTAAGTTATCACGTGAGGCAGGCAAACAAGCCCTTTCTTCCTGCCTTTGTCCCTTTGGAATGTCGTGTGTATCAGAGCCATACGAAGTATACTTGACGTATTTCTGAGCACCTCCAAGACGTATGATATCTACAAATGGTCTAGTTACTTTAGACAGAAACAAAGGTAGTCATCTTAACCCAATTCACCTAACCTGTTACGTAAATTCTCCTAACTTTTGTCATTTTAGTTCTCCTAACATTTGTCGTTAGTTCTCCTAACCGCCGAAGTAAATCCTCCCAGTAATTCTCCTTTGTTGTTACAGCGCAACAAGCAACCTGGTCTCAGATAAAGACGTGCAATACTGTACATCCTCTAAGACGTATAATAAGTTACTCCATCTAATGCTATTGTACGACCGGGTGAGACGTATAATACTATTCGTCCTCTAATTCGTATGATATTGTTATGACCGCTATTCCATTCATAACGTAACCTTATGTAATGTAACATATCATCGTGTGACACACTTACGTACAGAATAGTACGAATTGCCACAGTGCGTGTTTTTTGTTCATGTGTTACTGCTAATGCATCACCAGCCCTCTGAAAGACAGAGAAAGTGAGAGAGCATCATTTCACAGCTGACTTACTGGCACTTTGAAGCCGACACGACACGCTTGTGTGGTGCGGAAGGAAGTGTGCTGGTTGGAGTCCATGCCATATGGCTGCTTTAGAATGTGTCAATGATGAAAAATGTGTAGTTGGCTATGTTTGATTGGTCTTTGTGGGTTAGGAAAAGTTGTATTATCCCACACAAGATCTATTGTACTTTCTCTCTGCTTTCTCTGTCTCTCAGGTCGTTTCATGGAGACGGATGCCAAATGCGGGAATATCAAATGGGAATAGGATTTATTTAACCTATTTTTGCCCTCACAGACAGATCCCTTTGCTCACCTGTTACCACCATATTGCACTGGTCACTCAAACAATACCACTATGAGGAAGATAAGCATAATGGTGTACTGGCTTACGTTATGGAGCTGAAGGACCACCTGGACACTGGTGAAACAGTTGTAGTTATTCCGCAGTGAAAACGAGGAAGAGCGCACCATGTCTACCCAATGAGAGACAGCTCTTCTTTCAGCAGGTGTTCTAAAAGCACACACTTTGGACCAATCCTACCTCATCTGTTCCTGTTCTAATGATTGAGACGTAGTGGAACACCCTGGTAGAAAACTGGTAGAGCTAATCATGAAACCACCACATGGAGTAAAGGAGGTGTCAGCCACACATCTAATACTGGTTCTAAGGAGACAAGGACACAGATGGTTCCTCTCTGAAACCAGAGATGTGTTCACCTGTCTTCATCCTGAATCGTAATGGCCAAATCCCCTCCCTTTTGATTGTGTCCAGTCTGCTATGACCTAGCTGTTTCTGACTGAAATGATAAACACTATGTTCATCCCAATTTCAATATGGGTGAATCATTTTTGTTTAGACAAATTTAGTCAAATGTTAGTACCGTTTCCTCGTTGGTGAGTGGACCTTCAGGAAGTGATACAGCTTGCTGCGTAGCCTAATGAGTGATTCATACCTCTGTCTACCATCATCTGAATATCCTCACTCCAAACTAACAGGACTGACCATTAAAGGTGACTACTACAGTGTCCTGACAAATCCCCAAAGATGAACAGTGAGATTAGATTGTTCGTACCAAGACCTTGATTCACACCACTATTAACCTCCTAAGAGAGTCTTAGTGATGACTTACAGTATGACTCACCATGTTCTCCTCTCTGTCTGTGATTCTAAAAAAGGCAGGGAAGTTCTCAGCAGTTTTTCTCAGTGACCTGCCCTTCCCAGTCACTAACACTAAGTGTTCCTGCTGCTGTCCCGTGCTCTGAGCATGTAGAGCCTGACATGAACCCTCTGTTCCCCCTCTGGATGCCTCACACATGACCACCACCAAACTCTTCCAGGAGAGGAGGGGGGAGAGGAGAGGGGGAGGAAGGGAGGAAGGGAGGGAAGGAGGAGAGGGGGAAGAACCGCCCTGAGGTCTCCTGGAAACATCATGAGTCACAGAATTATGTTTATGAATCATCTGATCCAGTGTCCCAAATTACACTCGGCCTCCAACTTCTCTCAACTCCAACTCTCTCTCTCTCTCTCTACTCCCTTCTCCTCTCTCTCTCTCTCTCTCTCCTCTCTCTCTCTCTCTCTCTCCTCTCTCTCTCTCTCTCTCTCTCTCTCTCTCTCTCTCTCTCTCTCTCTCTCTCTCTCTCTCTCTCTCTCTCTCTCTCTCTCTCTCTCTCTCTCTCTCTCTCTCTCTCTCTCTCTCTCTCTCTCTCTCTCTCTCTCTCGTCTCTCTCTCTCTCTCTCTCTCTCTCTCTCTCTCTCTCTCTCTCTCTCTCTCTCTCTCTCCTCTCTCTCTCTTCTCTCTCTCTCTCTCTCTCTCTCTCTCTCCTCTCTCTCTCTCTCTCTCTCTCTCTCTCTCTCTCTAACAATACATTTATATGCACACTAATAATGGCAGTAGGCCGAGTATGGTTATGTAAACATCTTACTCTGCTTATCTTAATTGGCGTAAGGTCAAAATCGAAGTAAGCGTACACCAATTGAAACACCTGGTTTTCTTAATCGGCGTTCCAGTGGTGTAATTGATCTGTACAAGCCTCCCTCTTATGCGCAAATTAACTGAGTTCTGAAAAACTAAAAGTATGCTTCTTAGAAATAGTTTTCACATACAAACTTTATATTTCCGAACTTCCAATAATAACATGTTCACTGTGGTAGAACGTTTATTTTGATCGTCCCATCAGGTAGCCTGATTTCAGACGTGTCCATGTAAACAGGATTATTAAGGAAATCATTAATCTTGCAGAGCATTTAAACTCTTTAAACAAACTATTATATTAATCTGACTATCCAAAACAATCATATTATTGTGTGCATGTAATCGTGCTCAGTAGTCACTATGGACTTAGGAAGTGATTGAATAGTGCGTCCGTGCATGCGTGCGTGCGTGTGTGTGTGTGTGTGTGTGAATGTGTACTTGTTTCTTCATAAGCCAGTGATAGTGATAAGGTTTAAATAGAGTTCAATCGGGATATGCACAGAGCACCATCTAACACCATCTAACACAATCTAACACCACCTAGCACCATCTAACGCCATCTAACACCATCTAACACCATCTAACACCACCTAACACCATCTAACACCATCTAGTACCATCTAACACCATCTTGCTCCATCTAACACAATCTAACACCATCTAGCACCATCTAACACCATCTAGCACCATCGAACACCATCTAACACCATCTAGCACCATCTAACACAATAAAACACCATCTAACACCATCTAACACCATCTAGCATCATCTAACACTATCTAGCACTATCTGGCACCATCTAACACCATCTAACACTATCTAACCGTCCACATAGCCCAGTTCCATAGAGATACCTCACTGTGTTGTTGGCTGACGTTCTATCAATCTGCTTTAACTCATCTTGGCAGGGGAGAGGACTTTCTCTTCTGACACCTCTATGAACCATGTCCCAGTCAAACAACTAGAGGGCAGAGGAACATATTTAAGATAATGGGCAGTCAGCAACTGTTCTGAATGTTGTGATCCAGTCTCTCTGAATGGGTCAAAGTAACAACCAGCAGTAAAGGTTGCCTGACCCCTGACCCTGTGACATCTGATAGAGCTGGTGAGAGAGGCCCTGCGACCTGAAACGTCCTGTAACGAGGAGATTTCTGCTGCACGTCTGATTTCTTTTAGTGATTTGGCACGGGCCTCTGCATGCGTTTTGCCTGGCCACGGGAGCTGTCATTGCCTAGTCCCTCCCTCACAACCACCCCACCCATCCCTGCTCTAACCAGGGACTGGAACAGCCCGGAACATCTGAGTGAGTCCACCAAGAGGCTTGTGGTTTGTATGTGCGATCCGGGTTGCCATGGGTAACAAAGCATGGTGTAGGAATCTCAAAGGAGGTGTCATGGGTACGTCCTGCTGTGTGTGGACCCAGGACCTCATCATGTTCTGGCTCTGTAGACCGGGCTAGGTCGGTCCAATACCCAGGGAGTTAGGTAACTCTGGGACTCTGGGAAGCACATGCCTTGTAATAACCCCTCTGACGTGAGCTGAGCTGAGAGCTGGAGTGGTTACCTCAGCCTGCCTGGGTCCAGGGCCAGATGGAGGGATCTATGTACTGTATGATGTGACCGCCCAGGGAGGATCAGAGAGAGAGAGAGAGGTGAAGAGTCGTGAGATCTCATCATCTGGATGGAGAAATGAAGATGGATTTAGATGTAGATAGTTGGTTCATATCCAAGTACAATAGCTATGTCTTCTCCATATAGATACTGTGCACACAGTAATAGACTGTATATATAAGCACCATTGTCATGTCTGAAGGTTCCCCCTAAGCATGCAACATAGCCAAGAAGAGTTTTCTTCCACAATAATACTGTTGCGGATTGCTACATCCCTAACTCGAATTCCCAGTTCTACAGAAGTCCCTTGCTCTGAATGTTTTAGAAGAAATCACTGATCAAATAAATCACTGATCAATGTCCTGGCAGTCAGATTGAGAAAGCAGAGAGAGCTTTGATTCTCATGGTCTGCCCTGATTTGACTTCAGCCTCCTTAACCATTCACGTGCCTCTCTTCCTTCAAATGTAATTGCTTTCATCTCTCTCACTTTTGGTGCAGGCCGTGCCTACTTTGTCGGAATGGGATGAGGAGAGAAGGCTTAGGATGATGGCTGGGTAAAGAGAGGAGAGGAGAGAGGGAGGGTGGGGTCACTTGCCTCTTTTTTGTGGATACATCCCTCTCCCAGCTCTCAAAGCACATGATTGAGACTGCTGTGGAGAGAGACCTCTTACTGTGAACTGAAAACGCCCTCTCTTTCACTGTGAGTATGAGTAAGGTTTTCCCTTTGGTTCGATTCAGGAAATACACTTCTCTATTTACATGGCTACACCAAC
>NC_036857.1:22978506-23061006 GCF_002910315.2 Salvelinus sp. IW2-2015 | reverse complement strand
TTGGAAAAATTACTTGTGTCATGCACAAACTAGATGTCCTAACTGACTTGCCAAAACTATAGTTTGTTAACAAGAAATTTGTGAAGTGGTTGAAAAATGAGTTTTAATGCCTCCAACCTAAGTGTATGTAAACTTCCGACTTCCACTGCATATGTGTCTGAGTGAGGAGGAGGTGGGTGGGGGGGCAACAGACAGAAAGGGAGTGATGGCTACTTGTTTAACTATACTCAAGGACATATTGTATTATGGATCGTACAACTCGTAGTAGTCTTCATGTGTATGTCCACTGTAATCAGCAGCCAAAGAAACCAGACTGTTGCTGAAAATATTTACAGCTCTCACAGCTTTCACAGCTGTCCAGCTGCAGTGACTCATGGGAGAGGAGAGGAGAGCCACTACTTACATAGCTCTGCAGTGAGACAAGACAGGAAAAGCCATGTTGGAGATGTCTAGAGACAAGCTGCATTGCAAAACCTTCACTCACAAAAATAGTTTTGAGGAACAAGCAAGACCTCTACCTTTTTTAAATTATAAAACATTTGAGGAGGAAGGATAAAGTAAAACAAAAAAACATTGATTTAAACATTCACTATTTTCAATGGTTGTTTTGATAAAAGTTCCCCACTTTCCTTTGTATGAATGACTCCTATTCAGAGAGTAACATGTTTGGGTTAAACTGGGAAATATCTTAGTTGACTCCTTGGCGTCTTACGTGAATTGATATCTTTGCCATTGTCAATCTTGGTCATGATGACGTTGTTTATATTGGGAGGCGAGCTGTGAGGAGGATAAAAGAGTAGAAGATGAAGAGTTCTGGGCCCCTCTGGATGAATGGAATCCCCCTCTCTGTAAACTGAAGAAACAAATGAGAGAACCAAACTTCAGTGATGTACGGTAAACACACATAGAGAGAAACCTCAAACTCACTAACACATCATTGAATCATGTGTAGGCTACATTGTCTCCAACAAAGACCAGGATGAAAGGATTTCATTACTTAGGACCAGAACCACCATTCTACTACCAAGGGTTCCCGCCACCTGCTCCACAAGAGAGCACCCATGCTGGGGAGAGGCTGTGCCTATGCCCGACTCATTAACACAGCATGTGTCTGTAACAGTATTCCCCCCTCCAATAAAAGACACACCCTGCCCCCTAGGCTGCCTACAATTCCACCACCACTACCCCCTCCTTGTCCTGACCTCTTTGTGATATCTTTATCTTTCCACCTTTTACTAACTTTTTAATTAGTTTTGGTCAAATATAGAACAATCAGACTGAAGCAAAAAGGTAAAGCGTTTTCCCTTTTTCAACAGAAAACATATCTGATTACACAACAACAGCACACACACACGACCACTCCAAGTACCATAATAACATGTAAAAAAACGTTCCTTAGAGTGCTATTCTCTCCATGATGACAAAGAAAAAAGTGAGGAGGTAATGAATGAGAGGCAGCTGCTACCTCCACCACAACAAAGAGAAGCTCTGAATCACTGGTGTCTCCACTGGGAAAGCAAGCCACTAATCAGTAAATGAGGGATCCAGGGGGGAAAAGACTTCAGGTGGCTCAACAAAGAGTGCGTTGATTCACCTGCCTGTGGTAGTTAGTTGGGGGGGGGGGGGCTGGGGCTGCTTGCTGGGTCGGYGTGGCTATGGAGGGAGGGGTGGGGTAGAGGAAGGCTGCTAGAGAGAGAGGGTCTGTGATCAGAGAGGGCTGTGAGATGACCTCTCCTCCCTGGGTGAGTGGACACACTCTGCAGAGGCCTAATGAAGGGTCAGAAACACGGGAGAGGGAGAACACCCAACACTCTCAGGGGAAGACACCAGTATCTAAGTATCTAAGAGTCCTCTAATCTGGTGATCCGGTGACACCCTACTCAAGGTACACTGGCCATGGACACGTGTACTATCTGAAAAAGTAGACCCACATTCAGCACACTCCCATGTCCCCCTTTAAATCACAGAGCATGATCCACTATTCCACAATTACCCTACTAGCATGCTCTTGCTCGCCTATGTGAATATTAGAGGGATCTCTTCAAGCACACATTATCGATGTCATCGTTTTGATTGCAAGGCAAATTAAGTCTGCTGGTCTAATGGAAAAAGTGTCTGGCCATTAGAGACCTGAGGTATGGGGGAATACAGGAATTACCCATGAACTAACTGTACCTTCTGCAATCCCGGCTGTTGAGAGAAACGGTTAGGAGTGGGGCGAGAGTGCATCCTCTCTCATAGCCAAAACATCCCCAAGTGGTCTGTGGTGCCCACCTCCTCCTAAACGGTCTTAATTAAGTCCTCCGCCAGTAAATGGAAGCAGGAGGCAGAAAACACAATGCTTTTCCTGACTGCTAATTGAATCAATTTTGAACCTACGCACCTCAACAAGAAACAATCATTTTCATCATTAACGTTCAGGTTGTGTCTGCAGTGTGAACTTCACAACAGACGTGGTGTAGGAGAGAGAGAGCGAACGAGAAGGAGAGAGAGAGGAGAGAAAGAGAGAGGGGGGGTTACGAATAAGAGGACACATTGATCCAGAGCAGGTCATGTCCTAATAATTAACAAACCTGGCCCTCTAGTTTACATTACTGCCCAAAAATGTATGTCACTTTGGATCCCCCACCACTCCCTCTCCTCTGAGATTGATCCCAGGGACAGGAGTATAGGGTTACATTTCAAATTATTTTATCAGCAGCCCTGGAAATAATCCAAGAATGGAGTCATGTAAAATGAGTGAGATATGAGGTCTGTCCTCTCTGAAGTTCTCAGAAATTCCTTGTCAGACGTAGTTTTTAAAATCCAGATAAATGAAGACCCTGTACTATGTGATCCCCTCTCCTCCCTTTGAGGCTCGTTGGGAAAACCGCGGCACCACAGGATGGGAAGTGTTGAGCCGGAAACGCTCTAGACAGCTATGGAACGGAACAGCTGGTACAGACTGGCAGTTAAAAGAAGAGAAGAAAAAGGGGGATCGAGAAGAAGGAGGTGGGCAGCGTGACACCCTAAATCTCCACCAGAATGCGGCAGTAAATCACCCAGTCCCAGATCAGTGGGCTCAGGTGACCCCAGAGTCCAGCACATCCATCCTCAACCCCTCAACCCTGTCTCATACTGTTACTAAGGATGGGGTACCGCTTGATTAACAGAGCAATGCAAGACAAACGTGATACATACATACATGCACCAGGCAGATTATTTACAGCGGGAATAGTTTCCTTATGGAAAACATATTTATTTTATTTTTATCTTGATGACTGATTTGCTTTACTCTACATTCTCTAAATTCTACACATTACTCTACAACTCTACGTTCCAGAGTACTGTATCTCTCTTTTTAGTGGCTGGATTGACCTCCTGTCATCTTGTGATTGATAATAGAGGAAAACAAGACTGAAATGTAGACCCACTGTCACGTTCTGACCTTAGTTCCTTTTTTATGTCTTTGTGTTAGGTTGGTGAGTTGGGGTGGGTAGTCTTTTTTCTATGTTGTTATATTTCTGTGTTTGGCCTGGTATGGTTCTCAATCAGAGGCAGCTGTCGATCGTTGTCTCTGATTGAGAATCATACTTATTAGCCCCTGTTTTCCCCATTTTGGTGTGGGTGTTTATTTTCTGTGTAGTTGTAACGGATGTGAAATGGCTAGCTAGTTAGCGGTGGTGCGCGCTAATAGCCTTTCTCGGTGAGTCACTTGCTCTGAGACTTGAAGTAGTGGTTCCCCTTGCTCTGCAAGGGCCGTGGCTTTTGTGGAGCGATAGGTAACGATGCTTCGTGGGTGACTGTTGAGGATGTGTGCAGAGGGTCCCTGGTTCGCGCCGGGTCGGGGCGAGGGGACGGACATGAAGTTTAAACTGTTACATAGTGTCTGTTCACCTTGCAGAACTGTTTCGTTTTCTCCTCGTTGTTATTTTGTGTAGTGTTCAGTTTTCAATTAATTTGACGAACACTTCCCACGCTGCATTTTGGTCCTCTTCTCCTTCACCAGACGAGAATCGTTACAGAAACACCCACCAACAAAGGACCAAGCAGCGTGGGAACATGGACTCCTGGACATGGGAGGACATTTTGGACGGCAAAGGACCCTGGGCACGCAGGGGGAGTATCGCCGTCCGAAAGAGGAGCTGGAGGCAGCTAGAGCGGAGCGGCGCCACTACGAGGAATTGGCGCGAGGTAACGGGCACGAGAGGCAGCCCAGAATTTTGTTTGGGGGGGGACACGGGTAGATTGGCGGACTCAGGTAGGAGACCTGAGCCAACTCCCCGTGCTTACCGTGGCGAGAGAGTGACTGGGCAGGCACCGTATTATGCGGTGAAGCGACGGTGTCCCCAGTGCGCACGCATAGCCCGGTGCACTACATCGCAGCTCCTCGAATCGGCCGGGCTAGAGTGGCATCGAGCCAGGAGGGATGATGCCTGCTCAGCGCATCTGGTCTCCAGTGCCTCTCCTCGGCCCGGGGTATACTGCACCAGCCCTACGCACGGTGTCTCCAGTTCGCCAGCACAGCCCAGTGCGGCCTGTTCCAACTCCCCGATACTTGCCGGGCTACAGGGGAGATCCAGCCAGGACGAGTGGTGCTAGCTCTGCACTCGAGACCGCCAGTGCGCCTCCACGGTCCAGTGCATCCGGTGCCTCGCCAAGGACAAGGCCACCTGCATGTCTCCCCAGCCTGGTGAGTCCTGTGCCTTTTCCCAGAGGCAAGCCTCCAGTGATGATCCATGGCAAGAAGCCTCCAGTAATAACCCATGGCACGAAGCCTCCAGTGGTGATCCATGGCACGAAGCCTCCAGTGTGATCCATGGCAAGAAGCCTCCAGTGATAATCCATGGCACGAAGCCTCCAGTGATGATCCATGGCAAGAAGCCTCCAGTGTGATCCATGGCAAGAAGCCTCCAGTGATGATCCATGGCACGAAGCCTCCAGTGATGGTCCAGGGCAAGGAAGCCTCCAGTGATGATCCATGGCAAGAAGCCTCCAGTGGTGATCCATGGCACGAAGCCTCCTGTGATGATCCATGGCACGAAGCGTCCTGTGATGATCATGGCACGAAGCCTCCTGTGATGATCCATGGCACGAAGCTCCGGTGAGGATCCATGGCATGAGGCCTCCAACGAAGAACGTCAGTCCGTAGCCTCCAGCGTCGCCCTCTGTCCGAGCCTCAGCGACGCCTCTCGTCCGGAGCCTCCAGCGTTGCCTTCTAGTCCGGAGCCTCCAGCGACGCCCTCTATCGGAGCGTCCAGCGTCGCCCTCTGGTCCGGAACCTCCAGCGACGCCCTCTGGTCCGGAGGGTCCAGGGACGCCCTCCGGTCTGGAGCAGCCAGAGTCTCCTGCCTGTCCGGCGCTGCCGGAGTCTCCCATCTATTCGGGGCCCGCTGCAAGGGTCCCAGTCTGAGGTCGGCGGCGAGGGTCGCCGCTCCAAAGGCACCACTTAAGCGGGCAAAGACTATGTGGAGTGGGGTCCACGTCCCGCGCCAGTGCCGCCACCGCGGACAGATGCCCACCCAGACCCTCCCTATAGGTTCAAGTTTTGCGGCCGGAGTCCGCACCTTTGGGGGGGGGGTACTGTCACGTTCTGACCTTAGTTCCTTTTTTATGTCTTTGTGTTAGGTTGGTCAGGGCATGAGTTGGGGTGGGTAGTCTATGTTCTTTTTTCTATGTTATATTTCTGTGTTTGGCCTGGTATGGTTCTCAGAGGCAGCTGTCGATCGTTGTCTCTGATTGAAAATCATACTTAGGTAGCCTGTTTTCCCCATTTTGGTTGTGGGTGTTTATTTTCTGTGTAGTGTCTGTTCACCTTGCAGAACGGTTTCGTTTTCTCCTCGTTGTTATTTTGTGTAGAGTTCAGTTTTCAATTAAATTATGACGAACACTTACCACGCTGCATTTTGGTCCTCTTCTCCTTCACCAGATGAGAATCATTACACCCACACACTGTTACGCAATAGAAAGCCTAACGGCAGCTTAACAGGGCACACACACATTTCACATCGTTTGGCAGTAAAATATCAGTTTAGGAGAAGAATTGTTATTCAATTTTATTCTTAGAGTGGAGCAGAGTTCTGGATAATAAAATTCTCAATGAGGAGATCCCCTTTCCCTTTTAAGTGAGACCTATTTTTGCAAAATGGTGTTTTCCCAACACCAGTAAAATCGCCCTAGCTCTGCCTCAGAATGTTTTCTTCTCTGTTTATTTTTTTTCTACATAATCACTACATCTTAGAGAAGACAGGGCACACAACAACTGCTACTAAGAGATACATCTGGGTCTAAAGATATGAACTATGTAGTGTTTGACCTGGCTTTAGGACCTGTTGCATTTTTGCAAACGGGGGTCTCACAGGGTTAAATCCCCCAGAGATATAAATATCCCAGTGATGTCATCACAAATGGTCATTAATGTGAGTCGTAGTTCCCTGGTGAAGAGGAGCCTGGGGTATTATGACAGCTAGCCCCCTCCTTCCATCTCTTCTTCCACCCCTCCATCACCTGTTGGACTCCTACTAGTTCTGTTTTCACAGCAGTAATCTGAGATTGGATTTTAGGGGAGTAGAGTGCGTGGCCAGGAATAACAGAGATACCAGACAAAACAGTGCTTTAAACAGGAAAATAAAATCCATCCCTTCCCTTTGCTTCTCTCTATTCGTTTCTGGTGTCTTACTTTCGTCCATCTAATGAACCTGTTAATGCCAAAGTTCCTTTGAAAGAATTCCCCTCATTAGCTGTACATTATGTCCCCACCCAAGCAGATCCCTCCAAAACAGGAAGCAAACTTTATTATGACATCAGCCCCCTGTGGTGACACTGCCCAAGCAGATCATTCTAAAACAAGTTAATGGATGGGAAATTGAATCACTCTACCACTGACAGGATGGGCTGATTTACAACCTCCTATGTACAAGCTCACAGTGGGAGCAATTACACAAGAAACAAATGACACGGGGGAACTCCCTCAAAAGGTATCCTACAAGAGGTAATTGTCAAGTGGAATCTTTCCAATAAATAGTCAAAAGACATAAACAAGGTAGTCCTCAATGACATACAGCAGCTTACAGCATATGCTCTTATCCAAACATGATAAAGAAAAACTATCTTCTACATTGCCCTGTCTCAACCCTACTCGTCCCCGATCATTCCACTAGTGGAAAGAACCCCCTCCTAAAGCAAAAGCCCTGCATCGAGATAAACATTTCCATGACACCATCAGAGAAAAAAACCAAGCCAAGCACAGTGCGTGGAAACTCAGTGGAGAAAGACAGGGCAAAGCTTTGTCTTCACAGGTAGCCTCTTGTGCCACTGTGTAACAGGAAGTTATGTCATTGGAAAGTAGAAACAGGGATCAATAAATGTGACTGCTACTGAAACCTCCGTGAACAGCAGTTCAGTTTGTCTCCTGCTGGATACAAGTCGCATTACTCCTTTCAAATGTGCAAGACAGAAACCGAAAGAAAGTAGAAACAGTCAAGGGTTTTACCTTGTGAAGTCAACTGGCCAGCCGGCTCAAAGTTTGAGATTTGCCATAAACAAGAACTGTTGCATCTGATGATGATTAACTTATTCAGTAGGGAATAGGATACTCAGAAAGGAAGTGTACGTCCTTCCTTTCCCAGCTTTACAATCAAATATGCCCCCTCAGATTTCCACCACTATGTAATCAAATGTAAACATCTTCCTCCTCCACGCTCTAAAGAGTCCCTCTTGACTTTCCGGGGTCCAGGGCAGGGTCCAGGTCAAGGTCAGGAACAATATGAAGTGGCAAAAGATGCAGTGGGAGAGAAGCAGCATTGTAGAGGGTATAGAAAGTGGGATAAAGCAGCTGGCAAGAGTCTAGAGAGGCCAGAAAATGGCAGTGTTGGCAAGAGAAGGCAGCATCCAGTGGCAATGGCCACAAGAGGCACATGGAGAGAAGAGGAAAATGGACAGATGAGGCAAGAGTAGTGTAAAGATGGGAATTGGATGTTAGTGATTGATTAGTAATGCCTGACGAGTCCCTATAAATTGGTGTGTGTCACGTGAGATAATTGAGATGCTGGTTGCCTGTCAAGAATAACATCACGTCTTGTAGAGCTCCTGTATGCTGCCTCTGTCTGGTCTTAACTTTCATTATAGTTGACGTTCCACTCTCTGAACATTCTGAACGTGTGGAGCACAGCACAGTCCAGCAGCAATGGACACAACAGGAGATGCAGAAAGAGCATGGTTTTGCCCTGGCAGATCGCCTCACTACATCCTGAACAAAGCCAACAGACAGACAGTCAGACAAACAAACATACAACATTCAGGGGCTCTAGCTGAGTCAGTTTTCCCAAGAAACACACACACACACACACACGCGCGCGCGCGCGCACGCACGCACGCACGCACGCACGCACGCACGCACGCACGCACACACACACACACACACACAGAGAGAGAGAGAAACATTCCCTATTATCTGGCGTCCTATAATGATGCGTTACTCAAGATGAGCTCTGCACAGTGGAGACTGGAAAAAGAGAACAAGGAGAAAACAAAATTGGGTAACTCCTTGGCACATCACAGCAGCCCATTCTGAAGGCGGTGGTACATTATAGAGATAAAGAACCTCTCACAGAATCAGTCATTTGTCTCACCAGTTCACTAGTTCAAGGCTTCGCTCGTCCGATGAGTGTGACTGACATGAGAGACCAGGTTGCGAAAATGTGAATAATTTCTTCTTTGGTTTTTAGTCTGTTTCTCGTCACGGATTCACACCCTTCAAAAAGGTCCAGATACAGAATCAGAGTGTTGACCTGAATGAGTGAGAGATCAGTCTCAGTCATACCTTGAATACTTTGAGAACACTTGCATACTGTGTCGGAATCCTCTGTGGAATTGGTAGATAATAATATTACAGTAATAATACTGTGCTTTACATGTACGGTGGGTTCTTTATTTCCCGCTCGAATGCTGGATGCGAGTTTTAAGTTTGAGGTCATTATTATGACTTCAGTAACTCTGTCTTTATAATGCAACGGCATAATGCTACAATATGAGGGTGATGATTTTACCAGCATCACCAGCCCCCATTGCATTACCATTATCTGGTATAAGTAATCCCAGACATGACATTTGATACTGAAGAGCCCTGTGTCTGGATCCGCAGTGTCCAATCACAGCAAAGTAAAAGGGAACATGGGAATATCCCAAAACCAATAAAAGGCTATTTTACACCAAATATCAATTTAGTTAAAGTAAAGTCTGAAGTGAAATCCTACTTGTTCACACTCAGCAAATGCATCATCATAAAATGGCTTTAGATCAAACAGTCCTACATTGCCACATGCCCCAACATCGACTTTCCCCAGACATCTGTGGTATTAATGTTTGTGTACGACAGAAAGTACTCAAATGAGGTGATCCCTGATTGTCGTAAAGAAACTATGCAAACCTATAGACATTCAAACATCTTAGGGGAAACTTGGCATAGAGCCAACTGCTTAGCTAATGGTCTGGATGGTTATATTACAGAAGCAGACACTATTGATAGAAACACGAACTGAGTAGTGAGAATTTGTATGATTAAAAATCAATAACTGAGTAATAACAATTTGTTTGATAAAAAAACACAGGAAAAACTACAGAGAAATTTCTGTCCAAACTGTTTTTCTATGTTGTGTATGTTCCAGAAACAGACTGCATGCCGACTGCAGCCCGTTAGGGAAGTTGGATGTTAGAGTTGACGAAGTTCTCCATAGGGACAGAGACAGAACAGGGAAAGCATGGCCAACCGTTTTTCAGCCAACACACCACTGTTTTTCCTGCTCCCCAGGCCACAGCACGACAATGCCATCATGTTTTTGCCTTTGTTTATTTCCCTTCTTTTCACTAGTTTTGGCATCTTCGTCCCTTACCCCTTGAGTCAATGACATTGTCAAAATCATCTGGTTTCGGCCCAGTCGTGCCCAAATAACAGTCCATAACTCTCAGAAAAGTTATAGATCAAATCATGGAACAGTGGGAGGGTGGAAGGGTGGGCGGGTGATTGTGGGTGTGGGTGGGTTGAGACGGGACGGCGGGATCCCAAGGTCATTATACTGGCCTAAAAAGGCAAAACACACTAACTACACTTTTGGTCAAAATGTTGTTAAGATTGAAATCAGGCTTTCTAATATCTGTTTTATATTGTGACAAAGTGTCCTGGTTCAGTTATGTTCTGTTTCAGAGAAAATGGATTGTGAAATTTGCAGTAACTACAAAATACAATTAAAAATCAAGGCAAACAGCAGTAACTGAAGTCACTGCACTTTGGCTTTGTTCCACCATGTTATGACTGCAGGTACCCGCTCCGCCATACATAGGCAAAGAGAAGTGACTATGCCAGCAGTGAAACTGAGAAAAATGGCTTTGAAGTTTATTTGCTCTCCAGCCAAATATGTTGTAGGTAGATAAATTATAATGTACTGATTTATCATCTTATTATGAAGTAATGTTTTATGCATATCAACCATGACCACTGATTTGACCTATGATCCCTAAAAGTCAAATAAATGACCATACAAAGTCAAACAGGAAAACAACAAGAAAGTTGGATAAGCACATTTAGATTGTAGATACTGCACAAAGTTAAATGTTTTTTTAAAGTATAAACATTCTGCGTGATGAAATAGTCCTTACCTTATGGCGAAATAAATGCTACAACACAACATTCAAAACATGGAAACGTGACTATGTAAAACCATTAAATATAGTTGGAATGTAGTTAGAACTCTTAAATATTTCCATCAAAACAGAAAAACAACAAGAAATTTGGATCAACACATTGAGATTGGAGATACTGCACTTTGCATTTGCATTACCCATATAGTTGTTTAAGGTCATACAAAGGCAGACTGCAGTATCTGCATTTTAGGGGTCATAGGTCAAATCAGTGGTCATGGTTGATATGCATAAAAATTACTTCATAATTAGATGATACATCAGTGGGTTATCACTTATTTGGCTGGATAGCAAAAAAAAAAATCTCAGTTTCACTGTTGGCGTAGTTACAGCGTTTTGCCTTTGTAGGGCAATATAGTTTAATGCTATTGCTCAACAGACCTTGTGAGCAATGGAAAATGAGTTATCCTCGGTTGAAGTTAAGTGTGTGCTATTAAACTGGTCCCCAAGATACTGTGCTTATGGCAGTCTGACTCTGTGTATCACTGAAAGGGGACTGTATTGTGAAATGTAGGGCCCAGTCAGAAAAAAAGCTATTGGACTTTTTGAGTATGGTTGAGGTACTTGAATGGTATGTCTATGGCTTTTGGCTCACTCACTTTTGGCATAGGGGAATTAGCAGCTGTCATACAAATAGAATGATGTCCAATATTAACACACACACGGAGAAACATACAGCATGTTTTCTCTGAAGTGATTTGTTTTTTCAGTTGCTGTAGAAGGCAGTGGTGTACTGCAGTTTCACGGTCCAAGCAAAGCATTTTGAAAATTCCAAAAACAAATATTTTCACTTATGAAATTCCCCTAAATGTACATTTTAAGCTCAAATAATGCAACAAAATCGTATTATTTTTTTACTATAAAAATAATGTTTTCCTGCTGGACAAGGATTGTCCTGACTTTCAAGAATCTCTGAACTAATTTCCTGCTATTCTACACATTTTGCCATGAGGCTGAGAGAAAACTGTGTCGTTTTAAAGCAAATTTCCTGTCATTCTAAACATTTCTTTCATGGTTTATGACGTCTTCATACGCTATCTGGGGGGACCGACCTCCTGGGGGACCCCAAACTCATGAGCCCCCGCCTTCGCCAATTGTTCTGGGTATGACTGGCAGATGAGTGATATGAAAACCAATTACTTTTAACCTTTTAAAGTGACTAAAGACTCTTTATTCCCTAGGTTGTGGTTTCCACACTAATCAGATTCTCCACGTCAGATATCGTCACCACATTTTCAGCACCACATTGCCTCATTGTCTTTCTTTCTTCGAGGCCTTTTGGGAGGCATCTGAGTCTGCTGCTGTCAACTGAACTACCAGAGTCTTAACTCAATGGTGGAGGGTCTTGATATTCTTCTATAACTCTCAGTTCCACTAGCATGTGAGAGAGGAGGGAAATAGCCATGGGCAACAATTTATAAATAGTACCATTTAAGAGAGATTGAGCTCAATGAAACCCTAATGATGGCATAGCACTGGCGTCACTCACAGAGGGAGCACATTCTTTCCAGGCCCTGAAGCACAGTTTGCAGATTGGTGGACTGGAGCTGTGTGGTGTGGCACCCCTCCACTCAGTTCTCTCCAGCTCTCTGACCATTACAGTGCCTTCAAAAAGTATTCACACCCCTTGACTTTTTCCACATTTTGTTGTGTTACAGTCTGAATTTAGAATGGATTAAATTGAGATGTTGTGTAACTGGCCTACTCACAATAACCCATAATGTCAAAGTGGAATTATGTTTTAAGAAAATGTTACAAATTCATTAAAAAATGTAAGCTAAAATATCCTGAGTCAATAAGTATTCAACCACTTTGTTATGGGAAGCCTAAATAATTTCAGGAATAAAAATGTGTTTAACAAGTCACATAATAAGTTGCATGGACTAATTCGGGGTTTAAAAACATTTTGGAATGATTACCTCATATCTGTACCTCACACCTACAATTACACAGTGCATTTGGAAAGCATTCAGATCCCTTGACTTTTTCCACATTTTGTTACGTTACATCCTTATACTAAAATGGATTACATATAATTTTTTTCTCCGAAATCTACACACAATACCCCATAACGATGAAGTGAAAACAGTTTTTTTGCAATTTTTGCAAATTTATAAAATTCAAAAACAGAAATACCTTATTTACATATTTACAGTATTCAGATCCTTAGCTATGAGATTCAAAATTGAGCTCAGGTGCATCCTGCTTTCATTGATCATCCTTGAGATGTTTCTACAACTTGATTGGAGTCAACCTGTGGTAAATTCAATTGATTGGACATGATTTGGAAACGCACACACCTGCATATATTAAATCAAATCAAATTATATTTATAACATGCTTACTTACAAGCCCTTAACCAACAATAAAGTTTTAAGAAAAATAAGTGTTAAGTATTTTTTTTAAATGAAATAGATAAGTAAAACATTTCAATAAAAATAACTCATAGTTAAAGAGCAGCAGTAAAATAACAGTAGCGAGGCTATATACAGGGGGTACCGGTACAGAGTCAATGTGCAGGGGCACAGGTTAGTCAAGGGTAATTGAAGTAATATGTACATGTAGGTAGAGTTAAAGTGACTATGCATAGATAATAACCAGAGAGTAGCAGCAGCATAAAATAGTGGGTCTGAGTTGCCATTTGATTAGCTGTTCGGGAGTCTTATGGCTTGGGGTTAGAAGATGTTAAGAATCCTTTTGAACCTAGACTTGTTACTCCGGCACCGCTTGCCGTGCGGTAGCAGAGAGAACAGTCTATGACTAGGGGTGGCTGGAGTCTTTAGGGCCTTCCTCTGACCCTGCCTGTTATAGAGGTCCTGGATGGCAGGAAGCTTGTCCCCAGTGATGTACTGGGCCTTACTCACTACACTCTGTAGTGCCTTGTGGTCGGACGGCCGAGCAGTTGCCATATCAGGCAGAGATGCAACCAGTCAGGATGCTCTCGATGGTGCAGCTGTAGAACTTTTTGAGGATCTGAGGACTGTTGGGGGTTACCCTGGGGGTCGGGTGTGGGGCTACACCAATGCCATGATTACTGTATATATGTGATAACCTTTGTATGCTTGCAATGCGCAATGATGGAAAAATACTGGGTAATGGGGATGTAATGCTTTAGTTCTCAGGCTGAGAACTAAAGCACCTGCTTATAGTCACGCAGCCTCAAGGCCGAGATAGTAGAGTGAGAAACCACAGTCTAGACATGTTTTTCTCATCTTAGATACTTTGTATCTAATCCAACGCAACAATGTTAAGGAATGATTGACAGTAGGTTGTCCACACCAACTAAGTATAAAGAGCGTTGTCTCCTGTTTCACCACATAGATCTTTACTATAGACCACTGAGGTACTCTGTATGTGAATCTCTGTTTGCAATTTCATTTTATTACTAAAGAGTTTTATACCAAGATTCCTGTGTCTGTGTCATCTATCTGGAAGACTAATTGTTGAAGGAAACTTACATCACCCCATGCAAAGGACCACCCAACAGGACCCATGCCAAATCTTTTCAGTCTCCTGAGGGGGAATAGGCTTTGTCGTGCCCTCTTCACGACTGTCTTGGTGTGCTTGGACCATGATAGTTTGTTGGTGATGTGGACGCCAAGGAACTTGAGCTCTGAACCTGCTCCATTAAAACCCTGTTGATGAGAATGGGGGCGTGCTCGGTCCTCCTTCTCCTGTAGTCCACAATAAGCTATTTTGTCTTGATCACATTGAGGGAGAGGTTGTTGTCCTGGCACCACAGGACCAAGTCTCTGACCTCCTCCCTATAGGCTGTCTCATCGTTGTCAGTGATCAGGCCTACAACTGTTGTGTCGTCTGCAAACTTAATGAAGGTGTTGGAGTCGTGCCTGGCCATGCTTTCATGGGTGAACAGGGAGTACAGGAGGGGATTGAGCACGCACCCCTGAGGGGCCCCAGTGTTGAGGATCAGCGTGGCAGATGTGTTGTTACCTACCCTTACCACCTGGGGGCGGCCATCAGGAAGTTCAGGATTCAGTTGCAGAGGGAGGTGTTTGTCCTTGGGTCCTTAGCTTAGTGATGAGCTTTGAGGGCACTATGGTGTTGAACGCTGAGCTGTAGTCAATGAATAGCATTCTCACGTAGGTGTTCCTTTTGTCCAGGTGGGAAAGTGTGAAGTGCAATAGAGATTGCATCATCTGTGGATCTGTTGGGGCGGTATGCAAATTGGAGTGGGTCTAGGGTTTCTGGGACAATGGTGTTGATGTGAGCCATGACCAGCCTTTCAAAGCACTTCATGGCTATAAACGTGAGTGCTACGTGTCGGTAGTAATTTAGGCAGGTTACCTTTGTATTCTTGGGCACAGGGACTATGGTGGTCTGCTTGAGACATGTTGGTATTACAGACCCGGACAGGGAGAGGTTGAAAATGTCAGTGAAGACACTTGCCAGTTGGTCAGCGCATGCTGACATGTCCTGGTAATCCATCTGGCCCCGCGGCCTGGTGAATGTTGACTTGTTTAAAGGTCTTACTCATATCGGCTACAGAGAGAGTGATCACACAGTCGTCCGGAACAGCTCTCATGCATGCTTCAGTGTTGCTTACCTCGAAGCGAGCATAGAAGTAATTTAGCTCGTCTGGTAGGCTCATGTGACTGGGCAGCTCACAGCTGTGCTTCCCTTTGTAGTCTGTAATAGCTTGCACGCCGTGCCACATCCAACAAGCATTGGAGCCGGTGTAGTACGAGTCCCACTCCTTGAAAGTGACAGCTCTACCCTTTAGCTCAGTGTGAATGTTGCCTGTAATCTATGGCTTCTGGTTGGGGTATGTACGTACGGTCACGGTGGGGACGACGTCATTGATGCACTTATTGATGAAGCCAGTGACTGATGTGGTGTAATCCTCAATGCCGTTGGAAGAATCCCAGAACATATTGCAGTCTTGCTAGCAAAACAGTCCTGTAGCTTAGCATCTGTGTCATCTGACCACTTCTTTATTGACCAAGTCACTGGTACTTCCTGCTTTTGTTTTTCTTGTAAGCAGGGATCAGGAGGATATAACTATGGTCAGATTTGCCAAATGGAGGGCAAGGGAGAGCTTTGTACGCGTCTCCGTGTGTGGAGTAAAGATGGTCTAGAGTTTTTTTCCCTCTGGTTGCACATTTAACATGCTGGTAGAAATTAGGAAAAAAGGATTTAAGTTTCCCTGCATTAAAGTCCCCGGCCACTAGGAGCACCGCCTCTGGATGAGCGTTTTCCTGTTTGCTTATGTTCTTATACAGCTCATTGAGTGCGGACTTAGTGCCAGCATCGGTTTTTGGTGGTAAATAGACAGCTATGAAAAATATATATGAAAGCTCTCTTGGTAAATAGTGTGGTCTACAGCTTATCATGAGATACTCTACCTCAGGCTAGCAAAACCTTGAGACTTCCTTAATATAACATTTTGTGTGCCAGCTGTTGTTAACAAATATACACAGACTGCTACCCCTTGTCTTACCGGAGGCAGCTGTTCTATCTTCCCGATGCAGCATAAAACCCGTCAGCTGTATTTTATCCATGTCGTCCTTCAGCCACGACTCGGTGAAACATAAGATATTCCAGTTTTTAATGTCCTGTCGGTAGGATATTCGTGATCGTAGCTCGTCTACTTTGTTATCCAATGATTGTACGTTGGCTAATAGGACTGATGGTAGAGTCAGATTACCCACTCACCGTCGGATCCTTACAATGCACCCCGACCTACGTCTCCGATATCTCCGTCTCCTTCTCCTGCGAATGATGGTGATGTTGGCCTTGTCGGGTACCTGAAGTAAATCCTTATCGTCTGACTCGTTAAAGAAAAATCTTTGTCCAGTATGAGGTGAGTAATCGCTGTCCTGATATCCAGAATCTCTTTTCGGTCAGAGATTGTGGCAGAAACGTTATGTACAAAATAAGTTATACATAACTTATTTTAATAATAATAAAAATATTACAAAACATGCTTCCTGTTTGCAATAAAGCACTAAAGTACAATTGCAAAAAATGTGGCAAAAAAATAAACTTTATGTCCTGAATACAAAGCGTTATGTTTGGGGTCAAATCCAACACAACACAACACTGAGTACCACTCTTCATATGGTAGTGGCTGCGTCATGTTACGGCTATGATTGTCATTGGCAAGGACTAGGAATTTTTGGGGGATAAAAATAAACAGAATAGAGCTAAGCACAGGCAAAATCCTAGAGGACAACCTGGTTCAGTCTGCTTTCAAACATGGCTGTTTAGCAATGATCAACAACCAACTTGACAGAGCTTGAAGAATTTTCTAAATAGTCATGTGGAAATATTGTACAATCCAGGTGTGCGAAGTTCTTAGAAACGTACCTAGAAAGACTCTCTGTTGTAATCGCTGCCGAAGGTGATTCTAACAAGTATTGAATCAGGGATGTGAATATGGTACTTATGTAAATTTGATATTTCTGTATTTAATTTTCAAGAATGTTTTCACTTTGTTATTATGGGGTATTGTGTGTAGATGGGTGAGATTTTGAATTCAGGCTGTAACTAAATGTGGAATAAGTCAAGGGGTATGAATACTTTCTGAAGGCACTGTACTTACAGTACACTGTAAAAAAAAAAAAAAAAAAGGCTGCCAGTAAGTTACTGTAAAAAAAAGTAGGTTACTGTAAATTCCAGAAAAACTTTCGTTTAACAGTACATTACTGATTGTGATCAAACCTTCCTGACCACCTTCAAAGGTAGTCAGGCACCCATTGTGTCTGGATATCAATCAATTGTAAACAGATCTGGATGGTCAAACCATTTAAATCAATATACCAGCCTCTAAAATCCTTGACAAGTTGCACCATTGATTTATGGCATCAGTAATTGTCTTTAAAATAAATAAATATTATTTTAATTTGCATACAGAGAGGCGCCAGCTAATCTGGTCACAGTGCGTACAGAGTGGATGGATAAGACACATTTTAATACAATGTGTAGACGCAACAAACCTTGATCAGATAGTGATTGGATCACAAAACTCACATGTTAGCAGATAGTGTAAACAAGGCTTCTGTGTGCATCCTAATCCTGGACCTCATAGCAAGCTGAGAACGCCAATGTCTGTTATTTGCCTGCATTGGCAGCAAGCGTCAACTGACAGGAAGTCACTTCTACCCAGCGGCACTCATGGGAAATAGAAGAGAGACATTGTGTGACTTTTCCCAGCAAGTAGCTTCCTGCCATTGAAGCGAAAGGGGAAAATATGAGTTTCCCAAGCAAAAGCATTTAGCCTGAGCATTTAGCATCACTGACGGGTAGAACTTCTGTTGCATTGTTCTTAGAAATGTGAAAAAGTAAGAGTATTTCTTGTCCCGGGATAGAAATAAGAAGAGTTGAAGTTGACATAGTTAATTGCCTTTTGAGTACATTAATGAATGGCTAGCAGCAGGAGAACATGACACAGAGTGGGTGTGTTATCAGCCAGGGCTTTGGTCTGGTGGTAGCTGAGTGTTCTTCTCCCAGTGTGTGTCTGATGTGTAAGTAAACTATAGGGATCACTCTGAGGCCCGGCTGCAGTAGACTGTCAATATGCCTTGTCTTTTTGGTACTCCATCAAATTGCGATGGAGACCTTTGGAAGAGACATGGCTTCACAGCACATTCTTCTGATAAACAGAGAAATGTAGGGCTTTCGAAAATCTGCTGCCAGTGCAGATTTATCTCTGGGTCCAAAGGAAGATAAGGGTGAGAGGAGAGACTTGTAGAAACAAAAACATGAAATGTATACATTGTCAGTTCAAAACAAAAGGTTGTGTTTAACCCAAAATATAGACAGCCTTTTGACATGGGCAACACTTTAAAAATTAATCAATGCTGCACTCTAGTGGTCATATAATTTAACACGGTAACCCATGATTATAGTTTTACAAGTGGTAGAACTCTCTTCTCACATAGGGGTCAGTTTAGTGCTGAAATGGCATAGAGTGAACCTACTCCTTTTTTGAAAGAATTGGTTGTGGTTAACTTTATCCAAATTCAGCTGTTTCCCTTTGGCACTGGAGAGATCATCAAGAGATTAAACTCACTTTTTCCAAAAGTATCATCTACATTTCAGTTTATATGCGGCAGTGAATCTTAACTCGCCAATCTGGTGCTGGCCAGCCCCTGCAGAAAGTCTTCACCCTGGATCTTATCCAGGTAACAGATTGAAGTCTCTAGTGAATGTTCAGTACGAATGGCTTCTGAAGTTGTTGACGACATTCTGTCCTTTTTACAGCTCATGTATGCCACCTGGGAGAGACAAGGAGTCGGTAATATAACACACAACAAATAGTCCATTTTAAAAAAGTAGGACATCACAGAATCAAAAACAGAGTTTGTGTTTTATTTTTTTTATGTATCTTTTCATTTACATTTTTTTTGTATAAAACATTTTTGTCCACTTTAGGCAACAGTTAGCATAAGAGTAATTATCACAGCTTTGAGATGAAGTCCAACCAAACCTCAGTCCATCTTTTCAGTCACACACACACCTCTGCTCTTACACACAGACACATACAAACATAATAATCATATAATCACATAGTGGGTTGGAGCTCATTTAGTGCAGTGGTCCCAAACCTAAATCTATTCATAGGAAGCCAAAGACGAGGACTCAACAATAGGCAGCTTTTCAGTTTCACTCACCAATTACTTAGAAGCTGGAACTGTGTCAAGGTAAGCAATGGTGGAAAATACATCTATTTGATTGAGAAGATCACCACAAGTCTTCAACATGAATCAGAGCTGGAGACTCCTATTGAATCTTCTAGAAACTGGTGCATGATGACAGCAATGAATCAGGTTTGAAACCACTGCTTTGGTGCAACTCTTAAGCATTATCATATTGCTAATACAACAAATGAAGGCAAAAAGACATATCAGAAACCTCATGCACAGCATCTCATCCTGTGTTAGTTAGGCCCATAATACAGTACATGATACACTGGGCAAGATGGCAGCAAGCTTTAAAATAGATCAGTCAAGCGAGGATGAAGACTGTGCATGATGAGTCGGCACACTCACATACATAGGCCAGTACAAACAGACACAGCACAAAAATACATTTAAAAGACCAAAATATGTTATAGGATTGCATTTACATATACTGACAACCTATACAGTATGTCATTCAAAGCAAGTATCGTAATTTGCAGACAGTGTGCCACAGCCATTGCATCCCTGTGTCAGAGGGCTTAATGTAACGCTTCCCTCGCCACAGAAATAGTTGGTTACAATGCCATTTCTGTGGATTTCTGATCAAACTTTCGATCAGAAATGTTCGTGATTCAATGTCCATCAAGATACATGTAGTCCTTGAAATTATATATTTCTCGTAACTTCAGAAAAAGTTACACATGTTTTAACCTATCACAGCACCTTTTAGGAAATATGACTAATTGTATGCACGCCCCACCCCCCAACAAACTCAAACACACACAAAGACAATCAAACAACGTGCACACACATCCATACACACTCAACAAAAACTAATGCAATTAAGGTTTTGTCATATCCTCTTTACATAATTTAGCAACATCACATCATTATTCTGTATTTCTGTATTACTACTTCAAACAGCTTTAGGCTCTCAGTTTGTTTTAAGTCTTTAAATTATATTTTTTAAATGATGTCGTATGACTTAAAATAGCTGTGTTTCATAGAGAATCCCCCTATAGACTCATTATATGACGTGAAGACGTGACGGACAAAGCAGGTCTATTTTGTCCCTTCAGCATTACATGGTCCACTTCACATGGACTCTGACCACCTGTACGATCATCTGACATGCTAACTAAAAAACAAAGACAGGTTTCTTTCATTCATTGATTAAACAGAGATCACATAGACTTCTGTTGTTGCTCAATATCAACAGCATCCCAATTTTCCAAAGACACGTAGTTAAAAGAAGTGTAATAACATCATAACATTGTAATGGTCACTATTATAGGGTAAACTTGTATTTTAATAAATAAAATGTGTTTGCATGAGAGGTCTAAGGTAGGTAGACCCGGAGAGACGCTATTTAGAAAGAGGAACCGGTGCAAACCTTCTGATCTTTACAAATGTTTGACCATTTTGCCCCAATGCAGCGAGTGGCACATATCACCCAGTTCCTAGACAGACCACAACATGAAGATCAAACAAGCAGCTCTTTCAGCTCTGCCTTTCCCATTTCAAACACTTATACAGTACACCAAAACAAGTATTTCCAGGATTGTTTGTTAGGTCTATTCGCAGTCGGGACTGTCTCTTATACACATCTAGATGTGTATAAGAGACAGGTATACAACAGAGCACATGTTCTTCTTGACCCCACCTTCTTGTTTTAATCAAGCCACTTGTATCCTATGAATGATTCTGAAATGCTCCCTTGACCAACGTCTCCAAGAGCAAATGTTAACACTCACACCACCACACCGTCTCTTAGTGGTGCCGGGAACTAAAAACAACACTACTTAGTTCTCAGTTACTGAGTTACAGTCATTTCTTTTGTTAATGCCAACCAGGCAACGTCCCAAATGGCACCCTATTCCCTACATAGTGCACTACTTTTGACCAGAGTCCTATGGGCCCTGGACAAAAGTAGTGCACTATATAGGGATTAGCGTGCCATTGGGACAGGCCCCATGATCTCCAGCCCCGTTAGAATGAGAGCCTTTCACTGACTTACAACTGAACTGACAGTACTACTGCAGGGGAAAGATCTGGGTGTGCTTTCAGGATGATTTTCCCTCCTTCACTTTATTTTAATGGACAAGCTCATTTCTTCCAAATAGATTTTTCTAGTAATGACGGTTACTAATATGAATTCTAAACTGTAACATCATAGTCATTGTCTATCCATGTAGTGTAGGCTTTATTCAGCTCAAAATTAAGCTATTGTGCAAAACATTGACAGAGGTGCTAGTACTAAACCTCAGGGGGCAGTGGTGGGTACAACTCTCCTTCTGTGGCCAGGCAGGCCTCCTCCTGACACTGCCCTTCTAAGGAGCTTTGCTGGGGGCTGAATGGTAACTCCTTAGCACCCACGCCATTCTCTGAGCACAGAGCCACCGGGGGCGAAAACTCACCCTCATCCTGCCCGCAGGTATTGCCTCCATGCTCATCCCTCCCTCGCTGCTCTCCTCCCCCTGGTTCTCGCTCTACACACGCCTCCTCCTGCCCAGGCAGAGACTTGTGAAACGTCTCGTTCTCCATGGGACCTATCTGGTAGTAGAGCAGGGAGGAGGCCGGGTCTTTGAGGCCACCACAGGGGTTGTCCCCCTCCCCATCTCCCTCCTGGTTCTCTGTGATGCAGAGCAGGGTAGCCCCAGTGAGGAATGGGCCCTGGAGGAGGGAGATAGGGACCCCCTCCACCCCAACCCCTGTGTCCCCAGGCATCTCCCCCTGCAGGGCCCCAGGCAGAAGGCACAAAGCCTGCTCCCCCAGGCCCCCTGCTCCCCCCCTGCCCCGCTGCGCCTCCTCCTCCTCCTCTTCCTCCCTCATCCTCTCCTGCTCCTCTGCACTTTGCAGGTGGAGCACAGCGGTCTCGTTCTCCCGCTCGAGGCAGGCCTGGTCAGTCAGGAGGTCCTGAGCCTCTAGGACCATCTGGACCTCTCTCTCCTCTGTCTCTAACTCAGAGTCCAGGCCATGGGCCCCTGTGGACAGGTCAAGGTCTGGGGAGGGAGGCCTGGTGGAGGAAGGGGAGGTGAGCAGGTCAGACTCTGCATACTGTTCCCCCCCGACCCCTGCCTTCTGCCCCAGCAGCCTCCTCTTCTCCAGGTCCAGCTTCATGATGGTGTGCATGTAGTGTGTTCGCACGCGGAGAGGGTTGAACTCGATGCGGCCTGCCGAGTTCCCACAGCCATCACGAGAGCAGCCACAGGGAAAAGACATCCTGTCCACCTGGAAAGAGAACAACATTTGAGAGAATATATACAGTCATAAAATAATCAGCAAAGACAGTTTGTCTGTAAGACATTGATTTGCTGTTCATCTTTATACTAATTCTGCCAAATGTACTAGGGCCGGGACGATACCAGTATCGCAATACTCATTAGTATCGTGGAAAGGAAACAAAACATGAAGCGGATGTAATCTCTTTAGGAAAACAGCCCTAATGTTGGAAACATCCAGAGTGTTTTCCAAGCTATAGCACACAATATTTTACATACAGCAGGTTGAGCAGGTTGACAAAAGATTTGTCTTCTTCGTGTTTTCATTTTTGCATTGGTAAAAATATTGTGATACTGGTATCATCACAGCCCTAATATGTACTGAGTGCTGAACAGATACACAAACACACACAAATGGACAATGACCCCTGCTGGGGCAGACTCCCACACAAAACCCACACACACGCATACTGACACAACACAAACACACACACATACATATTACACACACACATACACTTTTACACTCATCAAATGCTGCTACTACTCTGTTCTTTATTTTACTCTTATTATTATGTATCCTGATGCCTAGTTACTTTACCCTGCCTTCATGTACATATCTACCTCAAATAGATTATTATTATCTATCCTGATGCCTAGTCACTTTACCCTGCCTTCATGTACATATCTACCTCAAATACCTTATTATTACCTATCCTGATGCCTAGTCACTTTACCCTGCCTTCATGTACATATCTACCTCAAATACCTTATTATTATCTATCCTGATGTCTAGTCACTTTACCCTGCCTTCATGTACATATCTACCTCAAATACATTATTATCTATCCAGATACCTAGTCACTTTACCCTGCCTTCATGTACATATCTACCTCAAATACATTATTATTATCTATCCGGATACCTAGGCACATTACCCTGCCTTCATGTACATATCTACCTCAAATACCTTATTATTATCTATCCTGGTGCCTAGTCACTTTACCCTGCCTTCATGTACATATCTACCTCAAATACATTATTATCTATCCAGATACCTAGGCACATTACCCTGCCTTCATGTACATATCTACCTCAAATACCTTATTATTATGTATCCTGATGCCTAGTCACTTTACCCTGCCTTAATGTACATATATACCTCAAATACCTTATTATTATCTATCCGGATACCTACTCACATTACCCTGCCTTCATGTACATATCTACCTCAAATACCTTATTATTATCTATCCTGAAGCCTAGTTACTTTACCCAGCCTTCATGTACATATCTACCTCAAATACCTTATTATTATCTATCCTGATGCCTAGTCACTTTACCCTGCCTTAATGTGCATATCTACCTCAAATACCTTATTATTATCTATCCGGATACCTAGTCACATTACCCTGCCTTCATGTACATATCTACCTCAAATACCTTATTATTATCTATCCGGATACCAAGTCACTTAACCCTGCCTTCATGTACATATCTACCTCAAATACCTTATTATTATCTATCCTGATGCCTAGTCACTGTACCCTGCCTTCATGTACATATCTACCTCAAAAACCTTACTATTATCTATCCTGATGCCTAGTCACTTCATGTAAAGTTGAAGTCGGAAGTTTACATACACTTAGGTAGGAGTCATTAAAACTCGTTTTTCAACCACTCCACAAATTTCCTGTTAACAAACTAGAATTTTGGCAAGTCAGTTAGGACATCTAGTTTGTGCATGACACAAGGCATTTTTCCAACAATTGTTTACAGACAGATTATTTCACTTATAATTCACTGTATCACAATTCCAGTGGGTCAGAAGTTAACATGCGCTAAGTTGACTGTGCCTTTAAACAGCTTGGAAAATTCCAGAAAATGATTTGTCATGGCTTTAGAAGCTTCTGATAGGCTAATTGACATAATTTGAGTCAATTGGAGGTGTACCTGTGAATGTATTTCAAGGCCTACCTTCAAACTCAGTGCCTCTTTGCTTGACATCATAAAAAAATCAAAAGAAATCAGCCAAGACCTCATGAATAAAATTGTAGACCTCCACAAGTCTGGTTCATCCTTGGGAGCAATTTCCAAATGCCTGAAGGTACCATGTTCATCTGTACAAACAATAGTATGCAAGTATAAACACCACAGGATCACACAGCCATCATCCCGCTCAGGAAGGGGACACGTTCTGTCTCCTAGAGATGAACGTACTTTGGTGTGAAAAGTGCAAATCAATCCCAGAACAGCAAAGGACCCTGTGAAGATGCTGGAGGAAACAGGTACAAAAGTATCTATATCCACAGTAAAACGAGTCATAACCTGATATCGACATAACCTGAAAGGCCGCTCAGCAAGGAAGAAGCCACTGCTCCAAAACWGCCATAAAAAAGCCAGACTACGGTTTGCAACTGCACCTGGGGACAAAGATTGTACTTTTTGGAGAAATATCCTCTGGTCTGATGAAACAAAAATAGAACTGTTTGGCCATAATGACCATCGTTATGTTAGGAGGAAAAATGGGGAGGCTTGCAACCCGATGAACACCATCCCAACCGTGAAACACGGGGGTGGCAGTATCATGTTGTGGGGGTGCTTTGCTGCAGGAGGGACTGGTGCACTTCACAAAATAGATGGCATCACGAGGAGGGAAAATTATGTGGATATATTGAAGCAACATCTCAAGACATCAGTCAGAAAGTTAAAGCTTGGTCGCAAATGGGTCTTCCAAATGGACAATGACCCAAAGCATACTTCCAAAGTTGTGGCAAAATGGCTTAAGGACAACAAAGTCAAGGTATTGGGAGTGGCCATCACAAAGCCCTGACATCAATCCCATACAAAATTTGTGGGCAGAATTGAAAAAGCGTGTCCGAGCAAAGAGGCCTACAAACCTGACTCAGTTACACCAGCTCTGTCAGGAGGAACGGGCCAAAAATCACCCAACTTATTGTGGGAAGCTTGTGGAAGGCTACCCGAAACATTTGACACAAGTTAAACAATTTAAAGGCAATGCTACCAAATACTAATTGAGTGTAAGTAAACTTCTGACCCACTGGGAATGTGATGAAAAAAATAAAAGCTGAAAAAAATAATTCTCTCTACTATTATTCTGACATTTCACATTCTTAAAATAAAGTGGTGATCCTAACTGACCTAAAACAGGGAATTTTTACTAGGATTAAATGTCAGGAATTGTGAAAAACTGAGTTGAAATGTATTTGGCTAAGGTGTATGTAAACTTCCGACTTCAATTGTATATAGTTCCATATGTATATAGTTCCATATTTTATTTTATTCGTCATGTGTTACTGTTTTATTTATTAAACTGCATCGTTGGGAAGGACTCGTAAGCAAGCATTTCATTTGACTTAACACACCTGGCACTTGATGCCAGCCTGGCTGCAGCCACAGTGACGGGGGTCACAGTAGAAACGGCAGTCACAGCCACATTCCTCCCTGGAAAGCCTGATGGTCCGTAGCTCAGCCTTCTCCCGGGCATCTATACGGGCGATACCAGAGGCCCTAAGCAGTGCCCGACGCCGCTTTGTGGGAAGCGGCTGCAGGAAGAAGCAGTCATCCACCTCCACACCCTCTACATCCAAGTCGTCGTCTGACACGTCCTCCAGGGTCAGCAGGTCAGCCTGGGCACACTCCACCATACCGTTACGCGTCAGCTAGAGAGGGGGTGGATGTTATACATATATGTTCCTCACTAAAACCTGATTGTTAACTTAAGATATGCTTGTGTAACTAGCGCTGAACAGGGATTCCCCTATTTAATCCTCAGGAGGTCCTGAAATTAAAACCATAACACTTTCAGGTCTCTCGGAACGACCAATGCTTGACCTCACCTTGATCTTGCGAGCATTGAGCTTCTCCTGGCGGAGGTGTTGGCGCAGGGCGTGGCGGTGACTGGTCTCCTGCTCGCGGACGAACTCTCCCAGTGTGTATCGACGGATGGAGCAGTGGTGGCGTGCCATGCCTAGGGAGCTGCCCCCCTGGCTGGGCACGCTGGTAAAGCCCTGCCGTCTGGGGAAGTAGTACACCGTCACCACATCGAACCGCACCCGCTTCCGGCCTGGAGAGGGCTTGTGCCGTCTTAGGATGGAGGTTGCTGGAGAGGGCGGAGGGAGGTGGAGAAAAGAGCAGGGAGGAGAAAGGGGTAAGAATGGGTGAACAGTTTCCATAGACTGGTTATTACCACAGATAGTATAAGGGTTATTACAGAGTAACAATCCATCATACACTTTAATGCCAAGCCTATTTTTAGACAGACTTGAAATTATCCTTTTACTTCACGAACGAGCTGCCTAGAGTAGTCATGCATCAGTCTAATTGGTAACAAACTTAGCCGACAAGTAATGCTGGTTGTACCGTACACACTTAAAAATAAAGGTGCAAGTTGGAACCAAATAAGGTTCTTGAGAGTGATCTGAAGAACCAAAATGGTACGGTTCTTTGAAGAACCATACAAAAATCCCAAACCAGAAATGTTTCGGCCCTCCAGCACAGGAATTGAAAAGCCCTGCCGTGAGGTTTTAAAACTTTTTGCATATTTCCCAGAGTTCCTTTCGAGAGAATTTTAGAGCCAATACAATAAATATTTCATAAGGCCTTCTTTTGAGGGCCTAGTTATAAGCTAATATAGTGTCCTGAAACTTGTAGTTTACAGGCCACATCAGGACTGCATGTCACATTATGCTGGCTTGCAAAGTGATGTGTAATTCCTATTGGAATCCAGCCAGAGTGGGGATATCCAACATTTGGAATTTTAATTCATCCGCAACCTGCATTCAGAACCACTGCCACGGTTGGGAAGACTAATGCTGCATTTAGACGAGGGACGCAAAAACTGTCAAACAAGTCAGCATATCAGCACAAAAAATACTGTTACGTCAAAAGCAAGCCAGCATGACTGTATGTGTTGCTATGGTGATTTCAGTAAACAAACCGTGCAAATCAACATTCCGTAGACGGCAAAGGTGAAATAGTTTAACTCTGGCGGAAAGTCCCGTCTACCTTGGCCGCTGACGTCATTCACCGTCAGCCTCAACAGCATTTTACCGTTGTGCTCTCATTGAAAACAATGACATCCGGTTTGCCGTCTAGTGTCTACCGCGTACCATGTAAACACAGCATAAGATACAATATGAGACTACCTTAAACATCTCAACTGGAACAAGCATTTCAGTAACGGTAGCAATAAGTCCAAGTAACAGATTGGAATAGTTTAGAAAATGTATGTTATTTATATTTGAGTAGCATAAGCTTAATTAATCAATTAAACATAAAAATATTGACACAAACAATTCTAAAAATAAAAAAATAAAACTTGCATTAGAGCATGCTGAGAAATATGATACTGAAGGGCGTGGTTTTGGTTCAACTCTGGTTATTAACACCAACACTGGAGTTATTTTACATCACCAAGTGTTAATTTAACTCGAATCAACACTAGAAATGTTACAATTAAATATCAACACTAGTTAACACTGGACAATTTGCTGTGTGCTATGAAAGGGACACATCTGCAGGCTTCCAAACATTTCAAGAACCTTTTAGAATTCTGAAGGTTCTTGAATAACTCAAAAGGTTCTTTATCGGGCAAGAGTTCTCCAAGGAACCTGAAGAGCTGAGGAAGAACCATTTGAGAACCATTTTCGGTGTAGCATAGCCCTTACGTGTGAGTGCAGTGCTGGAGGGGGGGTTAAGGCTATCACAGCTGTCAGCACTGTCACTGCTGGAGATTTCATCGTCAGAGTCCTTTGGTGTAGAGTAGGGAGAGCCACTGTCCACCTCCTCAAATCTTCGCTTGAGGCTGAGAGACGAAACTGCCTCCATGGAAACTTGATGTCTGAAGGTGGAGAAACAGACAAATTATGTTCAGAGACAGACAGATGGTATGCAGCCGTCACAGACAGAGATAGAGTATCAGCCTGGCACATATGCGTAGGTACACAATTGGAATGAATGAATGAATACAATAGTGAAGGCCATGGAGGCATATCTAGACATTTTACACCAAAATGAACTTTCATCAAGCCAAGGCATGAGAATAAGACACAGCAGACGTAGTAATAATACATGTATCCTATGGGCCCATCTGAATAACAAAATAGTATATTATTTAACTGTAACTGTTTATAAACATCTATTAATTAAATCAAATCTGGATCAATTCCTGATACCACACCGAGGTGACATCAGCTTTTTGCTATAGCCTCACTCTCCTTTCATCTGTATTCCTAACCCATCACTCCCTCTCTTTCTGTCTCGCATGAAAATCCTGCTCCAAAATCATTGAGTCTGGGAAACGTCACCATGGCAACTAGGAAAGCAGCCAGGGGTTTATATGAATGGCTTAGAAAAAACGAACTGTTCTGTAGATAGATAGCCTTATGTCCCTTTAGCTTTTCCTTTAAAAACAAAGCGCAGGACCCTTCAATAGCACGGGATTTGGATGCCAGAGACAGGTCACTCCGGCAACACCAGAGGGTCAAATAAGGGCCATGCTGAGACTTTTGAATAGACTCCCTCTCTATACCCCTGTGTAGGCCTACTGTAAGCCATATGTGTGCCCCTTCGTGGTTTCAATGATCTTCACATCCACATAAATAGCATCCCCAGCCCTCCGCACCTCTTTGATTCAGAGGGGGTTGGGTTAAATGCAGAAGTCACATTTCAGTTGAAAGCACTCAGTTGTACAATTGACTAGGTATCTCCCTTTCCATCCCATGAGGTGAAACCAACCCTCAGAATTCAAATGTGATGGTATAGCCCTATGGAAAATGAGGGACTGCAACTTATTGCTTGTCTGTTGAAGTTTCACTAGAATACAGCCTATTGATTACTACTATAGAGATGGCATTGCAAGTAAATGTGTCTCCGTTGTTTTTTTACAGAGGAAAAATATAATGCACGTTATGTATGATCCTTATTACAGAATGACCTTTCAGGAGGCCGCAACAATCTCCTACACAAAACATAGTGGAGTTATTGCAGAAAAGTTCCTAAACGTCACTAAAAGATTTGACTGATATGATTACAAGCATGCAGGTTCATCATGTGATACTGTCCACAACCAAGAGGCCCAGACAGCCAAAATCAGTTCATGATTAGACTATTACATACAAAGGACAATGTATCAGGCCTTGGTTCTCATACTGTGAGCTGGTAGGCTTTGTAGAATACAAAATCTGTTACATTTCTATATTCTTCAGCAAAGCATTAGACATTACAAATGGCTATCGGGAGAACTCAATGAAACACATTCCATGACGATGACCTAATTTAGTTGAAACAAATTAGAGTAGCCAGTATCCTATACTATGTTATTAGAATTGCAATACTTTACATAGGCTAGACTCAATAGTATACATTTACAATAAAGGAGGACAATACTGTATGACAATCAGAGGAGCTCCGACAGTCCTAAAACTACGCACAGTGTAGGCTACTTGCTGATAATAAACCTTTCAACGACCGAGTGCCTCAAACCGCCGCAAACGACAACAAACTAGATTTCGTGAAAGGACGATCGAATGACTGGGTGCAGTAGGAAATAATGTAAATCTAACTGCCAGACACAGGAGCCTCGACCGGTCCCGTTTCTCCAGCATACCATGTCACCCCCCTTGGCAATGGCAAACTGCCATGTAAAACGTTAATAAACCCCCAAGTGCCCCTTACCTTCGGCAGAAAAGGACCCTCTTCTCCCGATCAAAACGCTGAACGTTCCTTTTATTCACCGAGGATTGTTCTTGGATCTTGTAACGCCCTATTTAGATTTTTCCCCAGACAGTTTTAGCTTCTCTCTAGTTGTAGGCTAAAGCTTTTTACAGTAAAATGAATTGTTAATTTATTCAGTATGAATACTTATTTATGTGATAGTCAGACTACTAATCCAGAAATAGTGTAACGAACTAACTGACTACATAAAGGACATATATTTTATGGTCGCTTCCAGGAGTGCATGTTCCATTTAACTTTGACGTAGCAATCCTAAAGCCGGGGCAGGCGGTGGGAAAGAAGGACGTCAAACAGTTTAGTTGAAATTTATTAGCCTACTGACATTATCCGTTTCGTTTAAGACGTTACAATTTGAGATATCTGCTGGATGACTTATCTTCCTGGTTTGAGCCTTTAAATGCTTGCATTGGAAGAGCAATCCGCTGACATCTGTTTCGATTATCCTTTCTTTGCAATGGTGGTTTCAATCGGATCGATGCAGTTTTTCTTCAAGTACCGTTACGTTCTTCGCCTTGTTGGTACAGTAATGTCAAAATGTTACGGAATTTTTTGCCAGATTGACGTCCTCCTTTTCCTCGCCTCTGCCCCGGTTTGTTACAAAGTAACAATAGAGTAAGGAATGCTAGTGTAACCGTATACTCATTGTGACATCACAAACGTACTATGCGCCACGTACGCTGGGAATTGTAGTCATAATGAGCTCTTTGTCCATTCTCTGCGATCATGCATTCCAGAATTCCAATTTTGTAATAAGCAATACACAATATCACGGACCACACGAATGACTTGATTTTGAAATCATAGTTTGAAATATATGAATATATTTCACACCATCCTCTCACGGTGTTCCCTCGTATCAAAAAGGCAAAATTGCCATAGCAAACTATTTTATCAAATGTAGAAAATACAATGAATACGAGTATTTCTTGACATGGTGTTATCTTTAACCAGCTATTGTGTCCAACAAGGAGTCCAAACTCATTTAGTATATATATATATATATATATATATATATATTTGGCCAATATGAATCTGCCTCTGAATCTTGCCATCCATTTTTAGAATTCATTTCATATTTACCCATTGTTTATTGAAGAATATAGGCTACTGGTAACTTCTAGATGCCTCATGAGCATAGTTTAACTGTCTTACTCCATCAGAACCAAAAATAAGCTGTTTAACACATTTGTAAATAAAGGGAATGTTAAACACTGTAGATTATTATATCATGGATGGTCAGTCCTGTATGCAAAGCTCTGTCCATGAGCTTGAGAGTGGTTACATTTCTCCAGCCCCATCCCTCAGCTGTTTACCAACTCCCGTCATTTATTGTCGTAACATTACGTAAATCGAGTATCTGACCAAATTATGCGAGACTTAAGTTTTGGGTTAACCAAGATGACCAAATCAGTGGCGGGGCGTCTAAAACATTTTCTCAATGGTGCCCATCCAAAACGAGGCAGAGAAAAATACAAAACAGGCAATGTATGGGTAAGTAGTTTAATCGTTCTGATGACTTGGATGAGGGGCAAAGGTGGGCAACATCTAGCGTTCAGTAGAACCTTATTGAATGGGAACCAACTCTAGCTTTCCACATGCAGCTGTGGTATACCCTGAACAACCCACTACTATATATTAATACTTGATAGTGGTAATATCCCAAAACAATGTAGACTGCTTCTCTTTAAACAAGGTAGAAACACAAGTCTGTTTACACATTTATAAAAACAGTCAAAGTAAAACATGATTCAAAATTCACACTTTTAAACAACCATCTACTACAAAAAAAAGTTAACAAATTGTCCAAAACCATCTTAATGACACTGTAAAGTGATAAATACAGTATAACGGTAAATAGGGATAGCGGGCAAGACAGAGACTAGTAGGTTGCTGGTGTTGCCACGGTGTGTGGTCAATAAAGAAAGTGATGTCAATCGGTTTAATGAATAAGGGGGAGGCATGAACAGAACAGTATACTGACACAGACTTGACAGTGATTAAAGACCTAGAAAAGCTGCACAGATGGACGAAAAATACTACTTGACAGATGTGGGCTTTCACAGGAGCACAGCGCTCACTGGGAGAACAGAGGGGATCTCATATATGCTACAGGTGTCCCTTTCATTTTCCATTATGACTTCCTGTTAAGATTTTAGGTTGAAGATATTACTTTGTCCTAACCTGGATAATTCCAAATAAACAAATTCATGGGACCAGCAAATTCATGTTGGATTCCACAGGATCAGCATTGAAAACATTTTTTATTTTATCCTTTATTTTACCAGGTAAGTTGACTGAGAACACGTTCTCATTTACAGCAACGACCTGGGGAATAGTTACAGGGGAGAGGAGGGGATGAATGAGCCAATTGTAAACTGGGGTTTTATTAGGTGGCCATGATGATTTTGAGGGCCAGATTGGGAATTTAGCCAGGACACCAGGGTTAACACCCCTACTCTTACGATAAGTGCCATGGGATCTTTAATGACCTCAGAGAGTCAGGACACCCATTTTAACATCCCACCCGAAAGACGGCACCCTACACAGGGCAGTGTCCCCAATCGCTGCCCTGGGGCATTGGGATATTTTTTAGACCAGAGGAAAGAGTGCCTCTTACTGGCCCTCCAACACCACTTCCAGCAGCATCTGGTCTCCCATCCAGGGACTGACCAGGACCAACCCTGCTTAGCTTCAGAAGCAAGCCAGCAGTGGTATGCAGGGTGGTATGCTGCTGGCATGACATGATCAGCGGTCAGGAAATCCAAGTAATAAAATGGCTGTAGATCATTTGAAAAACCTATAAATGAATAAAACAGTTATGCTATATGCTTGCTGAGTAAATTATCTACAATTGTTTTTATTTTTACACTTTCTGTACTGCTTCCAGTCATTTTCGCTCACATTGCTGGTCCCGTGTTCTAGAATGCTTCCGCATTTATGCAAAGAATTATGGGATATTAGAACCCTTTTGTATCTTTAACCTAGTTAAGATTTTATATCCTGTGCAAGCTTTGTTGCCGTAGCTACTTAACCATGACCACGGTCCTCACAAAACGACTCCTTGATGTCCAGCAGCCTAGTAGGAGGAGGAGATGGAGACCGGAGACCATACGCACTCTGCATCTCTTGTTGTGGATCCCTTTCCATGCAACACTGAATTCTAAAAACAAGACAGCAAAGTCGTTGATTCTGAAGCAGTCGATTCTCTTTTTCAAACATATGAGCAACAAAGCAGGAAAACGCAACCATTTAAAAAGGGGTTTTAGTATGGGAGGAGACTGGAGAGTTGCATCAATATGGCAGCTCAAATAGTGTCACTCCTTTAAAATAAGACAATAAGGTATCGAGGATGGGCAAGGTGCTTCAGTCAAAATGTTCCCTGTAGCGAGCAGCCTCTAGAGAATCGTTGAGCGAAACGATCGGGTCATCTTCAGCACGGTCCAGGTACATCAAGGGCTGAGGCTGTAGAGGGGCTGGCAGGGTTGGGTGTCAGGAGAGAGCGGGGGCTAGACAATCCCCCAGACAGTTTTCATTTCAGGATGATGTGGTAGCCGTCGTTCGTCTCGGCTGAGGATTAACAAAAACAGCGCCTATATCATGAAGGGTGATTTTACAAGCGTAGCTACCACAGACACTTCTCCACCCTCCAATATTTGTGGTAAAAGAAAACAACTGGATGGCACTCACCTTTCATTGTATCCAAAACAAAACATACTTCATCCTGGAAGTTTTGAATCATCTGTGAGAAACGAGAGATTCCGTCTTAGAGGCCAATAACGTTGTATACATTAGGACAGCCTTAAGGCAGACTGAGCCAGAGACAAAGGCTGCGTCTAAAATCAGACCCTATTGTGTAGCTCACCCCTTTTGGGACTCTGAGCAAAACTAGGGCACAACATAGGAATAGGGTGCCTTTTCGGACAACACAAAAGGTAGACTAAAGAAAGCCTTACCTCGTCACTGACCAGGACATGTATACCAGTGGGTCCCTGTTTAAAGATCTGACTGATCTGTCTGGGTGAGATGTTGAAGAGCTGAGCGATCTTCTCTGTCAGCTCAACTGCTGTCAAGTCCTCCAGGTAGATGGCATGGTACACTGCAGAAGAAAACAGACGTGTACAGGAATACATTATCAATAATTGTCGTAGCACCTTGTCCCCCAATCCATGTGTAAATATTGGACTATAAATAGTGCCTTCCTGTATTAAAACTTATGCTTAAATGTTTATTCTATTCTTCTGCCATTTACTTTATGTTCATATTCTTATATTATTTCTTATTGTTGTTGCATTGTCGAGAAGGAACCTGCAAGTAAGTATTTCGTTGGACGGTGTATACCATGTGTATCCTGTACATACCACAAGTAAAACATGAAACAGTGTGGTATGCCGTAACAAACAGAGAGCTATCATTATGCCATATGATGCTTTGCACCGCCATCAGCAAGTAGGTAAGCATGCGTTATGAATGCTTTATACACTGAGTATACAAAACATTAAGAACACCTGCTCTTTCCATGACAGACTAACCAGGTGAATCCAGGCGAAAGCTATGATCCCTTATTGATGTACACTTCAAAAATCAGTGTAGATGAAGGGGAGAAGACAGGTTAAAGAAGGATTTTTAAGCCTTGAGACATGGATGTTGTATGTGTACCATTCAGAGGGTGAATGGGCAAGACAAAAGATTTAAGTGCCTTTGAACGGGGTACAGTAGTAGGTGCCAGGCACACCAATTTGTGTCAAGAACTGCAACATTGCTGGGTTTTTCACGCTCAGTTTCCCATGTGTGTATCAAGTAAGGTCTACCCCCCCAAAGGACATCCAGCCAACTTGACAACTGTGGGAAGCATTGGAGTCAACATAGGCCAGCATCCCTGTGGAACACTTTCGATACCTATGCCCTGACGAATTGAGGCTGTTCTAAAGGCAAAGGGGGGGGGTGCAACTCAATATTAAGGTGTTCTTAATATTTGGTATATTCAGAGTAGAACACAGAACACATACCGAAAAAAGTGCTGCTAGCTGCGTCTCCGTTCTCGTGTTTCTGCTGCTGTTCCCGAGCCTGCTGGGATTCCTGGCACACATACACCGTCAGCCTGGGACGTACCACCCTGCACACACACCGAAATAAGCTGACAAACTTCTCACTTTAAAAAAAATTGTGATAAAATTCAATAGGCATTTGAATGCTGCAATATGGAAGTAGTGATAAGAAAGAAGACTAACCGTCCTTTCAACGCGTTGAAGAGCCTAATACCATCTGCTGGCCCACATATCTGAATGACATCTTCCCTGGTCAGCTTCAACAGATCAGCTCCTGGAACAAATCAGCCTACTTTTAGACTGACTTCCACAACATGACAATGTTGAGAATATAAATTCACTGCAATATATATATATATATATGTGTTGAGAATATATATATACCTTCTTACCTGAGAAATTAGTGAAGAGCCGACAGAACGGTGAAAAGCGGTTTCTATGGAGCCACTGCTGTGCATCCTGTGGTGTTGCCGTGGGTAACAGGTTCTGTTTGTTCCAAAAGAGAGACAGGTGGAGCAAACGCAATCCAAATGTTAATTCACTTCTGGATTGTACACTTTTAAAAACAATCAATTCCACTGTAAGGTCAGATGTATACAGCCAGGTATGAGCAGTTTATCTGAGCTAACCCATCCCAGAACATGTTACATGGAGGAATACAGACCCATTACAATGTCAGAGTAGATTCAAATTGTGTTCTAAGAGGTTTACAGTACACACAAAAATTACCGTAGACCACTGTAGCAGTCATCCACATCTGCACACATAAATAAATAGTTATGGTCTTGGTTGTTCTACACACACGCAAACATTTATGCTGGGAGCCTGGTCAGAGATGACATGCAATGTACAAGTAACTGCCAAAATACAGGAAACGTGAGTAAATGAAGGATAGAAAGTATATTGAAAGCAGATGCTTCCACACAGGTGTGGCTGAGTTAATTATGCAATTAACATCCCATCATGCTTAGGGTGATGTATAAAAAATGCCCAGATGTCCATTATTTTGGCTACCATGTCTAGAAGAGATCTCACTTTGAAAGAGGTGTCTCAAAGGAACATAAGGGGTTTAAAGGGTGTGTGTGTCTCAGTTCACCAGATCTCAACCCAATTGAACACTTATGAGAGATTCAGGAGCGGCGCCCGAGACAGCGTTTTCCAGCACCATCAACGAAACATGATGAAAGTTCCCTCCAATAGAGTTCCAGACACTTGTAGAAACTATGCCAAGCTGCATTGAAGCTGTTCTGGCACGTGGTGGCCTAACGGCCTATTCAGACACTGTTCCTTCATTTTGACAGTTACCTGTATCTCACTTTTGCTTTGAAAGCCCAAAAAATGACATTCAAACTAGAAACCATCAAATAAATTCATATATACCTGATGGATACTTTCACCGTCTCTTGTAAGTAGATGGGATGGCAACTGTAAAGCAGAATGTCTCAATTTTAAAATTGTATCGTCATATTTCAAAACCTCCCCAATCCCCCAAAAACTTTGCTCATGTATTTCTGTCTATAAATGGGGGTAAAACACAAGGAGTGATATTTTGCAAACAGCAACGTTGTCAAAATACAGTGTATTCAGAAAGTATTCAGACCCCTTAACGTTTATGTTACAGCTTTACTCTAAAAGAAAATCACACACAATACCCCACAACGACAAAGTGAAAAACTGTTTTTTAGAAATGTTTGCAAATTTAAAAGCAAAACTGAAATACCTTATTTACATAGAGTACCAGTCAAAATTTGACACACCTCATTCCAGTGTTTCTTTATTTGTACTATTTTCTATATTATAGAATAGTGAATACATCAAAACTATGAAATAACATATATGGAATCATGTAATAACCAAAAACAAAGTGTTAAACAAATCAAAATATATTTTATATTTGAGATTCTTCAAAGTAGCCACCGTTTGCACACTCTTGGCATTATTTCAACCAGCTTCACCTGGAATGCTTTACCAACAGTCTTGAAGGAGTTCCCACATATTGTGTGTAGATTGTTGAGGGATTTTTATTTTTTTTAATAAGGCTGTAACGTAACAAAATGTGGAAAAAGTGAAGGGGTCTGAATACTTTCCAAATGCACTTTACATCCTATTGCCATATACACACACTCGGCGTTTGAAATGCAATGGTTACATGACTATTACGTACATCATGTAGAAGCATTGTAATAAATGCTGGTACAAGTAATGGGAGTATTACAGCAGGCTGGTTCCAGATCTGTTTGTGCTCTGGCCAACTCTATTGCCAATGATTGGCATGACAATGAGTGACAAGGAGGTTGCATGATGGCACAAACAGACTGGCACTCAGGCAAATATTAGTGTCATTCGACACAAACTGCACCTTTTTTTTCATGTAAAAAATTCAAGCAGGCCTTTGGGAGAGTTAAGACAGATGTTGCTGCCTACAAATGATTAAACTACCCAAAACAACTGGATACACACTTATCATTATCAGACGGCAAGTAATAGGGTTAATAAGTGCAATCAATCGTTTAAAGATATATTATTAGTGAATATTGCACATTCTGTTTGAGTCGGTCTAAACCGTGAAGTCTGCATCTTAAATCAGAGTCAGACGTTTAGAAAAGGTTGGAAACTTACAATTGTATCAGTCAGACAGCTCTCAATCTATATTGGATAATAATGCAGGAGAAAGAAGGGAGAAAAGGTGTACACACCCTTTATAAAACTGAACTGACAGGTGCACGGACATGGCTATCTAGGCTCATTTCAAGGTCTGTTTCCATCCATCAACCATATTAAATCATTTGGATGCACGTGATACAACAGATTCTTTATGGAGGACAGTCTACTACAGTAGTTAAATGGTTGCTTTGATGGACCCAAAAACAAAGGGCATGTTTTACCCATGTATTAATAACTGGCTTGGTTCTATGTATCGATAAATGGGAAAACAGAGGGAGTCACAAGAGAAGAACAATTCAATATAAGCACTGCACTAATTCAATGTTCGCACAAATTAATAAAACTGTTGAAAGCAAAGGGACGTATCCACATTTTAGTTTTTTTTCATTACATTTCTCATTCTGCAGGTTCTTATAAAATTAGTCAGGTATTCTAAACCTGAGATTTATCAATGCATAGCCTTTGCTTTTCCCAACTGTTGCAAATCATTTCCAGACAGAAAACCATTTCAGCAAAGTACAAAACAGTTTTGACATATTCATTATTCATTATTTTTGTAAATATATTCGACTACATGCAAATGTGATCAATGGAGAAAGGGTAAAAAAAACTGACATCTATCATGTGAAAACAAGATGTAAAGTCGTGCTGCTTTGAAAATAAAATAACGTACTGATTGCAAAGTTACATAGCCAGTCTCCTCAGCCGTCATTCTTACACTTCAGTTTAAATAGCCCACTACTGACAATTTCCTACAGTATTTCACTAGTGCTGCTGCCAAAAGCAAAAGGCAAAATGTGAACTTAAAGCATGACCACAATGTGCCAACTTCAGTTATGTGAAAAAAGCTGGACTTTAAACATGTAGATGTGGGGGTTGGTGACATGGGAAGGGATGGTGCAGGAGACTGTGACCCATAGGTGGGTTTTGGACACACAAAGGGAAGGGACACAGGCACTTACATCTGCTACCTGATCAACTAGCTCTGGCTGGTGACTGGGGGATCCATTGCTGGGAGGGACAGAGAAAAGGAACATGAAAAGGTTGAGATGTACATTCTGGGAATAGAAGGAAAATAGACAGACATTCCCAAAGAACAGAGGTATTAGACATTACATTGCATCCCCACATAATCTTTTATAAATGTACATATCAAACAAAATAAACAATTTGTAACGCAAGCAGTGTGGTTCAGTGCAGGCTGCATGTTTATGTCCTGATACCTACCCCTCTGCCACTGGAAAACTGTTGTGTGAGCTGTTGAAGCCAGGCGATGGAGAGTTATTTACATAGGTGACCTCTGGCCAGGGAGAGCACTGCAAGAGAACATTTCTGTTATTCTAGTAGGGAGGGACCTAGGCTCTTTACATAATCCAGCATTCCAGATGCAAGTTATTACTTCATGAAGAAAACCTGTGTACAGAATTTCTATGCATTATGATATTACTGACACAAATAATTAAAAGGATGCATCATTTTGCTCATGTTTCTTCATTCCTTAGACTTCATACTGACTGCTACCACATCTTCCTCTCCATATCCAACATTTTCCTCCATCCCATTCACTCAATACACTGACTCTAACCTCTGTTAGGATGGTGGTTTCATACGAGGGCTGGTATTTCTCCTTCTCCTGAGGCGCCCTCTTTTCCATCTTCTCTCGGTCTGTCTTCTGCTTCCTGTCTGCACCTTTAGGCTGCCACAGGTGAGGTAAAGTTGTTTATAATGGACAGTACCGTGATCAGGATCAAATGACGCTTTATGGCAACAGTAAATGTCTTTGGTCAGACTTTCTTCTCACCTTGAAGACTTTGACCTGACAGCTGGCAGAATGCAAGTGCTCTGTATACTCTTCGCCATCATTCTCTTTGAAAGTGTCGATCTGGATGCGGAAAGGCACGCCCTTCTCTCCCCCGTGCTTCCGCATAGTGAACTCTGTGCTGATGCAGTGAACCTAAAACAAGGAATCAGCATGCCTATTTGAAAACAGAAGGATTTTGCTAAAGTTGTCATATTAGGACAAAACTATTAGTTTAATTCAGTACAAACATGGTGAGAGCTCTATTTGGCTTGAAAACCCATTTGTTTCCACTCCATTCAGATAGTCTTGGACTGACGTTAGAAGATAAGCTAGGACCAGCATTATGAAAACAACCATGTGGTTGTGTTTATCATGCTACCTGGATAAAAACCGAGGTTCTTTTTGAAGGGTCCCACAGGAACTCCACAGTGTTAAGCTGAGTAGGGTTAGCCCTGGGATCGACCATGCCAACTGACATGGGGATATCTACAATGGAGCAACACGAGACAAGTTATCAGAAGGATTGTGTGAGCACTCAGTCTTTATGTTATACAGCCTGTTGTCAACCATCATTTATTTCACTGAAGAAACAACGCAGTGTTATTTGAAACCATGTCAGTGCCACAGCAGCTAAAGTCTTAAAAGCAGCACCCTCCTATCCTTCTTCACCCAGAGTAGGCCACCACCCATGACGGACAGACAGCTTACCCAGGTCGAGGATGCGGTCTCCAGGCCTGTTCCAGCGCCAGCCCTCCAGCTGCTGGTGCTCTGTGTACTGAAGACGCCGGTCATGGAAGACCACGCGGATGATGCTCTGTGGGCACACAGAAAACAGCACTGAGGAACTATGAAGTACCTACATGACTGATAGACCACATGGGACATTCTCATTGGAACAGACCCATGCAATCACTTACTCACGACTCAGGGTTCTTGTTCATCTTACCTTCACCATTTTGCCAGTGATTTCTGGGAGTTCACCCAATTTCCGATTGTCAAGCATTCGAATTTCATAAGACTGTCCTGAAATCGAAACAGAATCTTTAGATAGATGGAACACACACAGTGCCTTCAGAAAGTATTCACACCCCTTGACATCCCACATTTTGTTGTTTTACAGCTTAAAATTGATTCAATTTAGATTTTTTTGTCACTGGCCTACACACAATATCACATAAATGTCAAAGTGGAATTATGTTTAGAAATTTTTACAAATTTTTTAAAGTGAAAAGCTGAAATGTCCTGAGTAAATAAGTAATCAGCCCCTTTGTTATGGCAAGCCTAAATATGTTCCGGAGTAGAAATGTGCCTAACAAGTCACATAAGTTGCATTGACTCACTCTGTGTGCAATAAGTGTTTAACAGGATTTTCATGACTACCTCATCTCTGTACCCCATACATACAGATAATTGTAAGGTCTCTCAGTCGAGCAGTGAATTTCAAACACAGATTCAACAACAAAGACCAGGGAGATTTTCCAATGCCTCGCAAAGGGCACCTATTGGTAAAAAAAAGGAAAAAAGCAAACATTGAATATCCCTTTGAGCATGGTGAAGTTACACCATCCAAAGTGTATCGACATACCCAGTAACTACAAGGACACAGGCGTCCTTCCTAACTCCGTTCCCAGAGAGGAAGGAAACCGTGCAGGGATTTCACCATGAGACCAATGAGGCCTTTGAAGCAGTTACAGGGTTTTAATGGCTGTGATAGGAGAAAACTGAGGATGGATCAACATTGTAGTTACTCCACAATACTAACCAAATGACAGAGTGAAAAGTAGACTGTACAGAATAAAAACATATTTGCAAAAAGGCACGAAAGTAAAACTGCAAACAATGTCAAAATTAACTTTGTCCTGAGAATCCAACATATCACTGAGTACCACTCTTTATATTTTCAAGCATGTGGCTGCATCATGTTATGGGTATGCTTGTCATCAGCAAAGACTAGGGACTTTTTAAGGATAAAAATAAACAAAATAGAGCTAAGCACAGGGGAAATCCTAGCTGACTGCTTTCCAACACACTGGGAGACAAATTCACCTTTCAGCAGGACAATAACCTAAAACACATGGGTTTCTTACGAGACAATATGGAATGTTCCTGAGTAGCCTAGTTACGGTTTTGACTTAAATTGGCAAGACTTAAATGGCTGTCAAGCAATGATTAACAACCAACTTCAGAGCTTGAAGAATTTTAAAAATAATAAATGTGCAAATATTGTACAATGCAGGTGTGCAAAGCTCTAAGCAACTTACTCACAAAGACTACCAGCTGTAATCGCCGCCATAGGTGATTATAACATGTATTGACTTAAGGGGTGTGAACACTTACGTAAATGTGAAATTTCTGTATATAAGTTTCAATAAATTTGCAAACATTTCTAAAAACATGTATTCACTTTGGCATTATGGGGTATTGTGTGTGTGTGTAGATGGGTTAGGGGAAAAAATACATTCAATAAAAAAAAATTCAGGCTGTTACAACAAAATGTAGAATAAGTCAACTTTGAGGGCACTGAGTGTATGTTTAAGAAAGAGATATTTATTTATTTATTTATATAAAAACACAAAGTCCATATTATTATTTATTTAGGCTGCAAATTCCGAGCCTGGTAACTAACTCTAATGAACTTGTCCTATGCATCAGTGGTAACTCTTCGATTATAATCACAGCCGTATATATTCCCCCCCAAGCAGACACATCGATGGCCCTGAACGAACTTTATTTGACTCTATGTAAACTGGAAAGCACATATCCTGAGGCTGCATTCATTGTAGTTGGGGATTTTAACAAGGCTAATCTGAAAACAAGACTCCCTAAATTCTATCAGCATATCGATTGCGCAACCAGGGCTGGTAAAACCCTGGATCATTGTTATTCTAACTTCCGCGACGCATATAAGGCCCTCCCCCGCTCTCCTTTCGGAAAAGCTGACCACGACTCCATTTTGTTGCTTCCAGCCTACAGACAGACACTAAAACAAGAAGCTCCCGCGCTCAGGTCTGTTCAACGCTGGTCCGACCAATCTGATTCCACGCTTCAAGACTGCTTCGATCACGTGGATTGGGATATGTTCCGCATTGCGTCCAACAACAACATTGACAAATACGCTGATTCGGTGATCGAGTTCATTAGAAAGTGCATTGGCGATGTCGTACCCTCAACAACTATTAAAACATTCCCAAACCAGAAACCGTGGATTAATGGCAGCATTCGCGCAAAACTGAAAGCGCGAACCACTGCTTTTAACCAGGGCAAGGTGACCGGAAACATGACCGAATACAAACAGTGTAGCTATTCCCTCCGCAAGGCAATCAAACAAGCTAAGCCCAGACGACATCCCCAGCCGCGTCCTCAGAGCATGCGCAGACCAGCTGGCTGGTGTGTTTACAGACATATTCAATCAATTCTTATCCCAGTCTGCTGTTCCCACATGCTTCAAGTGGGCCACCATTGTTCCTGTTCCTGAGCTAGGTAACTAAATTTAGCTCAGGTAACTGAGCTAAATGACTACCGCCCCGTAGCACTCACTTCCGTCATCATGAAGTGCTTTGAGAGACTAGTCAAGGACCATATCACCTCCACCCTACCTGACACCCTAGACCCACTCCAATTTGCTTACCGCCCCAATAGATCCACAGACGACGCAATCGCAACCACACTGCCCTAACCCATCTGCACAAGAGGAATACCTATGTGAGAATGCTGTTCATCGACTACAGCTCAGCATTTAACACCATAGTACCCTCCAAACTCGTCATCAAGCTCGAGACCCTGGGTCTCGACGCCGCCCTGTGCAACTGGGTACTGGACTTCCTGACGGGCCGCCCCCAGGTGGTGAGGGTAGGTAACAACATCTCCACCCCGCTGATCCTCAACACTGGGGCCCCACAAGGGTGCGTTATGAGCCCTCTCCTGTACTCCCTGTTCACCCACGACTGCGTGGCCATGCACGCCTCCAACTCAATCATCAAGTATGCGGACGACACTACAGTGGTAGGCTTGATTACCAACAACGACGAGACGGCCTACAGGGAGGAGGTGAGGGKCCTCGGAGTGTGGTGTCAGGAAATAACCTCACACTCAACGTCAACAAAACAAAGGAGATGATTGTGGACTTCAGGAAACAGCAGAGGGAGCACCCCCCTATCCACATCGACGGGACAGTAGTGGAGAGGGTAGTAAGTTTTAAGTTCCTCGGCGTACACATCACGGACAAACTGAATTGGTCCACCCACACAAACAGCGTTGTGAAGAGGCGCTGCTGCGCCTTCTTCAACCTCAGGAGGCTGAAGAAATTTGMCTTGTCACCAAAAGCACTCACAAACTTCTACAGATGCACAATCGAGAGCATCCTGTCGGGCTGTATCACCGCCTGGTATGGCAACTGCTCCGCCCACAACCGTAAGGCTCTCCAGAGGGTAGTGAGGTCTGCACAACGCATCACTGGGGGCAAACTACCTGCCCTCCAGGACACCTACACCACCCGATGTCACAGGAAGGCCATAAAGATCATCAAGGACAACAACCACCCAAGCCACTGCCTGTTCACCCCGCTATCATCCAGAAGGCGAGGTCAGTACAGCTGCATCAAAGCAGGGACCGAGAGACTGAAAAACAGCTTCTATCTCAAGGCCACAGACTGTTAAACAGCCACCACTAACATCGAGTGGCTGCTGCCAATATACTGACTCAACTCCAGCTCACTTTAATAATGGAATTGATGGAAATTGATCAAAAATGTATCACTAGCCACTTTAAACAATGCTACTTAATATAATGTATATGTATATACTGTACTCTATATCATCTACTGCATCTTGCCATCTTTATGTAATACATGTATCACTAGCCACTTTAAACTATGCACTTTTATGTTTACATACACTACATTACTCATCTCATATGTATATACTGTACTCGATACCATCTACTGCATTTTGCCTATGCCGTTCTGTACCATCACTCGTTCATATATCTTTGTGTACATATTCTTTATCCCTTTACACGTGTGTGTATAAGGTAGTAGTTGTGGAATTGTTAGGTTAGATTACTCGTTGGTTATTACTGCATTGTCGGAACTGGAAGCACAAGCATTTCGCTACACTCGCATTAACATCTGCTAACCATCTGTATGTGACAAATTTGATTTGGCACTTCCTTTCCTGTGGAGGTCCTAATGAGAGCCAGTTTCATAATAGCGTTTGATGGTTTTTGCAACTTCCCTTGAAGAAAATTCTTGAAATTTTACACATTGACTGACATGTCTTAAAGTAATGATGGACTGACGTTTCTCTTTGCTCATTTGAGCTGTTCTTGCCATAATATAGACTTGGTCTCTTACCAAGTAGGGCTATCTTCTGAATACCACCCCTACCTTGTCACAAGACAACTGATTAGCCCAAACGCATTAAGAAGGAAAGCAATTTCACAAATAAACAAGGCACACCTGTTAATTGAAATGCATTGCAGGTGACGACCTCATGGAGCTAGTTGAGATAATGCCAAGAGTGTGCAAAGCTGTCATCAAGGCAAAGAGTGGCTACTTCGAAGACTATCAAATATATTTTGATTTGTTTAACCCTTTTTTGGTTACTACATGATTCCATGTGTAATTTCATAGTTTGATGCATCATGCTGTGGACTGGGACTGGGAGACTAGTCAGGATCAAGGGAAAGATGAACAGAGCAAAGTACAGAGAATCATTGATGAAAACCTGCTCTGGAACGCTCAGGACTTCAGACTGGAGCGAAGGTTCACCTTCCAACAGGACAAAGACCCCAAGTACACAACCAAAACAATGCAGGAGTGCCTTCGGGACAAGTCTCTGAATGTCGGCCTCCTGAGTGGCGCAGTGGTCTAAGGCAAAGCCTCGCAGTGCTAGCTGTGTCACTAGAGATCCTGGTTCGAGTCCAGGCTCTGTCGCAGCCGGGAGACCCATGTGGCGGCGCACACTTGGCCCAGCGTCATCCGGGTTAGGGGAGGGTTTGGCCGGGGTTTGTCCCATCACACTTTAGCAACTCCTGGGGCGGGCCGGGCGCAGTGCACGCTGACAGTCGCCAGGAGTACGGTGTTTCCTCCAACACATTGGTGCGGCTGGCTTCCAGGTTAAGCAGGCATTGTGTACAAGAAGCAGTGCAGCTTGGCTGGCTTGTGTTTCGGAGGTCGCACGGAACTCGACCTTCGCCACTCCCGAGTCCGTTGCTGCGAAGGGACAAGACTGAAACTACCAATTGGATACCACGAAATTGGGGAGAGAAAGTGGTAATAAATAAATAAATAGTCTGAATGTCCTTGAGTGGCCCAGCCAGAGCCCGGACTTGAACACGATCGGTCATCTCTGGTGAGACCTGAAAATAGCTGTGCAGCGACGCTCCGTATCCAACCTGACAGAACTTGAGAGGATCTGCAAAGAAGAATGGGAGAAACTCTCCAAATACAGGTGTGTCAAGCTTGTAGCGTCATACCCAAGAAGACTCTGGGCTGTAATCACTGCCAAAGGTGCTTCAACAAAGTAAAGGGTCTGAATACTTATGTAGATGTGATATTTCAGTAGTTTTTTTTTTTATACATTTGCAAAAACTTATAAAAACCTGTTTTTGCTTTTTCATTGTGGGGTATTGTGTGTAGAATTTAAATCCATTTTAAAATGAGGCTGTAAAGTAACAAAATGTGGAAAAAGTCAAGGGGTCTGAGTACTTTACAAATGCACTGTGTAAGTATGTATGTATGTATGTACACACACACAAAATCTGGCTATTACTTTCAAATTGGCATCAAATTCAAAAGAAAAGCATGTAATGTAAAACAGAGATGCTAACCTTGGTTGAGGTAGGTAAGTGTTTCATCGTGCAGTTTGATAGCAGGCGAGGTCGCTGCACACAGAACATACTGGAAAGGAAGAATCTTGTTCTCACTGTCAGGCGGCAGGTTAGACTCCTCCTGCTTAAAGATGGGGAGGGCCAGCACGTCGCTGGAGAAAGAACCACAAGACAACATGGTCAATGAACTGGCAAGCCAAGGTCTTTTACAAGCACATGACATTGGCATAGTATCAAGAACTGTCTGAAACAACAACTCAACAGAACTTGTACCTCCAGAATACGAGACAGACTGAAAAGGTAAGCTCAACTCTTACAAAAGTTTTCCAAATTAAAAACGTGAGGAAATTCTGTTACCCACCCAATAAATGTAAATGAAATTACTATTACTAGAAGCCACTGGAAAAGAACAAGTGATTTATAACAAACTTTCTTCACAGTTCATTAGTTACGATAGTAAAAACTTGTGCAATCAACTACCTTGGTATGCAGCCTAGGTATCTCATCCTCCCTCTCAACATAAGAATTATACTGACAATGAGGCACTTTAGTATCATGTAACAGAACACTTACAATACTAACAAAAGAGCAGTCAGAAAGAGAGGGATGTATCCCTTACACACAAACTGTTCCTGACACAGTAAAAATCCCAATTCTGACAGATTAAGGCCTCTTTTCTGGCATAAGAACGATCCTCAAGAGAGTACTGATGGAAGGTTAGGCCTATGCTAGCCCAATAATGGACTAAAGGAGCCTAACGTTACACCTTATAGTCCAAGAACCTTACATGTTCAGTTTAGAGGCAAATTGGTTCTGGCAGGCAAATGCTCCATCTAAACGTGAATCGAAGCTCAATTGCAGTACGGTTCTAGAAACACGTTAAAATATATATTTAACTAGGCAAGTCAGTTAAGAACAAATTCTTATTTACAATGACGACCTACCCCGGCCAAACCTGGACAACGCTTGGCCAATTGTGCGACGCCCTTTGGGACTCCCAATCACGACCAGATGTGATACAGCCTGGATTCGAACCAGGGACTGTAGTAACGCCTCTTGCACTGATATGTAGTGCCTTAGAGCGCTGTGCCACTCGGGAGTGCAACATGAAGCCCTTTACTTACATATCACATCAAAATAATTTACACTTACTGTACACTGTTTTAAACACTGTTACCGACAGTATGTTCCCGTGACATCATGTTCATGGTGTCCATCTTCTGTTTACACAAAGGTGTGTTGTAATTTTTTTACATTTTATTTATTATTATTATTATTTCTCCCTGATATGAAAAATACATTCCTTATGTTTCCAAAACAGTCCCGCAAGCAATGCGTGTTAATGTTTAGAGCAGCGTTGCAGCTCTTAATAAAACTCCCCCGGCCAGAAGATACTCTGTAGTTAGCGTCTATGAATGAGCTAAATCGTGAATTACTGGCAAAAAAAAGCTTTTTCTGTAAAATCACTATAAAATGGGCGTGTAATGTGTTTAACAAAACAAACTAATTTTGACATACACACCACCGAAAACATAAGTATTTTGAGAAGCTGTCTTATCCACCAACACAAATAGTAAGCGAACAGTAAACTATAGCTTGGGAGAGACAATTTAGCAACATTGAGAATAGGATACATTCTAAATGCATTCCATTCTAGAATGGAATATACTGAAAGTAAACAGTAGCCTAGATTTAGAGGGTCGTTTCCACTTGAGGTATGCGTTCCATAACAAACTACTTTACAGCTTCACTATTCATAGGTTCTTTGGCCGACGCTCTCTCTGAACTGAAAACACACACTCCTAACATTTAAAACAGCACCATGCAAAAGGACAAATTACTAGAGAGCGACGGCCACCAACTCATTATAGGCTAACTGATACAGATGATAGGGCCTACTCTTGAATAGATAAAACAGTATATATTTTTTTCACTGACAGATACTGATTTTCTATGTAAAAGTACAAAGTCTTGACATTAACATTTCAATAGATGAAATTATTATTCAATTATGATTCATACCTCATACTGTACGCCCCAGCTCCAAGCTCTTGTCCAATGCCAGAAAGACTGGCATCAAAGTCGTGGACCAGACCTGATTCAATCACCTCATCAGTGAGTGGCAACTTCAGAGCCCAAGCCATGACGACGCGTGGATCTGATTGCAGTCGAACTTGTCTCAAATTCTCGATCCCTGGTCACAAAATTCCAAACTGCAAATTTCTTACAGCCTGATAGATGTCTTTTGCTACCAAACTGGAAGAGAAATGCCATGAAACATACACAGTTCAGTACCAGTGTAAAGACTATTGGTTTAATATAGGCCTAGCAAACGAATTGACAAGAAATTCCAGATTGTATGGACCACAAAATGTCATCACAGCTGGCAGGTATTGCAGTATCCCACATTAAAGATATTTAAGCTAGAATGACTGGTAAGTTAAATGCTGTGTGTAGTAACTAGCGAATGTACAAAATGAAAAGCTTTGCCATATGGCATAATGTTACTATGCTAACGTTAACTACTTGCTAACTCACTAATGTAACGTAAATAACGTTACCTGGGGAACTTCAATGATTGTGGATGAATGTTTTAACGTTACCTTGCTAACGTTACAACTCAACGTGGTTTGTCGTGTTAATATGAAGTTAAATTATGATAGCACTTCTAGCTAGTACGTAAATAGCTATCGAACTTACCTTTGAAACCAAGTAAGTTGACTAGCTAACCCTGTGACCATTGCATGCCATGTTGCTCCCGCGTTCTCTCCATATTGAGATAGTTGGCTAACGTTGGTTATCTCCAACATGCGCTACTACTCTTCAGGGAAACGATGATGCGAACACTGATTATTTGAATATAACGAAACGAGAACTAATTGAGTTGTATATGGTAGTTAATTAAATCTCCATTAATCGCTATACAAACCTAATAATAAGTTTGTTTATCTACTCGGCTAGAAAGCTTATTCTTCTTCTATGATATCATGGCGGTCCGCAAACAAACATTTAAGGTGCATGCCGCCACCTACTGTGCTGGTCTGCCTAATTCTATACTACTAAGATTTTTTTTAAATAATAAATAAAATAATACAAAATATAATAATTATAATGAATCCCGACTAACTTCTACCCCCCCCCCCCCCCCATTTTTAAAATAATAAATTAAACCCCTTTCAAGCCCCCCAACCCATTCAACTTTATCTACACTGAACAAAATTATAAACGCATCATTCAATGATTTTACTGAGTTACAGTTCTTATAAGGAAATCAGTCAATTTAAATGAATTCATTAGGCCCTGGATGGGCCTGGGAGGGCATAGGCTCACCCACTTGGGGGCCAGGCCCACCAACTGGGGAGCCAGGCCCAGCCAGTCAGAGTGAGTTTTTCCCCTGAAAAGAGCTTTATTACAGACAGAAATACTCTTCAGTTTTATCAGCTGTCGGGTGGCTGGTCTGAGACCATCCCGCAGGCGAAGAAGCCAGATATGGAGGTCCTGGGCTGGCGTGGTTACTCGTGGTCTGCGGTTGTGAGGCCGGTTGGAGGTACAGCCAAATTCTCTAAAATGACGTTGGTGGCAGCTTATGGTAGAGAAATTAACATTAAATTCTCTGCCAACTGCTCTGCATGCTATTTGCACACTCCCTCAACATGAGATATCTGTGGCAGTGTTGTGTGACAAAACTGCACATTTTAGTGGCCTTTTATTATCCCCAGCACAAGGTGCACCTATGTAATTATCATGCCCCTTTTTTTATCAACTTCTTGATATGCCACACCTGTCAGGTGGATGGATTACCTTGGCAAAGGAGAAACGCTCACTCACAGGGATGTAAACAAATTTGTGCAAAAATTTGAGAGAAATAAGCTTTTTGTGCATATGGAACATTTCTGGGATCTTTTATTTCAGCTCATGAAACACAGGACCAACACTTTACATGTTGCGTTTATATTTTTGTTGAGTGGATCATTGGTTTATATACACATCATTGGTGCTTACAGACGCCATAATGAGACAGATACAAAGAAGAGTCCTCTATCATTCTCTATGGTATTTGTGGCTCTGAAGAGACTGGATAAGTGTGAAATATGACAGAATCCCTTTGAAAGGCTAGAGCCACAAATCATTTTTACTAGAGATGTCAAAAGCAAGGGGTTAAGGTCTAGAGAAAGGACAAGGGATTGTTATTGTGTGATTTAGACCTATTTTTTTAAGTCACAAGTCAAGACAATAAAAGACCCAGACAGTGTTCAGTAAGCCTTTATTTGGCAGAGAATGCCCAGATCAAAAATCACATAAGTCACTCTCATGACCTCATCTATTCAGATGTATTGCTGGTTCTATACTGCACACCTTATACAACAAGTGTAAATAATATTTGTTATGCCCAACATCAACAAAATGTGTGATATAGTTAAAATCTGAAAACTACACTATTAAACTGTGTTGACATTCGATTTGCATTTGCATTCTGTCATCTCAAAATTATTCAGACAAAAGACAATTCACTGGGGAGAATCCTAAAAAACATTTTAGGTTATAGCTACCTCGGAAATGGCAGTTGTGTAACATAACACATGATTCATATAGCAGTTATTTTCTTCCTCTCTGAAAACATAATATCAATCTTAAAAGGCAATTATGGGGAACAAATGAATTACATGGTTCAGCATGGCATATCACAGACATAGACAAACATCAGAATATGAATGATATTCATTTGGGACCACAAAGGACCAAGTATTGTAGTTTATTCTCATTCGGTCATGTACCATACTGGCTTAAGATAACCTTACAAAATTGATGCTCATTACGCATAGAAGTTTGACCATTAAAAATTGTTAGCGTATGTATGTCAAGCAAAACATTATCAACCACTTAAATATGCTGGGTAACCAATTGTCATTTGCTACATTTTCAAATATGTTGGATAGACCAGACATAAAAACCAATGAAGACTCAACATTTTCTAGAACAATAAACATTATAGATTTCCAAATGTAATAAACTTAATTTATCTTTTGCCAGCCTACAAAGCTGTATCCTTTCCATTGCAGTTGACTGCACTCATCTGCAATCAAGGCTGTTCATTAGTTATCTTGTTTGAGATAAGTTATCTCTAAAGTGCAAACAATTACGAGGTTATAGAAAAGAGCAGGGAAGCCATTAGTTCCTTCAATTTTGTTTGTCCCTAAAATACCATTCCTTTTAGCTAAGAATCGATATTTCATATACATTAATAATAACAATCAAAAACTACAACCTATGAATCAATTAATTCACATAGTCAAGTTTTATTATTCAATCAATTTGATTAATTAGATAATTATTTTTGTCATGTAAGTATTCTCAATATACAGTACACATTCAACCACACTGACGCCTGACTCAATTGAGACAGGCAATGTTTTAAACTCTTCATTGTGTGACGTCTGCTGATGGACCATGCAGGGCTGACATCTGTTAACTATTTGAAATAATATATGTGTGGCTTTATAGATGAACTAATCCAAAATGACAACCTTCACTATGGTAAACTAAGGGGCATTGCTTTTGGATGCATTTGCTGTTTATGTTTTGGTTGTGTTTCAGATTATTTTATGCCAAATAGAAATTAATGGTAAATAATGTATTGTTTCATTTTGGAGTAACTGTTATTGTAAATAAGAAAATAATATGTTTCTAAACACTTCTACCATGATTACGGATAATCCTGAATGAATCGTGAATAATGATGAGTGAGAAAGTTAGACGCACAAATATTGTACGTACCAGTTCCAAACCTATATTTTTGGTGGCACCCGCATAATATCAGAACAGCTTGATTGGATGTTGTACAACTGTAAGCCAATATCTTTCGAGGCCATTGCTATAAAATTCATAGACAGCCACTTACAAAACTGTATGGTAAGTGTATAAAACCAGGTGTATCAAAATTCTATCAAATGGCATGATATATCAATAAATGAAACAAGAGGTTGTCAAACTGACAATAGAGGGTCTGTGAACATTAACCCAATCACGTTTCACATGCAATGTCTTTCTTTCACTCCCCCACACATCAAAACAAAAGGAGATAACTGAGTTTTCGATGTCCATATAGTAAGACTCAGTTCAAGTGTCATTCAGTGTCCTTTTCCTTCCCAAAGTCCATATAATTTTTTACTTACTAAGGTTGACTGTGTTACGGTCTTTACAAAACGTTTTTCTTGAGCTGATTATGCTGTCCTTCCAAGTTTCCTACTAGTCAAGGGCCGCTTACTGCACAGGCTTAAGGCTGAACTTGAAACACATTGATCTTGCTGGTGTTTTTCAGTGTCTGCCGCCTGTTGCAGAACCATACACGGACAACCTCACGGTCGTAGTTGAGCTCCTTAGCGATTTCCGTAATCTCCTGGCCCGTTGGCAGGGCATTCTTCTCAAAGTAGGTGTTGAGCACTTCGATGGCCTGCGGGGTGAAGCTGGTGCGACGCTTGCGTTTCTTGGACGGCTCACCACCCACAAATTCCATCAAATTCTGCTGACCCTTTTGGTTCCATAGTTCTGCTTCGGCCAGCCACCGCTCCAGCACGGGCTTCAGTTTCTGAGCACTCTTGGGTGTAATGTCCAGCTTCTCAAACCTGCAAGAAGCAACAACTTATAAACTAATAACACAGTAGCCTCTGATCAACCAGATTGAAACCCACATCTACTCTTTCAAATAATACCTGAACCCCAGTTCATCTTTATTTAAGTGTCAGAGCTACTATCCTGTAACATTCCTACTATAGTTTCAACACTTTCAAAATATAACCCTTGAACTACAATGTCCATAGCACACCAACGTACACTATGTATCATATTTGATAGAATGGATTTCAGAAACCTTCTACTGTGATGCCTGCAACCACCCCCACCCAGTAGACCAGAGGAGTTTACCTGCAGATGGCAGACTGGCTGTAGGCCGGGCCCTCTGTAGCCGTGAGGGCCTGTCCCACTTGTGTCTGCGTCAGCCCCAGGGACAGCCGGCGGATCTTGAAGTTCTTGGCAAACTCTCGAATCTCTTCCAGATTAATGCCCTCTTCATCTGTGCACCCTTGCTGTGGCTCTAAAAATGGGAATAGACAAAGCAGATAGATATTTTTTACAAGTAGGTAGGTCGATATTTTTATGTTTCGAGAGAAGCTGCTGCTTTTCCTTGGCCGGGTTCACTTGAAAAATATGTAAACCTCAATGTGACTTCCCTGGTTAAATATAGGATTTAATTCATAAAAAATAAATAATAATGTGAACCACGTACTGCTGACGAGCTGGCCCACGGTGGGTGTGTCTCCACAGGTGATCGGGACTGAGGAGGAGATTGGAGTGACTGTCTTCATTGCAAATGGTTGTGGGGCGATGACCACAGGTGATTGCGTAACAGTTGTTACCTGAGCCTGAGGGGAAATTTCTGTCAGCAATGGATTAATGGTAACATCCAAAAGATGAAAAAGACTCACCATTCTCACATTAAACCAATTTCAACCAACACCACATAAAAACAGCATTTCCAATTTTTCTGACATTCTGATGGAGCACTCATTAGGTCAAAATTGGTGGAGAGGGGTACCTGGGTGCTGGGCTTCGAGAATGGCACAGGAACATTATGCTTGGGAATAACAGCAGCAGAAGTGGGGACTGTAGCAGGTCCATTTCCTATGGTAGCAATGATCTGGCCCTGGTTGTTCAGAACCAGCTGTGGCTGGACTGTCTGAACCTGCAGGCCTTGAAAGCCCTGGAGATTCAGAGCCTGAGTAGCAGCCCCTCCTGTCAGTGAGGCAGGGTTCAGCATCAGGGGGATGGTTCCAATCACCTGGATGCCACATTTAGAGAATTAGGGAATGTATTTTTTAGTAACACTATACAAAATAATTTATAAATATTTGATAAGTTCTTTATTAACTGATTATCATAATACTATAAACTTTAAAATAAATACAAGTTTATAAATCTATAATAACAGTCATAACACATTAGTTGAAATTGTGTGATTGTTATTTTGATCCTTGAAAAATAGTGAGTATGTTTGCACTATAACCCACCTGTCCCTGTGCGTTGGTGATGATCTGGCTGGTGATTCCAGACATGGCACTGGTGATGATGGGAGTGGAAGTGAGGGAGCTGATGAACTGAGGCTGAGCCCCTAGAGACGCAGCACTGATCTGAGAGGAGAGAAACGGAGGCATCCAGAACATATTGTTCTACTATCGATAATGTCATAATTTTGAATACAAGGTACAATATATTCAACAGTGTGGATGAACAACAAGGACATTTTAAACCATCTGCTCAAGTTATACAACCTTTAAAGTAAAAAACATGGCTTGCTGATCAGCAATCCAAAACACACGTGTAGGTCAGAAAAAATACACGCACTTCACGTTAACCCTTTACACGCGTACCTGTATACAGGTTGTAAATGGCAGATTTGGGCACTGACAAGCGCCTAAATTATAATGCAGTAGCTGTACAGTAACATGCTATAAATTACGTCAGAGTTCAGGCTCTGCGCTTCACAGCCCTATATGGGTTTTGAAAGCCGTTTTGAACTTGCGACAAGAAGTTGCCCCCATCCTACCGCTAATTGGGCAACTTTTACACATTTTTTGGGAAATGCTGTAAATTAAGAGGACTCAATGCATTTTGAAAGATGAGACATTGAGGATTATAATAAATACCACTTTGATGTCATACAAGCAAGCCAAACACCCATGAGTCCAAATGAGCGCTTCACATTTTCATATCATACACTCTTAGAAAAATGGGTTCCAAAACAGTTTGATGAACCAATGAGGAGAACCCTCATTGGTTCCAGATAGAACCCTTTTGGGTTCCATGTAGATCCCTCTGTAGAAAGAGATCTACAATATAGGTTCCACCTGCAACCAAAAAGGGTTATTCAAAGGGTTCTCCTAGGGGGACAGCCGAATAACCCTTTAAAATTTCATATAGCCCCTTTTCTTCTAAGAGTGTAAAACTCATGTCATATACAGTGACAACTGTTATGTTTGATGTACAGTTACAAGATGACATGGTGTCATACCCTGGGTTGTTCTGAATAGAATGATCCAGTTAGTCTATTGTGAAGAAAATTTGCTGCAGAACACGCACCTGAATGCATACGACTCCTTTCTATGCGCACCAAAATTACCATCCATTTCTCTGAATTGCCCTGTGAAAGCCTTACACTGTAAGATCGTATTTTATAACTCAGTCATGTTGGCAATAGAACAAGCTTTCAAATGATGCCCACCTGACCCAGACTGCGATTTACAATAGGCTGTCTTTGGATTGTGTAAACAACAACGGTAATGGCGGGGATGCAGTGTTGTGTTCAAGTGTGCTTGCTCTAGTTCCTCAAAGCCACAGCTAGGAGAGATTAAAAAAAGCACCTTATTGTTGAAGACTCTTCTTAAGAGTCCTGAAAGTGCATTGAAATTACATAGGAAATACACATAAAATGACCAGTGTAATGTTTGAATTCAGTCTTGTGTCAGGTGAACTGTTGTGTCCTCAACTTAGGTCTAATAATTGTCCCATTGTCTCCAAATTGTTCCCACACTTTTCATATTTATTCTCTAAGAAACATTTCAATTTAGCCCCATCCATATGCTGTAGGCCAATTTCCACGAGTGTAAAGGGTTAACTCACATACACGACAATACAGAAACACATTCTTACAATGGCAGGGTTGATGGAGAGGCCTGCAGACTGGAGTGTTGACACAGACACACTGGGCTGAGAGGCGGACGGCATGGCCTGGGTCAGTTGTGCTGCAGCCACCTGCGTGTTCTGCTGAGCCTGCTGCATAGCTGCCTGGACCTGCTGTAGTGATGCTGTCTGAGACTGGAAAACCGCCTGCTGGGTCTGGACAGGGTTTAGCACAGTGGCTGCTGGGAAAGAAGAACCCAAACACATACAGATAAAGCATCACTGTCCCCCATGTGGTAGCCAAAAAACTATTGACTGTTGATTCAATGTGGATTAATGCAGAGATTCACATTCTGTGAAGTGTGTATCTCTGCCGTCTTACTTTGCAAGCCTTGTAAGCCTTGCAAGCCGGCAAAGGGTAGTTTGAGGAGGCCTCCGGACTGGCTGGCAGCTGAAAGGCCAGGGAGTGTGGCTACGTTGCTGGTGGGGAAGGTGAGGACAGCCAGGCCTTGGCCCCCCATGGACCCTGCCATGCTGAGGGGGATGAGCAGGGGCTGGCCCAGGGAGCCTGTCTGGGCCATCATCCCTGTCATCAGAGTGGCCAGACCATCCTGGGTCAGGACCTACAGGGAAGGAGGATGGGGTTTATTAGGAAGAGGGGTGAGAAATAAATAGGATCAAAATTATTGGCAGATGAAGGAACCACACATGACACAATTATTTTGTTTGTTTAATTGTTCTCACCTGTTGACAGCCCTGCAAGCTCTGCACAGTGATGGGCATGGTGGCCTGTGGTTGCGACAGGGAGACACTGATGGGAACTGCAGTCTGAGCAAGAGTCTGGACAGCAGAGGCTGCAGAATCGACAGCCACCACCTGGTCCCCCAGCACTGACAGCACAGAGAGAGAACACACTGTGTTTGTCTACCATCAGCACATACCACACATCACTCTTAAAACATTTTTACACAGCAGCATTAAACAAGATGCCGTTTAACCTGTATTGCATGGAGTCTAACCTACCGTATCGGTATCCTACAAAGGGCTCACCTACTCCCCCAGTGTTGTGGGGTGCTGGCGGGCTGTCCTGTGTTCCTGCCTCAGGTTGCTTAGCCTGATTACTCACATCCTCACCCCCCGAATCAGTCCTCCCATCAGGCATTGAGGATGGAAGAGAGGCTTGATCTACCTCCACTTCCAGAACACGGATCGTCTCATGACCAGACATCACTATCACCTGTGCAGCAGAACACAAGACCAGGGCTCATATTTTAAAAAGTGTCTCAGAGTAGGGGTGCTGATCTAGGATCAGTTTCGCCTTTTAGATCATATGAATAAGACTACATGGAAATGAGAGGCCTGGTCGAAGATCAGCACTCCTGCTGAGATAAGCTTAATTGGAATACAAGCACAAGTCACGCAACTACACAATAAATGACTCATGCTCTGAGCCATGACCAGGAATATTTTTCATTATGTAGTAATAATATAATTATAAGGCATATACATCCAGGCTAGGCTCAGTGTTACTCCATTCAAATGATCAGATGTTGCCATACCAGTCGGTCTCTATCTACTGAGACAACCCAGGTAGAGGACAATGTCTATTGGTTACTTGTAGAACAGAACATGAGTTTACACGTGCAAAACCATGCCATAGGAGCATAACCTGTCATCGTTTTTGTCAACAATGGTGGTCAGCTACTCCCTATCCATTTCCTTATACTAATAATCCAAATTGTATATTATTAGTAAATATAACAAAGCAAAGACATGATACATGCGTGGATGCAGCCATGAAAGATGTAAAGGAGAGGCACAGAAAACCTGAGCTGGAGGGCAAGGTGCAGACAGAGAGACTGCAATCATACCTGGTTGTTTTTGGTAAGGAATTTCAATGTGCAGGAACCTAATGGCTGAAAAATGTCTGCAGTCAGACAGTGAATGGCTAAGGAGAACAACAGAGAGGCCAAGCACACACACGTTAGGACACAATGAACCAAGACAAAAGCCCACAAATGGAGAAAAAAAACATCAGTACAACAAAACTACAACAATGAGCATCAGCCAACAAGCATCTCAAGCAATGCTTTCTGAGAGCTCCCCTCGTAACAAAAAAATATAAATTGCTTTAGTTTGCTGACTATGAGTGTAAAGGACACAGCCGGAGTGAACATACAGTATATCAACCTCAAGATGACCGTGTGGGGTTAATACATTTTTATTTTTTTATTTTTTATTTAACCGTTATTTGACTGAGAACCGTTAAGTTGACTGAGAACACGTTCTCATTTGCAGCAACGACCTGGGGAATAGTTACAGGGGAGAGGAGGGGGATGAATGAGCCAATTGTAAACTGGGGATTATTAGGTGACCTTGATGGTTGAGGGCCAGATTGGGAATTGGGAATACATGGTGACATGGAGGCGGCAACAGCTTATGACAGAGGACTATGAAGGAGAGGCAACACAGATTTTTAAAGTTGGGCAGGGGTGTGTTACTAACGTGATATCAGGTAGTGTTGACATTGAGGTTAGTGGTACCTGTTCATTGACAGTGAGGGGTGTGTCAGCAGCAGGGAGATCCTGAAGGTCCATGGTTCAGTAATCTCACCACCAAGCAGTCACTGTCTTGACATTCTAAGAAAGGAGAAAGAAGCTGTCATCAAATCAAAGGGTGGCTACTTTGAGGAATCTCAAATATAAAATAGATTTTGATTTGTTTAACACTTTTTTGGTAACTACATAAATCCATATGTGTTATGTCATAGTTTTGATATCTTCACTATTATTCTACAATGTATGAAATAGTAAAAATAAAGAAAAACACTTGAATGAGTAGGTTTGTCCAAACTTTTGACTGGTACTGTATGTATATTTATTTTGGGTTGGGGGTGGGGAGACAGTCGGGGTCTCAACTTACTGTTGAGTTAGGATATTTAGCTTCGGGCCCCAAAAAGGCCCTGCCGGCATGTGTATGGATGTCGGTACACAGACCCGCTAGCCACTGTGGCCCCTCATGATGAGTTCCAATTTTTTGTGGCCCCCACCCCCATCAAAGTTGCCCATTCGTAAGTTAAAGAGTATAAAAACAACTAACCATATGATGCTTCAAAAGTGACAGCACTAGAAATAGAAGTCACAACTAGGAGATTTAGTCTGGACACAGTGTAGGCCTACGTGTACTGGGGACTACAGGGGTGCACACACACACAGTAATAATATACTTTATGACTTGATTTTTCATAAAGGCAGTCTGTGTCAAATTAAACATATGAATAATGCACCAAGAATAGGCAGCTTCTTGATAATAGGTGGCCTAGCCCTAGAAGAGAGGCCCTCCTACAGTATGTCCGCCCAAAACAACTAGCTTTCTAGAATGATAACAGCTGAAAAATGACTATTCAATTATCAAATATTTTAACGTAATATCAAAAAGATCAGTGTTGCGCAGCACACTTCAACACAGAAGTTATAGATCTATCAGAACTTCAGCAGGTGATGATCCCCGTACACCACCCCCAATCTAGCCGCAATAAAAGTATCGCCATATACTTATTTGAGGACACGATGTTACCCATAAAATATGCCGCGACAAAAACCACCCGCTATTCAATGCCTGGGGTCTGAATTTTATGTATTTCCCTCTCTTTATCATAAATATATAAATTATGCTAATTAAGAGCATTGCATATTAACAAAAAAACGAATTTCCTCTCGCCATTTCGTCGCGCTATAGCGGATGGAAGTCTTAAACTGAAAGCAAAGCAAAGCAACTTACCGTAAATGTGTCTTATTTTCTGAGGTTCTCCTCTTTTAAAAATCTTTGCCACAGTTTGTTTTAGTCACATATAATAAAAAATGCATATCACCGCTCCAGATAGGCGCTATGGCTGCACACAAGAGGCATTTGCATTGATAAGGAGGGTTGGCAACGTGAAGATCCTTTCTTTCTTAATATTTAATGACGGTCCCTTCGGTACTACAATTCAGATGACCTATATTCCTCAAGACACCATCTAAAATCGACTTCTGCTGTAAAGACCAATGGAAAATACCACCAATATTACAACAAATCTGGCCTTTTGCCCTACGTCATGAACATAATTTATGCAAGGGATATCTTGCATTGAAAAATGTCGGCCTCGACTTGAGAGGAGCCATGGCTGCCTTAAAGGGAAAGTGCATCTTTAAAAGTATAGTTTTTTAGCACGTTGGCTTTTTAAATTATATTTTTTTATCTGTGGTACAGAATATAATGTAGCAGCAAAGAGACTACGTGGAACTTTTCCCCCAGGAGGTCAAAAAGGGTCCTCTGGTCTAGAAATACTGTCCAGAAGTAATTACTTCATTGGACAGATGGGGCACACCCATGAGCATAAATTGTTTCCCTAAATACTAAGGATTTCTGTTTTCATTAGATAATTGTAACCTGTTGTCACAAATCACATGTACCATTGGTATAGAGTATTGATTGATTATATATGACCTACTATGCTGAGCACCATATTTCACTGCATTTCTCTTGGAGGAATAGACCTTGGTGTGTTTTCGCTCTATTTTTCTTGCCAGCTGGCAGACACTGGCATTTGCATGCATTTGTAGTGCATTGCCATGGAGCTCAAAGGGAGAGCTGAGATTTTTGAATCTTTAATTAGCCCCATGGCAAGTGCTCTCTACTGTCTGTTCAATCACAATGTCCTCTATCATCGAAGCTGAAATATTCCTGCCAAGAATTTACTAACTGTCACTTAATGATCAGAATAGTGTATGAAAAGATTTTGAATCAAATTGCTATATCATCCTCCATATCATCACCCTGGTGCGCCTTAGTGATGATGTGGTGAGGTAACCCCAATTGTTTTCTTATGGATCAGAAAAGCAACCAATTATTTTTTATAATGATCAACGTCAAATAGGTTATTAGACTAGGAAGTATTTGAAGACTAGCCGAATAAACAGCCGGAAACGTAAAGCAAATATATTAATTTTAATTATCTTGAATGTTATTCAACAGTTTATATCTAGGTCTGGTTGATCACCTTCAGTGCCCATTCAATGCCATGGAACATTTATTAAATATAAAGAAAACTACAAAGTAAATTGAACCAGTAAGGTAATGTAAAAACTTACACAGCGCACGCACTTTCACCCCTAGAATGGGAGTGGCTAAGTACATATGACGTAATTGCATCAACCATCACAACACAAATCTAGACAAAAACAAGGAAGTGAACGGTCACGTAACTCTGAACTGTAATCTCAATTTTTAGTATTCAAACGGTCCTTATATAAAATACTTTTAACTTCAGAATAATTGTATTCGACGCATTAAACTACACACTAATTCAGGACAATGAACAACAAAGGTAATTTAGCTAACGTCCACAACCATTGTATTAGCTAACATGCTAGGTATCTAACAACAGCGGCTAAGGGTTAGTTAGCCAGCTAACAAGCGACACTAAAATGTTTACTTGACCGACGTATTTTCCTTTTCATTATAAATTAGCCCAACCACTAAGGTAGATACTGCTGTCTAAATCGTGATGGAGTCGACATGTAAGTAGCCGGCTAGCTAATGTTACCCAATACGTAACGTTAGAAGGCTTGCTGTAGTTACTACATGCTATTTAGCTTGTAGCCGTGTACTCTGACCTCAATACCACTATCCAGTTAGCTTTTGCAATTAGCTCTAGGACTTGTCATAGTCACTATTTTGTCAGTTGGGTAAGTGTTTTGTTGTGACAATATTAACTTAGCTAGCTAACTGTAATCATGATTGATGAATTAAGTATTTTCTGCATGTTATGTTAGCTACCTATACGTTTATTTAATTAGACCGGTCGGTAGTAGATTAACAAACTACGTTAGCCCTCAATAATGTTTTGCTATTGTGTGATGATTGAGTAAAACAAAGCAAGTGTGCGTATTGATAATAGTAGAATATTGTTTTGTGTATCACAGGTTCCTATCCCCAGCAAGCTGTGTACCCTCAGCAGAGTAGTGCACCCATCTACCCACCTGCTATGCAAGTGTCTCCCCAGGCACCACCTTATTCAGACGCCCCACCTGCATACTCTGAGGTAGCCATTTATACTTGGAATAAACATGTTATCTACTTTCGTGAAGAGTATTCCCAATCATATCAATACAAACGCACTGACCGACTGTCTCTAACTCTCCCCTTTTCATATGTTCTCCATTACGCCAAAGATCTATCAGCCCAGGTATGTGCACCCATCTCAGGCTGGCCAGCTACAGCAAATGTCTCAGTACCCTGGCACTCAGATGTACATGCAACTGCCACAGTCCATGGCTGTTGGACCAATGGGCCACAACGTCCCCATGGCGTACTACCCCATGGGAGCCATGTATCCCCCTGGCTCCACTGTGCTATTGGAGGGAGGATATGATGCTGGTGCTCGCTTTGGTCAAAGCAACAGTGCTTCCATCCCGGTGAGTATCCTCAAAATGCCTAGGCTATATCTGGGGTGTCAAAATCAATTCCTGGAAGACAGTGAATTTGCTGGTTTTTGTTATTTCCTTTTAATACGTGTCCAATTAAGACCTAGACAACCTGATGAGGGGAAGTAATCAATTACCTTAATACGTACAAGGGAGGGGCGAAAACCTGCCAACACTCAGCCTTCCAGGAATTGAGTTTGACACCCCAGGCCTATATGTTACACAATGTCATGTGGTTATATCATAAATCAATGTTCATATTGTGCTGGAGCCAAATATATATCCTGTGTAATTGATTAACACATATTGGTAAAGTTACTCATGTATGTGACTATTTCTTCCCCCTCACCTAAACGCATCACAGCCCCCACCTCCTGGCCACATGCCTAATGCAGCTCAGCTGGCCGCCATGCAGGGTGCCAACGTCATGATGACACAGCGCAAGAACAACTTCTTTGTGGGTGGCTCCAATGGCGGGTACACCATCTGGTAACAGCCAGTGTTTTCCGCAACCTCTCCCCTTACTCCTCTCCCTCATTCAAAATGATGACGCCCTCTCCTGTCCCATCCACCAACCCCTTTCGGGGATACTGATATCATCTAACGGAATGTAATATTTTAAAGCCCTGATAAAAGGTGCAGTACTCCACTTTGGAAGCAAAACAGTTCTAATTACTGATTCATAATTTGGGCTGCTGAACTGGTTCCCTGACCTTACAAGTATAGTGCTGCTGTCTTCGGTCAAAACACATTTCACATGTTACTGGTTATATTAAATTTTTTAATGCATGACATCAATCTACACTCTTAACACTGTCACCATTTTGTACTTGATAACTAATGTTCATGTTTATAAACACTCGTTGGACTTGGCCTAATGTCTTCCTCACAGAGTGCTACTGATCCAAGTAGAGCATCATATATACTTTAGTTTTCGCCGTTGCATGGCATGTAGAATAGGCCCAGTTGGCCTATCTAAAATCAGTTTCTGCGACCACTGGATGAATTTCAATCGGATCAAATAGACGCGTGCTGTAGTATAATAGAATACTGGTATGTTAAACAACAAGAACCCAAACAAGAATGGATCACAAAATGATTACCAGATTATAACATGCCATGGTGGTTTACTGTACCTTCTTGGGCAACCGTAGATGAACATAATCGGCGTCCCAAAGAGCACCGTCACTTAAATAAAAGCAAATTAACTTAAAATACTTATAATGAAGTTGAGATTTGGATCGTCGAAAGGGTTGGTTGGCTTTACATTTGTGCAGTTATTGGTTTTAATTTTTGCCGTTTTAGTTTTTTTCCTCCTAAATCGGATACCCAGACTTGTACATCATCCCAGTGTTTGGTTTCCTTAAGTAAAAAAATGACACCCACCTGTTCTTAAACACTTACAAGCACTGTCATGTAAACGAGAATCATCTAAGATCAGGAGGTTATTAAGAGTTAAACACTTTACTTTAATCCTTCATTATAAGGACTGTGAGGGTTCAATTACAATGTAACCGGTTTGTTTACTTTAAATATTTATCACTTTCGGGCACATCTTAGTGATTTGTTTGAATTAATTATTAGTTAATGTTAGTATAACCAATTAGCTGGTTGTACCAAAGAAATGGTCTAGACTGCACTAGTAAATGTTTGGTTGTGACTTATAATTATAGTAATTGAAATATGGCACATTTTGAAAAGCAAACATCAGATTTAAGGATGCAGTGATGAGTTTGATGGTGCTTAAAGACCTTCGATCTGGCATTGCTGTTGCTGTATTTTTTAATGGGGTGCTTAAATGTTTAATGTGAATGTGACTAGGTGGTTCTGCATGCTTTTTTGCACTTTTGCTCTGTACAATTTTGATTTTTGTAAAGATGTATCATTGCTAATTTTTATAGAAATACCACAAGCATTAATTTATGTGCACTGCTGGAAATAGATTTTGCTACTTGTTTTTAGTACAAATGCTAATAACCTGCAAATACAGTGCTATGCATGTTATTCTTTCCTGTCCAACTTTTTTAGAATTCATTTAAATGTACTTTCACTCCAAAAGGGGGGTGTTCCTAAATGTTTTAGGACTGCAGAAAATCACTTGCTTATGGTTCCCAATTTGTTTAATATAGTGTTAAGCCACATTATTTCTGAACATTTTCTTATAAATAAAAATATGCATTGCATCAGTGGAGCTTACAACTGTTGACACAGTTTATTTTCCAATACACTTGTGCTGCTAATTAAACTACTGTATAAACTTTAATAAATATCTAACACTAGGTTTGATCTAGTTTGTGAGACCATGTCTGCATACAATAATTTGATATTTTGGTTGAAACATGATTCCTTGAGGTTTTTATTTTTCCTCCTGTTCGGATATAAATTAATGTCACTGGGTATCTGACATAATAGACTAGATTTGATAGTTGTAGCCCTCATGGAAACAGATGTAGTCTTCACTGAAATGTGAATTCCAGGTCACTTTGGTCAGTTGACCAGCTGTCTGGTAAACTGCTAGCCAAGCATGCGACCTGTTTGCACATGTATTATCAGACTGCATCTGTTCTTGGTAACACTGATCACATGACCAGCCACCATTCCAAACATGGTTATCATGTTACTCATATTTTGCGCAGCTGTAAATGTGTATCCCATTCCCAAATACACGCTGATGCTTCATACCGTTTAAAAACTGTCACCGCTTTCAAAATGTAAACACAAAAATATATTCCTTCAAATGCAATTTTTTTTTGTTTTCTTTCTGTCCAAGACCTGGCTATTGTTTAATGTAGCAACGTAATGGTGGCTTAGACCCAGCAATATGATGTACTGTAATGCTTACCAGTAGATGCCATGCCAACCATAGCCAGTGTGGAGTAAACAAAGGATTTATGGACATTTATTGTTCAGGGATTCTCTTAACAAATGTATGAAAGTGACTTGATGGTCTATGGTACACTTTCTTTTAAGATTAAGGAGATGAGTCACTTTGGTTTGCTGAAACATGCGTCGGGAAGAAAGAACTCTTTGCAAAGGAACTTTGGTGCACTTCATGTTTTTTTATAGAGTAAAATATATTTTGGACAGTTGAAATACTACCTGTTCCGAGTTCTTCTCCGTCATTTAGATTTTTTTTTTTTACAAGCATCAGGACTCTCAAGCTGCTCAAGTGGCTCTGTATGAATCGTAAGAGTTTAAGAAATTTTTACAGTGCATAAATACCTTCCCTGTGATGAAAATGAACAACTAGCCATGTATGAAATACACATTGCGCGGAGTGAGATTGACACTTCAATGTTCTATCCACCCATCACTTATAGCTGTAAGGACATTCAACAATGACTGAAAAAAGGAAAAAGCTTTATTGCCATATCTGACCTGCAGTCTTGAGGTCTGTCATGTCACTTACTACCTTTGGCAGATACTTCAATAAGATCATACAATTTCTAGCTGGTAATAGTAGCAGATTCAATACAACATTTCCCATTTTGCTGCCCAGATAGACAATAGTAAAATCCTTACAGTTTTGACAAACTGGTAAAGTATGGATAATGGCATAAGAATAATACAATTTCATCAGTGCCTTCTACTGATCACCAAATACAATTCCCCATTTAGCACCCAGAGATACTCATTAAATACAGAAAAAGTTAAAAAAGTTAAACATAAAATTAAAAGCCTTCAGAGGTGACATGGGGAGCAGATGTATAACTGAATTGTGATGACACTGAAATGGAGGCATATTTATGATGCCATCTTAAGACATTTACCTGCAAGAATCTCATGAAGTCTTCCATCCACCAGTGTTCCACAACGATCTCTTATGTGCACACAACTGTTACGTAGTCCATCAGTGTGTGCACACAGACCTCTTTAACTAATGCATCTCATCTCCTGTCCAGCTTATGTGCCTATAAGTGAGTGTTTTCTTGGGTAAAATCTATGTAGGTTTTCCTCAAGACTGCAGAAATACTGTAGATAGCCTTCAAAGATGGTTATCATTTTCCTGTTTCCTCTCAGTTTGGCACATAACATTTTGTTAACACCCACAAACAGTTCTCCTCGCATTCCTCCTTTTCATCCTTTCATCAAGTTCAAATGAAGTACTCCTTTTCGTCAGTTACCATCTCACCGTGGGCCTGATCAGGGTCTTCCACCGGGGCAGGTTCTCCTGTGGTTCTGTAGGCACCCTTGTTGTGGCACAAGTACCGATGCAGAAGGAAACCCAGGCCAGCTAGCATCAGCAGTACAACTACGATGACCACTGGAGAGAGTCATCTGCTTTTAGAGTAGGGACTGTGAAGTTTAGCTAATGATAGATAATTTAAAACAGGGTTTTGCCAGTTCTCTTTTTATTTTCTTTGTCATAGTGAAGTAAAAAGAAAATTGTCCAAATAAATGAGTCCTACCTCCAATGACAGGAGAGTCTGTATGTGTGGGAAGTGATGTTGTTGGACTCATCTCTGTTGCTGAAGACAAAGCATTGGCACAAACAATCTGTTTAATACTGTAGGCTGTGCTAGTATTAACTTGTGACACTGCAATCTGAACTGTGATATGACAAAAATCTGTTTATGAATGGCTACACTGAAACATGCCAGAACCTCAAGTAATGCCGAAGTTGAATTTCTAAATCTATATGACATTATGCAATGTCTTAATAATCAGAGGTAAACAACAGAGCCATCACAAAAAAGGGTTGGGCATCATCAACTCTGAAGGAAAATATGGCTACAGTATTTTATTGACACGCTGACTTCAAATATCACCAAATGTATTTTGTCTTTGTGAAATAAGTGCCACATAAAATGGCAACTCTCTAGCACAAAAATGACATGTCCCACTTACCTGTCATGGGTGGAATAGAAGTCATGGTGATTGATGTCAGATTCACAAGCTAAGTCATTGTTTACACAACAAACAAACTCATAAGTAAAAAGCCCTGTATTCCAAACCAACAGTACTAAATTCAGGTAACATTACAATCATTCGGGGTAGAGATTTGTAGAAAAAAATAATGTTTGAATCATGTAAGCTATTTACAGTGGTAGAAGTCATAGATGAGAAGACAGAAATTGGGCTACTTTGAAAACGATGTTGCGGGTGAAAGTGTATTGGTTGCTACATCTAAATGGCACCACTTTTTTTATATTTTTATAATGTTTTATTAATTTCACTGTGACCTGCTACTTCTGACTATCAGTCAGTGATGCAGGCTGTTTCTGACTGAGTCAGTGATTGGTGGGGAGGGCAGAAGGGGTGTGTGTGTGTGTTGAGCACAGTCATTGGTGTTGAGAGAGCGCTGCAGCAGGCAGTCATGACATGTGATGTGAGAACAATGAACTAATTAAGTAGTACTAACTAGCTACACACTACTCAAGTTTTCAAGATATATAACTTTCAAATTACAGAAATCATCTCGTATGATGCAAAATCCTTCATACGGGATCATTTCTGTTTTTTAAAAGTTATATATCTTCAAAACTTGAGTGCTGACAAGCAAAACATTTTGGGACTATGTCAACAATGGACTAAAGAAACAAAGACCAAAATATAGTTTTGGGTGGAGTTTTCCATTAAGAATCGGAAGCATAGAAATAGAGCACAGAACAGATCTACCGCTTCTAACACTTGCTTTCAATGAGAAGGATATCTATAACTCACATTTCTATGTGAATTTATCAGGTCGCCCAAAAAGTGACATATTGCCACTTTAAATATTATTCCAATGTTGGCTTTTTTTAGAGGCAAGAAATGTTTTATGTGAATTTCTGACTCAGTTGACAGACCCATTTATCTATTTCAGTAGTAGGCTACTCTTATTAGAATTTTAAATCACTGTGAATGACGTAGGTCCTATGAGTAGACCCATGTTGGCATATCAAAACATTTAAAAAATATATTTATTTTTTTAAATTTGGGACTGTTCATCTTCACTTCGGGATGATTCTGAGACGGTGATGAAAAAAGTTAGTCTCGAGCCCTGTATGCAGCAAGCTAGCTAACATTGGCCAGGAAGCTGAAGTCAGAGGAGTGGTGCGCAACGGCACAGAGAGGAACCGATTAACTCCATTACTGACTATCAAATTATAATAGTAGCGATTAATAGTAGAATAAAACTAGCCATTAAATCTCGGGCTCCCGAGTGGCGCAGTGGTCTAGGCCACTGCATCTCAGTGCAAGAGGCGTCACTATAGTCCCTGGTTTGATTTTAGGCTGTATCACATCCGGCTGTGATTGGGAGTCCCATAGGGCGGCGCACAATTGTCCCAGCGTCGTCTGGGTTTGGCTGGGGTAGGCCATCATTGTAAACAAGAATTTGTTCTTAACTGACTTACCTAGTTAAATAATGGTTAAAGAAAAATAAATTAAACTCTTGATGTACTGGACTCATGATGGATCTCCTCTCTCTTTCCTTTCCATCTTGCTCCAGAGGGATGGATTACTGGGACATCAGGCTGCAGCCACACGAATTGACATTTTTGTGGAATAAAATAAGCCAAAAACTTTGGGGGCTTTTCAATTTTTATACTCATTGAAAATATGATTATTTTAGAGAAATGTGACTTCTATTAACACTATTTCACAATGTGTTAACAGCATTTCATTTAACTAGGCAAGTCAGTTAAGAACATATTCTTATTTTCAATGACGGCCTAGGAACAGTGGGTTAACTGCCTTGTTCAGGAGCAGAACGACAGATTTTTACCTTGTCAGCTCAGGGATTCGATCTTGCAACCTTTCAGTTACTAGTCCAACGCTCTAACCACTAAACTACCTGCCACCCATTCACTATCAATCACTTCTATAGTTCAGATTAAATAATTTGGTGTGATGAACCAATAAAGGGAGAAATGCTGAGAACAAGGTAAAGCAATTTTACCAGTTTTATTTAGATTGTCATTATGGAGACACCTATTGGATAAATGTGGCAAACACCTCTCTTCCTGTGAAAAATGTTTGGACTAGTTCAGGCATCGGCTAGAAATATGCCTAGACCTGGTAAGCCTGGAAACCAGTCTCATTAAATATCTAGCCCCCACTCACTTTCTCATAATAACAGGCTTCACTGAAACCTATTTGTCTTTTATTATGTAATTTATCAAAATATAAAACCTTAGTTTACTGCAAAGAATAGAATCTCATTCAATTATCATGGGTTATCTGCCAGTCTCTATGGGGGTATCACATGGTTCAATTCTCGGGCCGACTCTTTTCTCTATATATATCAATGATGTCGCTCTTGCTGCTGGTGATTCCTTGATCCACCTGTACGCAGACTACACCATTCTGTATACATCTGGTCCTTCTTTGGACACTGTGTTAACAAACCTCCAAACGAGCTTCAATGCCATACAACACTCCTTCCGTGGCCTCCAACTGCTCTTAAACGCTAGTAAAACTAAATGCATGCTCTTCAACCGATCGCTGTCCGCACCTGCCCGCCCGACTAGCATCACTACTCTGGACGGTTCTGACTTAGAATATGTGTACAATTACAAATACCTAGGTGTCTGGTTAGACTGTAAACTCTCCTTCCAGACTCACATTAAGCATCTCCAATCCAAAATGAAATCTAGAATCGGCTTCCTATTTCGCAACAAAGCCTCCTTCACTCACGCTGCCAAACATGTATGCTCTCGTCGGCTGGCCCTCGCTTCATATTCATCGCCAGACCCACTGGATCCAGGTCATCTATAAGTCTCTGCTAGGTAAAGCCCCGCCTTATCTCAGCTCACTGGTCACCATAACAACACCCACCTGTAGCACGCACTCCAGCAGGTATATCTCACTGGTCATCCCCAAAGCTAACATGTCACGTTCTGACCTTAGTTCCTTTGTTTTGTCTTTTGTTTTAGTATGGTCAGGGCGTGAGTTGGGTGGGTTGTCTATGTTAGTTTTTCTATGATTTTCTATTTCTGTGTTTGGCCTGATATGGTTCTCAATCAGAGGCAGCTGTCAATCGTTGTCCCTGATTGGGAACCATATTTAGGTAGCCTGTTTTCTGTTGGGTTTTGTGGGTGGTTATTTTCAGTCTTTGTGTGTCTGCACCAGACAGAACTGTTTCGGTTTTCACTTTGTTGTTTTGTATTTGAAGTGTTCAGTTTTGGATTATTATTAAATAAGATGAACACTAACCACGCTGCGCTTTGGTCCTCTCCTTCCACCGACGACAACCGTTACATAACACCCACGTTGGCCGCCCTTCCTTCCAGTTCTCTGCTGCCAATGACTGGAACGAATTGCAAAAATCGCTGAAGTTGGAGACTTATATCTCCCTCGCTAACTTTAAGCATCAGCTATCTGAGCAGCTTACCGATCGCTGCAGCTGTACATAGCCCATCTGTAAATAGCCCCACCCAACTACCTACCTCATCCCCATATTGTTTTTATTTACTTTTTTTGCACACCAGTATTTCTACTTGCCCATCATCATCTGCACATCTATCACTTCAGTGTTAATTTGCTGAATTGTAATTACTTCGCTACTATGGCCTATTTATTGAATAGGTTCTATCTATTGAATAGGTTCTAGATTGTTCTATTGTGTTATTGACTGTACTCTTGTTTATCCTATGTGTAACTCTGTGTTGTTTTTTGTCGTACTGCTTTGCTTTATCTTGGCCAGGTTGCAGTTGTAAATGAGAACTTGTTCTCAACTGGCCTACCTGGTTAAATAAGGGTTAAATACAATTTTCAAAATCAGAACATATAAGAATAACGGATGCAAATACTGAAATGCAATGAGTCATTGTCTTGATGTGGTCGATGCAGATAAAGAACCGTCTCTAGGGTAAAATGACTTAGCTACTGCCATAGCCGGGAAATAAAAAATACAATAAAGGGTAGAATATTGGTATCATTTCTGCATATCAATCAAGGTATTTATTCAAGCTGTAGCCTGGAACAGCATGTTTACTGGCTAGTTGGGTACATCACACTTTTAATGCTGCCATTGTTCGTCATGCAGCTGTGTATGTAAACAGATTCAATTATGTCCGTGTTATCTGGAATCCTTGGGACGTCCCTACCCTAAACCTTACCTAACCCATTTAACGTGTCAACTTCAATGGGGTAGAGACATCCCAAATGATCCCAGATAGCATGGACCCAATTGAACATGTTTACATAGTACGGGCAAAAAGTTGGTGGGTTTATTAGCTATTATTTTAAAATTAAAATTATGAATTTCAGCACCCCGTGGAAGGGACCGCTGTTGTACAGGACACACATAGGCACAGGAAAGCATTTTCAGAATTGACATTTTTACAAGAATCGACTGATAATGACACAATGTTGCTAGCATATCGCGCGACCAGTCATCAAATCTCCACGGCGATATAAGAGAAAGGAGTTGAGGTTTCCCAAGCTACTTTAGCCGATGGAAGTAGAGCTTTTTAAAACTTTTTTAATTGTTTAAATAAAAAAATATATATATATATAAAAAAATATATATATATTATATATATATTTTTAAATTATTATTATTATTATTTTTATTTTATTTTATTAACAACAAATCAATACAGAAAGTACATAAGGGAACATAAGTATATATAGATTATATACAATGGACAATCGAGCTAGGGGGTACAATATCACATTACAATTACACAAGGACCTTAAGGGACATACATACACTTACAATTCTAACAGCTGTTTTGTTAGTAGCGTATTTAACTGTTTTAAAATACAGTTCAATTTCTTTTTGTAGGGTAAGAAAATGTGTTTTTTTTGTTTGTAAATTTACATTTGTGTATATGAAATTTGGCCAAAAGAATAGTGAAATGAATTACATAAAAATGTTTCAGCTTATTTCTATCGTATGTAAAGAATCCAAGCAGTACATCTCTCCACAATAGTGTAAAATCTTCATAAATGTGTTCAATTATAGACCTACTGATGTCTTGCCACAGTTTTCTTACATGAATACAATGCCAAAAAAGATGCAACACTGTTTCTGGGTGGTCATTACAAAAGGAGCAATTTGAGTTGATGTTTTCCTTAAACTTCTTCATATAGTGGTTGGCAGGATAATATTTATGAATAATWTTAAAGGAAACMTCCTTAATTTTGTTAACAAGTAGGTATGTGTSTGGCAACATCCAAACTTTTTTCCAACAGATATTATCAATAAATCCATTCCAATAAGGCATGACATAAGGTATAGATACAACATCCTGCTGAAACAAGGTTCGTAATCGCTCTGTTGTTGAATGGACCAAAAGAGAAACAAATCTTTCCTACTGATGAGTCAAAGGGGTCAATAGAAGGTAGGCTCTGAGGGTCAGGTCTTGACACGTTCCTGAATAACAGAGCAACACCTGAGGGAATGGCGTCTAAAACAATTGCAAAATCTTTAGGTGTTACGGGGACCTTGTAAAGTGATAAGAATTCCTTATAACTGAGTAAAAGACCCTCTGCATTTAACAGTTGGCTCAAGAATAGGATATTATTTCGGAACCAATATTCTAAAAACAAAGAAGTATTTTTATACAATATATCCCGATTATTCCATATATAATATCTGTGTGGAGAAAAATTGTATTTATAAATTAAGGACCATGACAAGAAAATCTGCCGATGAAAAGCAGAAAGTTTCACTGGAATTTTGTCAATATTATAATTGCAAAACAACATGAAGTTAAGGCCACCAAAAGTAGAGAAGACATGATGAGGAATAAAATTCCAGATAGAAGTGGGTCTTCTTAGGAATTGTTTTTGATCTTAAAAGTATTATTTAAAGTAGTAAAGTCCAGAAAATTCAGTCCACCATTCTCATAAGTGTTCATTAAAACAGTTTTCCTAATTTAATGGGTACGGTTTCTCCAAAGAAAGTTGAAAAGCATCTGGTCTATCTCCTTGCTTATTTTACTGTCAAGATATAAAGATAGAGCGCCATATGTTAGTCTAGAGATACCTTCGGCCTTGGTTATTAGGACTCTACCTTTTAAAGATAAGTCCCTCTGTAGCCAGCTTCTTCTGGGTATTTTTAATAAGAGGGTTAAAATTTAGTACGCCTCTAGACTTCTGATCCTTTGTAATGGTTATGCCTAAATATGTAAGTTCTTCTTTTACTGGAATACCATAATATGAAGGTGTCACACAATCTTTGACAGCTATGAGTTCACATTTATTAATGTTAAGGTATAGACCAGACACTTTGGAAAAGGATTGTATCACATTGATCGATATGGGAATTTGGTTAGCGTCTTTCAGAAAAAGTGTAGTATCATCAGCCAGCTGGCTTATAATAATTTCTTTACCAGCTATGGAAATACCTTGTACAGGACTATTATTTAAAGAATTTGCAAGAAGTTGGGTGATTAATAAAAACAGGTACGGGGAGATAGGACAACCTTGCCTAATTCCTCTCTTTAACTTAAATCTAGGTGAGTATTTCAATTTGATAGAGCTGTTACCATTTGCATAGAGAGTCTTAATAGCCTTAATAGCCTTACAGAAAAAATCCCCAAAGCCAAGTCTCTCAAGGGAGTGGAAGAGAAACTGATGCTCTACTGTGTCAAATGCTTTATAAAAATCTAAAAATAATATGAAGCTATCCTCAGTTATTAGGTCTGAGTAGTCAAGTATGTCTAATACTAGTCTGACATTGTTAGAAATATGTCTGTTCCTCATGAAGCCAGACTGTGTTTCATCAATGATTGCATCAAGGACTTCTTTAATTATTTTTGCAAGTAGTAAGGCTAATATCTTATAGTCATTATTAAGAAGACAAATTGGACGCCAGTTATCGATGAGCAGCACTTCTTTTTTAGGCTTAGGTATCAGTGTTATTAACCCCTGACTCATTGTAGGAGGTAGAACATCGTTTTTAATACTCTCTAAAAAGACTTCAAATAGGAAGGGAGCTATTTGTTCAGAAAATAATTTGTAAAATTCTGATGTAATTCCATCAACACCTGGTGATTTATTGTTCTTTAGATGTTTGATAGACTCTATAATCTCTTCAACTTTGATGGGTTCATCACACTGTTTAGATTCTATATCACTGATAGAGTTAACATTATTCAGTGAGTTAAAAAACATATCTGTGGATTCCTGACAGTACGTAGAGCTATACAATTTTCTGTAAAAATTGCACCATCAATGTTTAATTTATGGATAGTGTTGTTTTTAGAGTGAAAATTCTCAAGTCTAAAGAAATAGGATGAATTCTGTTCTCCCTCCTCAATCCATTTTTTCCTAGATCTAATAAACCTCTGAGAAAGGGAAGTTATCTTAATGATCACCTTTTCCTCCTCAGCTCTTCTGGTCTTAGCAAGATTACTACCATATTTTCTAAGGTATTTGGACACCTCAAATTTAAAGAGCTCCCAGTTCTTGCAATAAGATTTTTCTTCACAAGCCCTTTCCCAAAAGTGTGAGAGCAGATCTTTAACCTAAAATTTAACTATATCATTATTTAATAATGAGCTATTTAGCTTCCAGTAGGATGCTCTGCCAAGGTTAGTATCATGGGTAAATATTTTGATATCAATGTAAATGGCCCTATGGTCTGTGAGGGGAGTAGTACAGATATTTGTAGTAACACACTCACTATCAATACATTTGGATATAAGCCAAAAATCTATTCTGGATTGTCTGTAACCTGTTTTGTTACTCCAAGTGAATGATCTGTCAGCCGGAAACCTCTCTCTCCATATATCAGTAAGATCCAACTTTTCCATAAAAAGTATTAAACCCAAATTCTGATTGGTTGGTCTACCTGGGGGCCATCTATCAGTTGAATTATCTATAGTAATGTTAAAGTCCCCTCCTATCAATAATAACGAATTGGGAAATTTAGATAACCAATYAAGTATATGTTTCTCTATAGATTCAAGCAATTCATCATTCTCATGTTTGGTGTTGTACCCGTAGAAGTTTACAGTAATGAGCGTAATGTCATTGTAACTGATCACAAGACAAATAAAGTGACCAAAGGGGTCACATTCCGAGTGTAGAATATTACCACCAAAGGTATTTTTCATTGTAGTGACACCAGCGGAGCGTTCAGATCCATGGGAAAGCCAAATATCGTTGCCCCACTGTGACCTCCAGAAGTTGGCATCAGCCGAAATTGAGTGAGACTCTTGAAGAAAGCAAAAATCTGTTCGAAATTGTTTAGCAAATAAAAATAAGGCCTTGCGCTTCACATTGTTTCGTAACCCCCTAGCATTAAGAGAAACTAAAGACAAAACAACAAATATTATTTACAAGTATAAACTGTAGTAGGATGAGTCAAAGACGTAGGAGCAGTGAACGTAAACGATAAGGAACCGAGATCTGCACCATTTTAGTCAATTTAAAGTGAAAATATCTTATTCCATAAACTTTGAGCTAGACGTTATCCGGCTTTGAAATTCAACTCAACTGAAATTTATGTTCAAGACCAAACCAAGGGTTCTTGTAGTAAGAGAGACTAAAAACCCTCTTTAGTGTAATCAGGAACTATTCTGAGAAATAAAATACAAAATAATAATTTAAATAAAAGGGTACCTACTATTTTAAGTGCATATGAAAACTGATCATAAAATAATTGAATAAAAAATGTTTTACATATACACGTTCCTAAGATTTTTTGGGGGAAATATAAAGTATTAATAACTAAATGGAACAATAACCGTGTAAAGTCAGAGCAGACCTGTATGCCCTTTAAAACAGCATCTTAGTAACTGTATACATAAAAAAGAAATACAGCTTTCAATCTTCTTCGTAAGTTTGTAAACAAAATAGGTCTTCTGGTCATACAAGAACAAACTAATAAATTGAAGTAACTGAGTATTCCCAAAAAATAGTCACCTGATGCTTGTTAGGTAAACAACATAAGGAAAATGAGAATACCATCGCTGAAACCATCAACCTGTTCCTTCTGGTGAGATTTTAGGGAGGAATATGGATTTCTGAATCGTTGATGAAGCCTCGTCCTCCGACGAAGTAAGCCTGAGGAAGTAGAGCTATCTGCTGAGCGATATTTGCTTGCTGGTCACATTTCTTTAGACACCACTTTTCTTACAAATAAAAAAAAGTTTACGAAATACAGTATTTTAAGCGAGCTAGCTTTAGTAATCCAGCAACGAAAAAGAAAACACATAAAAACAGACAGCTGTGCTCACCGCTCAAACGTTCTTGCCTTGCGTGCCGCGTTCATGAAACCCATGTGTGCTAGCACCCGTAAAATTGCTACTATGGCTCTTGGGAGGTTTCATGTTGCACCAACATTGTTGCAGATCTAGAATATTTACAGTACTGACAAATCAAGACACAAGGGGCAGAGATGTAATCACTTTAATGATACATTGTTTATAAATACATAATTAATCAAAAGATACCTCTAGGTTTCCTTTGATTTACATTCAGTCATTTGAGATTTTCAATTACAGTAGTATCACTCAACAAGCCATTATAAAAATACATTTGTTTAATCAATAATCAAGTTCTTCATGTACAATTTAGCACACACAGAGAATAAATAATTGTTTTCTATGGATTTCTATTGAATTTTCTATTCTGTTTTGCAAAGCTGAATATCAATTAAAGTCAATTACAGTTTAGTGAACTTGCTGTTTCTCTACATTAAATTAAAAGACAATTGGGTGACGCAGTATTGGATTATTGCTAGAAACCTATGCAAAGCACAAACAGGCTCATTTTATGAATAAAAACAAAACAGCTCTATTGAAAATATATTGTCCACAAGCAAGAGCTTTCAGATCTTAGGCAGCTGGAGGAAACAGCAGATATTCTTATATCCCGCATGTAATATTGAGAAGGCTCTTCATTTTTATCCTATTTCTCTCGTGCAGTATTCAGCCCCTCTCCCTTATTACTAGAACTAGTTCTGCGAACAAACACAAAACATTTTGACAGTTAACAAAGAAGAAAAGCAGCCTTATCCATAATTATAGTTACTTCAGACAGGAACCAACATTTTCCTCAGAGATCCTTCATTAAACCACAGTGTTTTTCACATCCTCTGGCTCCTGGATATGCAATATTTCTGCCTAAAAGTAAAAGAAAAGACCAAAGTGATATAGACCAGTAGATCAAAAAAGTCTAGCAGCTGTCGATGGCATCCCATTATTATACTGCCTGTCTTGATTACAGTAGACCGGCATGTAAATCAAACGTACCACATACGAGAGGGTATAAAAGGTTGCGTCTGTGTTTTTACAGTGAGATCTCATCCTGACAACTCACCTTTTGGACAAGCCCAGTGGCCTCTATGTCAGAATCAGAGCCATCAGTAGCCGCTCCGTTCTGCACACCATGGACCCCAGCGTCCTCAGGGGCCACAGAGCTCTCTATGGTCAGCTGGGGGGTGTCTATGGCCGAGAGCTGGAGCTCAACACTCTCCAGGTCATGGGAGTTTGTCACTATGGAGGTACTCTCAGTTAATGCAGCAGGGTGCTGTTTTGAAGAAGGCTCAGACTTTCCCCTTTTAACACCCTTTTCTTCCTCTGCCAGTTTCTCTTCCCCTGACTTTTGACCACTACCGGAGGCCCCTTCTGTGGTGGTGGTGTCATCCCTGCTTTCAGACCCAGGTTTCTTCTCTGCAGTAGGATCCTCACTACAGGTGGAGTCTGCATCCAGGTCTCTGGCCCCTGAGGAGGGCTCTTCAATAGGTAGGGGCCGTGAGGAGACTGCAGGTGTGCTGGTGAGTGACTCATCGTAGCGAGGACTACTAGGGGATCTGAGGCTGGACCTGTCTCTAGTGAGGGTGCCTGACTTGCCTGGACTAGAACTCTGATGGAAGTCAGAGAAGCTGGCCTTCCATGACTTGGGGGACATGAGAGATCGCCTCATCAGAGAGCCAGTCCTGAAAGATATGTGAGAGGGGGGATATGACTACATGTTGATACACTTACTTTTGCTTTGATTACTGTTATGCTTTATAATATACTCTGTGTTTAGTTCATCCCAGACCACAACCCATTGATAGACTCAAATGGGAGGAAAGTCAATTAAGAACATTTTTAAAAGTGCTGGTGAGAGATGTAAAATCCTTACCAACTTACCGATTCAACCCCTTGATGACAAATACCTTGTCTGGATGCTGATCCTTCAGATCCTTCATCACATTCTGCAAATCACTGTTGAACTGAAAGAGAGGAAGTTACACCAGATCAAAGATAGATATAAACCGAAAGAGCTAGGACTTTTGTTACCCAAATGCAGACAAAACAGTTCCGTTCATTTGTATAAACCAAAGCAAAGCCCCACATGACTGCTATTTTTGGATGTGTATTTCCACCCCAGTTATTGAGAATAATATGAACTGCACATACAGTAGTCATTTCCTTGAAGAAGGTGTCCCGCAAATTTGAGATGGCTGTGAAGACTGACACATAGCATCCAATTCGGCTTTAGGAACAAAATGAAAGAAAAAAACATTATTAATATGAATAGGTTATTAGACACTTGACATGATGATGTATTTATTTGAATGGTATGTCATTCTGCTATCTGGCTCTGTGCTGACTTCTGACTCCTTACCTGTCATAGAGAGCAGGGAGCTCCTCCCTCAGCTCTCTGTTGATGCCCTCAAAGACACTCTGGGCTATGTTCACCTCATCAGCTGCCTATACAGAGAAAACCACCATGATAAGATTGAGTTTTGTAGCTTAGCTTAAATGATCATTGCTGTGCAAAGTAAGTAGACAGGGGTATTTTGTCTGTCTGACCTTGGCTATTTTGACATCATCTTTCTTTTTAGCATTCTGCATCGCCTCCAAGTGGTGACGGGAGGAATCGTAGTCAACCAGCTTCCTGCCTCGTTTGGCCACCTTCTCCTGGAGATTTGGAGAAGAGGAAGGATGCACTTGAAAGATAACATACTGTATTTAGGAAGAGTGTGTGTGTGTGTGTGTGTGTGTGTGTGTGTGTGTGTGGGTGTGTGGTGTGGTGTGTGTGTGTGTGTGTGCGTGCGTGCGTGCGTGCGTGCGTGCGTGCGCGCGCGCCACCTGCACATTTTTTGCCTTACCCTGACATCTGGGAACTGGCTCATATAAGACTCCATGGTACGAAGCGCCTGGTCTAACAGCTTCGCCTCATAATCATTCCACAGGAGGTCTTCACCCTGTTAGCATAAGATATATATATATATATTTTTTTTTTTTTACAGAAATGTGCATTATAATAACCAACGAAGAAGTCATGCATGTCATCCTTAATAATACAGCAGTGCTATGACTAACCTCTACAATGGCCCCCAGGTCCTCTTCTCCATCCCAGTCCGGCTCATAGACATCAAACAGAGACTGGGAAAGACGTTTTGAAGCTTCCCGCATTTCTGTGAAAAAGTGGTCAACACGGATCACATTTTATCAGGCCTTGGACACCGCTGATGGTAAAGCTATAGAAAACCATGACATTTAGGGACAACATCATACATGTTACATCATCATACATCATGTTTTTAACTGTAAGTTAATTGTAAAGTCTTTTGTCTGTAATGTTTTTTTCGTTATGTGTTTATGTGTTGGACTCCAGTAAGACTAGCTGTCGCCATTGGCGTCGGCTAATGGGGATCCCAATAAATCAAATCAAAAATCAAATACAGATCACAATCATTGACAACATAGACAGACAGAACAAATGTTTACCTTTGACAGAACTAAGGTAATGCTTTAGGTCTTTGTATAACCGGTTCCCATCAATCTGCAAACAGAGGTTATAGAGTAATTTGTAGGCTATACATTCATTTTTGGCGTTTACAGGGGCAGATTGACATGCCTTTGCTAAATCATAAAATATCGGTTAATATATATTATTGGTTCATGCATGGAGATTGACTGCCAATGAAGACTACCTGTTGGTCAGTGAGATTTAAGAGGCAATGTTCAAATCTTTCATCTTTGGTCTCCACTGTCTTTCCAAACTTCTGCAAGACCTAAAAAGTCAGGAACAAAATACATGTACACGTCAAGCTACCTCTAATGGCTTGAACCTTTATGCTTTTCTTCTAAAATTAGATTGAGAGGCATTTGGAGATCATGCTGTGCATTATATTGAGAAATGTAAAGCATACCTTCTCCTTGCCCCTGCTCAGTTGCCGTTGGACTCTTTTGGCAAAGACCCCAGCACCTCCTTTTGGACTGTGGCCTTCTGACATACTTTCCCCTTTTCTTTTCTTGCTTTTCCCTGTTGAGTTTTTTTTTACCCATGGGAATGTAGAGATAGGGGAAAGAACAGATTACAAAGATGAATCTGTCTGTATAGAATGGAGAGTTCTCATTTGGCAATCACAGATATACTATCGTCAAGTTTGTAGTCATTTACGTGCATCATGTCAAAAGTGCATCATCACTAAAGTGTATTACTTCTTTCACATGGATTCACAGTATGTTGCCTGTAAAAACAATTGGGCAATGTATATCTCCTTTATACAGCACTATAACCTGACGAAGATTCTTGCAGGTCAGATAGAAACGTTGTTTGTGAATAAAGGTACGTGGCGGAGATTATGAGTGTGCGGGCACTATTTCATTTATGGCAACTGAGCAAGAGACATTCAACTTTGACCTTTGTCGTTACAGCCGTTGTCATGGTAACACGATGCATTTTAAATTCCTCCAGATTGCAATGCACTGCTTTAATTTCTTCACATTCACAAACAGTAAATTAGCAGCTCGCCATACTTGTAAACCATTTGTAAATAATTACCATGTAATATGTTCATTTTACTGTTATGTTGAATAAAAAGTTGGCTACAGTTAAATTCTAAAGGTTAATTATGGCTAGCCAGCTCGTACAGCTATTTAAATTAGCTAGTTTAGCAAACCAAAACTTAATTGGCTAGAAAGTAGCTTTTAGTTGCCTGGCTTGTTAGATTTACATATCGTAAATATCCAATTTACATATCCTAAATAGCCACATTTTTAAACGAATGGTTTTTTTGGTGCAAAGAATTGAGCAGGTAATGTTGCTATTTGCCCCACGAGGCTGCTGGTTGCATGCAGACTACCGTTTTGTTTATACTTTTCCATATCAAAGACAATTAACGTACACATTTTTTTTATGTTGGACAACAATAATAGGTTGTTGATGCGTGCCAAAGCCAGTAAGATGATAAGGTATACTATCTGAGGGGTTGGCGGGACTTTTAAACATTACCGCAATCGTGAGTCATTACCAATGATGTGGTAGGCGGAAATAAAAGTACAGGCTTTTGCCGCGTTCAAAACAACTGGGATTTATTTTATTTTATATTTTATTCATAATACAAAAATCAACAACTTACATTGCTACATCAAACATGTCTAATAAAACAGAACACATGTATTAACAAGAAAATACTAAAACATACAAAAAATATATAAATAAAAATCATAAAAAAATAAACAATTCTAGTGCAATTGTATTCACTCTGAAAAAAAGTTATTATTGTTGATATTCACGGGGGATAATGACATACATTTACATTTACATTTACATTTAAGTCATTTAGCAGACGCTCTTATCCAGAGCGACTTACAAATTGGTGCATTCACCTTATGATATCCAGTGGAACAACCAGGCTGCCTGAGACCTGGAACTCCACGTGGGTCGTGCGCGCTGGACCACCAGGTTAGAGTAGCAGCGGCCACGCGGTGTGAAGCGTTTGTATGGTCTGTGCAGAGAGGAGAGAACAGGGATAGACAGACACATAGTTGACAGGCTACAGAAGAGGCTACGCTAATGCAAAGGAGATTGGAATGACAAGTGGACTACACGTCTCGAATG